>NC_062569.1:57775884-58094478 GCF_022837055.1 Prionailurus viverrinus
TTTGTGTTTTTCTTTCCATAGCATAATCTAAAATTGTATTTCAAAATCAACCTGATTTTGTATCATGCATACCTTTGTATTATTTCTCACTAATCATCAACATAAACCCTATGTTTATTAATAAAATATGTCCCCCCATGTGACCAAACTCATTACTGTTTAAGATTCTTCCTTGATGGTGTGTGTCTTTTGCTTGGAATATCTCCCATTTCCACAGTTTCATTTTTCCTACTTTAGTCACATTAGGTATCTTTTAAGGTCAGTACCCAATCCAAATTATGTGCATACTTCTTTGATTTCAGCCTTGCAGTTCATACTTTGGGAAGTGGCAAATCAGGGAAACAAGGACATGAGGCCAGAAGGAATTGTCCTAGGACAATTGTGAGGGTCTTCAGGATGAGCAGGATTATGTATTCCTAAAATGAACAAATGTCTAGAAAAAAAAATAAGTTTAAGCAATTTCACACACAAAAAAATGATACACATATTAGTTATAAACTACTGATTCAATATTTGGTCACCCTGAGAATCTGACTTAAAACTGTGACGGTTTCCAAATTTATACTTAATTCTCTACAGTTCTCAAGATTGAATGAACAAGAATTTAGGATCCACATCCAAGTATCTTTACGAATATGCCTTGTTTACTTTCATATTTACAAAAACGTGCTGCAACAAGAAACAATATGTTGCAGGTCATGCGTATTCCTATTTAGAGCTAATATCTCACCTAGCAGTCAGAGTAATGCCTTAAATTAAGAATCATCCCAAGTAAATAATATTAAATATAGGAAGTGATGGACTGCAGTAGAAATGGTCCACTGGTCACATCTTTCCTTATATCTGTTCATCTCATTTGTCAAATTATGCTTAGAAAATAGTAGAACCAGCCCCACCACCCCTCTTACAGGTGTTAGCCAATTGTCTGGGTGCAATGATGTACAATAGCTCCTAGGACTAGGGAAGATGAAAGAAGTAGTTAAGAATAGTTGTTTGCAGGTGTATAATCACTCATACCTGTTCAACACATTTTAAAAATATTGAAATGCATAGTTTAAGAATATTGGATTATCTTCACTGCTTTCATTAGGTAAAATGTGGTGGTAAACTAAATGTAAACTTAGTGATTCATTAGAATCTTTACTATTCAAGAGTTCTAAATTACTATCTGTATCTATGTGTTGTGGTCCATCTGGGTTCCGACATGTTCTAGGAGTTCAGTGATGGACAAAAGTTCTAGCCAAGTGGATGAATCTTTGTGCTATGCTCCTAGTTGTTCCATTCAAAGGCCTTCACAAGCACAAATAGAGCTGAATATCACTAATGAATACTGTAACTAATGAGTAAGAACACATTCCTATTTTATAGCTAAGTGTCTTTTTTTTAGCAAAGCACTAAAGTATTTATGTGACATTATTATTATGGTATTATTATCCCATTCTCATGATATACTGAGAATTTATTGTACCTATGTGAGAGAATAGAAAATATATTGGTGTCTTCCCCTAGGTCCTGGCACAGAGCTCCTCAAACCCTTGTAATTTTCTATGTGATCAGAATATCCCTTGTGACTCTGAGTAGGCTCCTGGATGCGGCTGGTCACCAGAAAGACCAAGCCATGGGTTTTTTTAAACTAGTATTTTAAGAAAGTTTGAATATAACTTAATTAATAAAATAAAACAAGAAATCTAAACAACCTTTAATTAAATGTGCCCTGTAGGTCAGGCCATCTATAAACCGGTGCAAAAGGAAATAGTACAAATTAACCTGTATGCTTTTAGACTCACTATGTAATTAAATACCAGCTGTGTTTCCAGAAAGGTCACAATCACAAAACCTTTGGTCATATGTATATGTGCTTTAAAGTTTGGGAATTATAAAAGCTGAGCAGTAAATTGTAATTCTTTATTAATTTAAAATCAATCTCCCTGGGGCTGGGAAGAGGCAGATAAGGGCAAGGGGCTTTCCTGTTTGGAGAGTGCCAAATACTTGATTTGTGAGTCTGGGTGGTTTGTGTTACCTAAGTACCATGGGAAATGTATACATCTGTGTATGCATACATCTTAACCTAACTAACCCCACTGAAGTCTCTGTAGAAAAAAAGAAGCAGTAAATTTGGTAAGAATATATATTTATGAGATGTAGTGAGATGTAGAGTAGTACCATCTTAATTTATTTATTGTATTCTAAATTAAATACTTTTTACAACATTGTCATCATCCCAAAAAAGAAACCTCATACCTAGTAGTAGTGACTTACCATTCCCTCCAAAGTCCCTTTCCAGCCCTAGGCAACCACTAATTTACTTTTTGTCACTATGGATGTCCTTATTCTGGACACTGTGGATTTCCCTGTTCTGGACATTTCATATAAATGAAATCATACTATGTTGCCTTTTTGTCTAGCTCCTTTCAGTGAGCATGATCTTTTTAATGTTCATCTATATTGTAGCATGTGCACTGCTTCGTTCATATTTATTGCCAAATAATATTCTATTGTATGAATATACCACTTTAATTATCCATTCATTAGTTAGTGCATATTGGGCTGTTTTCACCTTTTGGCTATTATGAATAATGCAGCTATGAACATTACTGTTAAGTTTTTTATAGTGTTCTTTTTTTAAATTGAAGCATAATTGGCATACAATATTATATTGTACAACATAGTTTCAGGCATGCGACATAGTGAATGGACAATTATATAAATTATGAAATGCTCACCATGATAAGTGTAGTTGCCATCTGTCATCAAACATAGGTAGTATAATATTATTGGCTGTATTTCCTATGCTATACTTTTCATCCCAACCGCTTATTTTTATTTATTTTTTAAGTTTATTTATTTTGAGAGAGAGAAAGAGAGCATGCATGCACAAGAGCAAGTGGGGGAGAGAGAGAGAGAGAGAGAGAGAGAGAGAGAGAGAGAATCCCCAGTAGGCTCCATGCTCAGTGCAGAGCCTGGGGCAGGGTTTGAGCCCACAACTGTGAGATCATGACCTGAGCTGAAATCAACAGTTGGTCGCTTAACCAAATGAGCCACACAGGCACCCCCCCTTCAATGACTTATTTTTAATAAGAAGTTTGTACCTCTAATCCTTTTCCCTTTTTTTGCCCACCCCCCCATATTCCTTCCTCTAGCAACCACCAGTTTGTTCTTTGTATTTATGAGTCTTTGTTTTTTCGTTACCTTGTTTGTTTATTGGTTCTATTTTTAGATTCCACATATAAGTGAGATCATACCATATTTGTCTTTGTGTGACTTATATCACTTAGCATAATACCCTTTACGTCCATTCATCTTGTTGCTAATGGCAAGATTTCATTCTTTTCTACGGCTGGGTAATGTTCCGTTGGAGACACACATGTGCATGCGTGTGTGCACACCACAGCACACCTGCAATAGTTGTGGCCAAGCCTCTTAGCCAGCAACACTAGGAGCTGACCCCACTCACCAGCACATCCACAGCAGCCACAAATATTTTTATTTAGATGTTAAATTTTACTCTCACCTTCTAAATTCTTATACATGACAATATATTCATATAGAATCTATTGGCTTATTGTATTAGTTATTCAGAGTTCTACATAATTACTCTTTGCTTTCTATTGCCTATTTCTCCACATTTTTTTATATCTTTTAATGACAAGAAACATCTTTAAATAGGAAAGTAAAACTGACTCAGTTATTGTTACAACTATGTTATGTTTTCTGATATTTTTTGATAGTAAAAGTAGAATGGGCCCCTACTTATGCTATTAGCCTGATTAAATGATAGGTCTTGGTATAGGTAGGTTCTGTTTATCCACAGGCACAGAATAAACCTGCACTATAAGAGCAGAAGCTGTGCCCACCTTACTATATACATTTAAGTGTTTATATAATAAACATGGAGGATTTTTATGACTGGTATAATCATAATTTGTGAATAGCTAACTGTAGAGCTAAAGCAAGTATGAGGTAGTTTTGTAATACTCTTGACATTTTAGTTTCTATCAAGCATTAGGGTATAAGAAAGGAACGTGAAACAATAATTTTCCTTAAAGAAATGTGATGACTAACTTTGCAAGCAAAAATGGCCATTAGAAGGAAAAATGGGTTCTATATTCAGGACAAATATTCTTTCAAAATGTGATAAAATCATACTCAAAAGTGTAAAACTGAGTGGTTACCATAGACTGTCAGGTATCATTTATGATTCTCTCATGGAAAAAAGCAATTATGTTTAAAACACTTTCTCTTAAACAATGGACACGATTACCTCAGAGATTCACTTGATATATAGAGTAGATGCCCTGTGAATGTTATTGGGTTCTTTTTGATGATAAGGATGAGTGCATTTTTTTAATTATTTGAAATATTGCATTACATTCTATTTCTCTGTGTTATGCCGTCTGTTTTAGCATGTACCATCAATATTATATAAGACTGGGGGTAGGGGAAATGAAAAACTTAACCAAATATACATCATTTTTTATTTAACTTTCTGAAATTAAAGGGATATTCCAGTATAGGAAGCAAAGTTCTTATCAAGCAAATGGCAACAAGTGACGAAGTAGCCCACTCAGAAGGCTGGTTAGACCTAACTTTATCAGTGGAAAAGTGTAGACAGTGGCAGAAGTGTAATGTCTCAACATCTCAAACAGTGCACAACCATGTGGCAGGATCAGACTTTAGAATCCAGGGAAGGTATACTGGCCCTTTAATTGCAGGGCTTTAAAATTGCATTGGAGGGGAGGAAGCATTTACCTACTACTGGTGTTATCTGCAGCAGTTTAGCAGGCAGGTCTTTGTCCTCCAGCTATGCTTTCCTGCATTCAGTATGCATGGCTGGAGAACACCAGCCCCTTCCTTGCTATAATTTAAAAGCTAAGGTTGAGTCACCTTGGTGGCTCAGTTGGTTGGGCATCCAACTTTGGATCAGGTCATGATCTCACGATTTGTGGGTTCCAGCCCCCTGTCGTGCTCTGTGCTGACAGCTCACAACCTGGAGCCTGCTTTGAATTCTGTTTCTCCCTCTGTCTCTGCCCCTTCCCTATTCATGCTCTGTCTCTCAAAGATAACGAAACATTGAAAACAAATTTTTTTAAATAAAAAAATAAAAAATAAAAGCTAAGGTTGAATTCTTATTGCCGCGGCCTATAATGTAGTGAAGAAGGAGGCTAAGTTACCATATCAGTATTCTACTTGAGTTAACTGCCTCAAGCACCAGGCTGTAGCAGGTTTCCCTGGAACTCTACAGAAGACCAGTTCTCTCTAGGGAAGTAAAATTTACTCCTTAGACAAACCATTTCAGCACAAAGTAGGATCTCTATGCAATATTAACAACCTACATCTTGAATCAGGAAAACATGTGAATCTATGCAGTGACACTGGAAACACTACAAAACAGGGAAACAGAGATAACAGTCTTATTTAAAGTAGCATCAAAAATAGTAACATATTTACGAACATCTTTTATCAAGCACGTAAAAGACCTCTACACTAGAAACTATGAGACAATGCTGAACGAAATTGAAGAAGACACAAATAAATGGAAAGTATTTTGTTTTCATGGATTGGAAGAATTAATATTGTTAAAATGTCCATACTACCCGGAGTCATCTATAGATTCAGTGCAGTCCCTGTCAAGATTCCAGTGGCATATTTTTACTGAAGTAGAACAAACAACCCAAAAATTCATATGGAATCACAAAAGATCCCAAATAGCCAAAACTATCTTGAGAAGGAAGAATGAGGCTAGAGGCATTACACTTTCTGCTTTCAGACTACATTTCAAAGCTGCTTTAACCAAAATAGTATGATATTGGCATTAAAAAAAAAGAAAAAAAGACACACAGACCAATGGAACAGAATTGAGAGCCCATAAATAAACCCATGTACATTTGGTCAATTAATATTTGACAAAGGAGCCAAGAATACTCAATAGAGAGAAGACAGTCTTTTCAATAAATAGTGCTGGGAATTTAGATATTTGCACATGAAAAAATTAAGCTTGACCCTCATCTTACACCACTCACAAAAATTAACCCAAGGTAGATTAAAAATTTAAAATTTAAGACCAGAAACCACAAAACTTTTAGAAGAAAGCATAGGAAAATCTTGACATGGGTATTAACAGTAATTTTTTTGATATGATATCTAAAACACAAGCAACAAAATAAAAATTAAACCAGTGGGACTACATCAAACTAAAAAGCTTCTGCACACTAAAAGAAAAATCAACAGTATGAAAAGGCAACCTACAGAATGGGAGAAAACCACACATCTTATAAGGGATTAATATCCAAAATATACAAGGAACCCATATAACTCAGTAGAGCAAAGATACACACACACACACACACACACACACACACACACACACACGTGTGTTTGTGTATTTCAAATGGCCAGCAGGTACTCAACATCATTAATCAAAAATACAATAAGCTATCACCTCTTATCTCTTAGAATGGCTATCATCAAAAAGATAAGAAATAATAAATGCTGGTAAGAATGGAGAGAAAAGAGAGCCCTGTACTTTGTTGGTAAGAATATGAATTGATGCAGAACAGTATGGAGTTTCCTCAAAAAATTAAAAATAGGACTACCATATGATTCAGCAATCCTGCTTATGGGTATATATCTAAAGAAAATGAAGTTACTATCCCAAAGAGATGAGATATCCACACTCCCATGTTCATCACAGTATTATTTACAGTTTCCAAGACATGGAAACAACTTATATATCTATTGGCAAGTGTATGGGTAAAGCAAATGTGATGCACACACACACACACACACACACACACACACCCGACATAATGGAATTCAGCCATAAAAAAGAAGGAAATCCTGCTATTTGCAAGAACACAGATGGACCTTAAAGGCATTATACTGTGGCACCTGGGTGGCTCAGTCAGTTAAGCATCTGACTCTTGATTTCAGCTCAGGTTATGATCTAACAGTTCATGTTATCGAGCCCCACATAAGACTCTTCATTGCCAGAGTGGAGCCTGCTTAGGATTCTCTCTCTCCTTCTGTCTCTGCCCCTCCCTGTTCTTGTGTGCTTTCTCTCTCTTTCTCAAAATAAATACATAAACTTTAAAAAAGGCATTATGCTAAGTAAAATTAAGTCAGATAAGTCATATTAAAAAAGGCAAATACTATATGACCTCACTTATATGGAATCTAAAAAAAAAAAACTCATGAAAACGAATCAGATTTGTGGTAAACAGAGGCAAGGGGAGGGTGTTGAGAGAGTTAGGTAATTGGTGAAAAGGTACAGATCATTATGTTGTACACCTTAAACTTATACAGTATTGTATGCCAATTATATCTTAATGAAACTGGAAAAAATGATTGTAGTCTTATATTTCCAAATAATTCAGGAATTAAATTTAGAAAAAAATACCATTAATTATAGCATTAAAATATTGTTCTTAGGAATAAATTCAATAAAAGATGTGTAAGACTGCTTCATAATAAACTAGAAAACAATGTTAAAGAAAATTAAAGAAGAATTAAATGGATAGATACATCGCAGATATAGTCATATAGTCATGAATAGATATAGTCATAGGTTCAAAGACTCAAGATTACTTAGATGCCAGTTTTCCATATATATATATATACATACATATATATATATATATATATATATATATATGTAAAACAACTTCAATCAAAATCTCAAGAACCTTTTTGTTTTTTGGTAGAAATGTCAAAGATGGCTAAAAAAAATCATAGAAAGCCCAAGGATCTATATAAAGTTTATAAAATCTTGAAAAACAACAACAAAAAGAACAAGGAATAATGGAGGACTCAGGTTATTGAGTTTCTTTCTATAAAATTATATTAATAAAGATTGTAAGGTAGGTTTTGACCCATGGAAAGACAACAATGTCAATGGAACAGATTATACAATAGAGGAAAAGAACCATACTTATTTTGTCAACTGATTTTCAACAAGTTCTCAAGGTAATCCAATGCAGAACAGAAATTTTTAGAACGAATTAGTTAAGTATATGGAAAAAAAATAACTTTGACTCCTTGCTCACACAATATGTAAAAGTTAATTCAAGATGAGCCAAAGTCTTGAATGTAAAAGTTTATATTTAAAATAGAAAAAAAATTCTAGAAGAAAACAGAAAATGCTTTCTAGGGTTGATGAAGATTTTTGATATAAAGATATCTATATTTGTCAAATGTAACCAAATTATATCTAAAATCTATGTATTTTATTGTATATGAACTTTACTCAAATGAAATTTAATGAGGCAGGGCAAAGATAGTAAACATGTCCCCCCTGTAATAAGCCACTGACAGTCAGCTAGGGGCCTGGTGCTAAGGCCAGATTCCATCTACTTCCTGGCGAATGATGAAATCTGGAAGTCCCACTTGCCTGAGAATGTTGGTATGTAAAAGAAGAAAAGGAAAGAGGAGAGGAGGGTAAAGGTCTTGGTCTCGGCAATTTAGTTGTGTAACTTCTGATGTCTTTCCCTCCTTCTGATTCTTGGTTATCTACAATACAGCTAAAACCAAAATTAGTCTTTCACTAGATGGTGATATTAATGATGCTTATAGCAGCAATGAAGTATTCAAGAGTTCCAAAAATAAACAGCAGTGTTGGACTGTTTTTATCTGTCCTTAAGTGAGCTGTTCTGACACTATTTTGTTCCTGAGCTTTACAAATTAATGTTTAAGGGATAGCCACGAATCCCATGCAAGGTAGTCCAGGATGAAGTTCATAGGCCATATCCCAGGAAGGGCATTTCATTGGTCGATTGGGTTCTAACGGTTATCCACAAAGGTTCTGGGAAAGCTTCCTGTTAGAGATGAAAACTTAATTGATAGCACCTTGAAAGATGCAGCAGTTAATAATGCAAAAAAAAAATGAGAATGGGGATGTGGAGGAGGGTATTCTAAATATTTAAGTTATTTTATAATGTATGGAATAATCTAGTACTTCCGCATGATATTTTTTAAAATAACACTTTTATCTATTGTTTTAAAAAGAGTTCTTTCCCATATATCTATATGTAATTATAGAAACTAAATGACCTATGGAAACTTAGCATAAATTCCTAAATCTCTAAGTTCTAAGTAGTTATCCCTCATTTCTTTGTGTCTCCAAAGCCCTTTATTGACATTTTTCTTATATCATTAACTATAGTCTTTTTTGTATTATGTGTAGTCGGGTTTTTATTTGCTATTTTCGTTAAGCTGAAAGTTTCTTTTGGTAGGAATGTAGCATGTTTACTCAGAGTACACAGAGAACCTGGTGCTATTTGTAAAACTTAGTAGGCTTATAAAAAGGTTCTGCTTCTTTATTTCTCTGCTTTATTAATCTTACCTTTTTGATATCTCCTTAAACATAAAGTAATAGTAAACTTAGCTCATTCCTAGTATCAGCCTTTTACTTTTTCTCTATGGAAGCTCATGTCACAGATAAACCAGTTCACCAGTCTATAAACCATTTAACCAAATTTAAGATGATTAATGCATAGTTAATAGTTTCTATGGTTTATCATAAGAAATTCTTAAATACAGAGAACAAGCTGAGCATTGATGGGGGGGCAAGGGGGAGGAGAAAGTGGGTGATGGGCATTGAGGAGGGCACTTGTTGGGATGAGCACTGGGTGTTGTGTGTAACTGATGAATCACGAGAATCTACCCCCAAAGCCAAGAGCACACTGTATACACTGTATGTTAGCCAACTTGACAGTAAATAATATTAAAAAAAATAGTTTTGATGGTTTATATCTGAAACAACTGCAGAAAAAATGTTAAGTGTTTGAATTTGACACCAAAAAATTGAGGAGATAGAGAACTATATAATGGTGAATGAATGAAGTTGATTTCTGAACCATACATATTATGATAAATTATACTCTAAATTATTGATTTTAAGAAAGTAAAGGACTATAGTTTTAACTTCTTGAAGAAATTTTGTTTGGGGTAAAATGTTATACTAGGATTCTATGACTGTTGTAACAAATTACCACAAACTACCTTCTTCAAACAACAGAAATCAAGGGGTGGGGCAGAAATAAGAAATACATCTCATTAGGCCAAAATAAAGATTTCAGCTGGGCTACATGCCTTTCTAGAGGCTCTAGGTGAGAATGTATTTCCTTGCCTTTCCCAAATTTTAGAGGCTGGCAGCATTTCTTGGCTCAGAATAATTTTCCTATCTTAAGGTCAGCTGATCAGCAACCTTAATTGCACACAATTCTTAGATCCCTTTTACCATTTCACAGATTCTGAGGAGTTGGATGTGAATATTTCTATGAGACAATTATTTTTTCTACCACAGTCTGCCTCCTGGCCTCCAAAGATTCACATCCTTCCCATAGGCAAAATATGTTCACCTCATTCCAATATTCCCAAAGATCTCATCCCTTTACAGTAGTAACTCTAAGTCCCAAATCTCATCTAAATTTATCAGCTCAGAAATCTCAAATTTCATCATCTAAATCAAGATATGGGTGAGACTATGGATATGTTCCATGTGGGGACAAAATTTCTCTTCATCTGTGAATTGTAAAATTCAAGAAACAAGTTACCTACTTCTAAAATGTATTGGTGGAACAAGCATAGGAATCAATTATAAACATTCCTGTTCAAACAAATGAGAAAATGGGGTGCCTGTGTGGTGCAGTTAAGCATCTGACACTATCTCTGCTCAGGTCATGATCTCATAGTCGGTGAGTTCGAACCCCACATCAGGCTCTGCATTGATGGTGCAGAGTCTGCTTGGGATTCTGTCTCTCCTCCTCTCTGCTCCTCTCCCACTTACTCTCTCTCTCTCTCTCTGTGTCTCTCAGAATAAATAAATAAACATTTAAAAAAATTAATGAGAAAATGGAAGGCAAAAAGGAGTCAACTATCCCAAGCAATTTGAAATCCAGCTAGGGAAACTTCATTTAGTTTTAAGGCCAGAGAATGACCCTTGGTGTCTTGTGGCTACAAACTCTGGGTGATAGGCTCCATCTTCTAAGTTATCCTACCTTTTCTATAAGAGGTAGCACATGTTTGCAATTGAGTTTTATCGGCATATTCTTGACTGCAGAATTTTGAATGTCTGACCACCTTCTTTCATTGTGTCCTATCTCTGTACTTTTCAGTTAAAATTGGAAGTATTTTTGCTTATATAATATTCTCAGGAATCTCAGGAGTTTTTTATGTTGTCACAGAAATTCACTCCATTAGACGTTATGCTCCTAGATAATCCCATTTATATTTTGGTTTCTGCTGAGATGGTTGAGAGGATATCTGAGTAACATGCTTAGTCTTTTCAAAGAGCTTTTTCAATGACTGAATATTTTCATCTTTTATCTTTCTAAGGTATTTGCAAAGATTTTACAGCCACATGAATGGACTTTTGTATGGAAAGTGGCCTCCAGACAGTGAATATCTTAATTTTAGTCTCTTATAATCTAGATAAAATGAGAATTTTCCTACTCATCAAGCCTTATTTTCTCTTTGTTTAACATTTCTTTCTCAATTTATCTCTTTCCACTGGAAATATGCTATGAACCTAAAGAAAAAACTAGGTTACCTTCATCACTATGCTTGAAAGTCTTCTCAGCTAAATGTCCAGTTTCATCATTTTATAAGTTCTTTCAGCATAAATACAAGACACAATTCTGCTAAGTATTCTGCCACTGTATAACAAGGATCTCCTTGCCTCCAATTCCCAACAGCATGTTCCTCAATTCCTTCTTATCTCTCACCAGCAGAACTTTAACATCCATACTTCTACCAACAGTCTGTTCATGATGGTTCAAGTATTTTCTAAGGCATTATGTGTTTTCTCTAGCATACTCCTCACTTCCATCTATGTCCTCACTAGAAAATTTTCTTGACATCTCTACCTCTACAGAATCTAGATCTTTTCTTTCATGCTCTTTGAAGTTTGACCAGCAGCTGCCCATTGCTCAATCTGAAAGCCATATGCACATGTTTTATATATCTGTTGACAATATTCCATGTATATCTAGTTTTCTATAGCTATTGTAACAAATTACCAAAAACTCACTTGCAAAAAAACAACAAAGTTTAGTATCTTGCAGTTCTAGACTAGGTCAGTAATCTGAAATGAGTCCTAATGGGAAAAATCAGGAAATTGGCAGGGCGCTTTCCTTCTGGAGACTCTAAGGAAGAATTTCTTCCTTGCTTTTTACAGTTCTAGAGGTCATTTATATTCCTTGGTCCATGTCCCCTTTCTATTTTCAGAGCCAGCAACAGTTGGTCAAGTCTTTTTACATTGCATTACTCTGACTCTGACTCTTATTCTACCTCCTGATCCCATTTTTAGGGAGACTCCATTGGGCCCACCCAGAGAGTCCAGGATAATTTCACTATTTTTAGTGTCACCTGATTAACAACCTTAATTACATTTGCAACCAATTCACTTTTGCTGCATGTCACAGAACATATTCACATGTTCTGGGATTATCCTGACATAATATTAAACCACATCTGAAGGAAGTTTAGCTCATCTATTAAGTAAAGTTCTTTCCACTGATTTGCTACAATTCCCAAGAGTGACATTGTGACCGTATTTCTTATCTTGATTATATTTCCCTACTCTTTCCTCTTTTATCTTCAGAGTCAAGCACAGTCAGTGGTGACAGTAAACAATTCTTCCTGGATGAAATAATTAATGACCAATGAGGGAGGGAAGCTGTATTAAATTGACCCCATTCCAAACTTTTGCTTATATACACTCTCCCAGAAAACATATAAAATATGCTTGCTGAACCATGGCTGCCATTTCAAACCAAAGGATTTTTTTTTTTAAGATCTCATTTGTTCTGTTTCTTCAGGAAGTTTTATTCAAAAAAAATTTAATAAATATAATTATTAAACATTAAATAAATATAGTCTACATATTTTGGTCTTTAGGAAAGTAGTCTTAAAACTTATTAATAAAACTCTATTAAATTCATAGTTTGGTAACTAAATTACACAATTTAAACCTTAAAATGAACTTAGATATGATTTGCTTCAATAAACCAAGTTTACAGATTGAAGACATGAGGTTGAGAAAAGTCAGAGAAGTTGCCTCTGTGAGATCCTTGGTAGTGTAGAGAAAGAATTAGGACCTTATCTTTTCACATTTATAATTAATAAAAAACAAAAATTTTGAACTAAACTAAGGTAGAAATAAGTGCCTTGTAAACTAAATTTAGCTAGGTATTTTTGTAGCTAATAATTCATTAATTTTGGATCAGTGTTTTCTCTTTTTTTTAAGAAGTTACTGAAGCAATTATTTAATATCTCAAATCTCTTGGAATGTTAGAAATTATTTTTTAAATATATAATTACTATATCAAATCTGATATGAGCCAAATAGCTTGAGTAAAAGCTTAAAAATTCTATATATTAAATCAGTAAATATGATTGAAGTTAATCATTTGTTCTTGTAAATATCTGTTCTAATCTGCTTAAAGGTTTTAGTGTCAAAGTAAATGAATATATATCCTAATTTCTTTAAATATAATACTTTTTTTTTACCTCTTAGCAGAAACTACTCAGCAAAACTTTTGCCTCCAGATTAATTTATATTATTAAACCAGCAAATAAATTACTTCAGGGTATCTCTGAAAACATATGTTTTTTAAATGTTTTTATAATCCTTATTCATATATTTCCTCAATTTATAATTGACTACAAATTTATCAAATAGAGCTTCATATAAAGCCTCATAATATGCAAATGATAAAAGATAGGTAGACCTCTATTTTATGAATTTTCAAAATAATGTCAAGAATCCTGTTCTGGCAGAATAAAAATAGTTGTTTTTCATTACACATAAATGTTATCCTTATGCAATGGGATCATAGTGTGTGTTTTCATATTCTAATTAAATAGTATTTCTGGAGAGTTTATAACAATCAGCTAACTAAATTGTACATATATAGGTTTTTATTATAATACAAGTAAAAAGGAATAATACTTATAAACTTGTGTGTTCTCCTTTGTTTAAAATTAAATATAATTTGAAGTAGAATGAAAAACAGGTTAAGGTCACAGGTTGATAACACTAAATCAATACTATTTTAGATGTATTTTTTTTAGGCATGAAAACTTAGTTCAAATCATGACCTACACAAAAAAGAAGTGATAAATCTTTGTAGAATTGTGCTTGAAATGTTTAAATTCAAAACAATACATTCAATATTTGGGATACAAAGAAAGAGAAAGCATATTGTTCGGAATTCATACCATCAGTTGACCCCAATGTTGAGGTTATTTCCATCTTTGTTACATTTAAACAACAATCATATATGTTGTTAAGCACTGACTAAAATACCTTCTCAGTCTTTATAAATGATTTAGCTGTTTATGTTTCCTTCTTCATTATATTGTCTTATAAGGCAATTTACAAACTTGGTAAGAAACTGTGCATCATAGTGTGAAATTACTTTAGAAACTATTCCTAGAATCCTATCAAAATGATAGATTCCACTGGGCAATTCATGAATTCAGAGATCCCTTTTATGGAGTTTCATTATTATTAGTTGCATATCATTGCCACTATAATATATTAAACAATTTTAGAAGAAGAGTTTTGACAATTTAGGGGTTATGATTTTTTTCCTATAATAAAAGAACATTTAATTTTAAATAAGATACATTTGGATGGTTTTTTATTTGATGTATTTTACTTTAGATTAAATTTCTAACATAGAGTGCAGAAAGCTGAATCTTGAAAAAAATAACTCTGCTAGAGGAAAAAAATGAAACACTCTTAAATAAGTATGTGATACTTATATTAAATATTTGAAACATAACCATCTATAAGAGAATTGATATGATGTTGAAGGTTCATGTTATGTATGCATTGGTTTCTCTCTGGTGGTGATAAGGGCTTTTCCTAACTCAACACATAAGGATTTAAATGTAAATTCCCTAATATGCCAACCAAAGTGATCACTATTAATACTAGGATTTGGTTAAGAATTATTATTTTCATTCAAACTTGAATGCAAATAAAAATGTTACCTTTTGGGGCACCTGGGTGGCGCAGTCGGTTAAGCGTCCGACTTCAGCCAGGTCACGATCTCACGGTCCGTGAGTTCGAGCCCCGCGTCGGGCTCTGGGCTGATGGCTCAGAGCCTGGAGCCTGTTTCTGATTCTGTGTCTCCCTCTCTCTCTGCCCCTCCCCCATTCATGCTCTGTCTCTCTCTCTGTCCCAAAAATAAATAAACGTTGAAAAAAAAATTTTTTTTAAAATGTTACCTTTTGGTTCTCTTTACTAATCTCAATAATTTTGGACTGTCATAGCCACTTATTTATTTTCTTTTGGATTATAATATCATAATTTTGTAGTGTGTAGCATGATCATCAGAAAAACAGTATGTAGCAATGACAAGTTTAGAGACTTTGAAATCTGACAGACCCCTTTATTCCACATTCATCTTTTGTCGTTGACTTTGTTAGGTATTAGTAGTTTGGGCAAATGTTTCTATTTCTCTACACCTTGGTTTCCATGTCTGTTATATGTGTTACTCTGTTGAATTTCTTTAAGAGCACAGTACCTGAGACAATATAGGTACTTAATAAATCATACAAGAAATATATAATAGTGATAAGCTGTGGAGAACATGTATTTTGGTGAAAATTTATTGATCCTGGTATACTTACACAAAGTCCTAAATTCATTGTGCTAATATTGTGAAGAGTCTGACTTTGTTTTTGATGTTTGACTGTTGACAGACTTCAATCCTCACCCTTTCCAGTTTCACTCTTGCCTTACTTGTGGGAGTTCTGATAAGAAAGCCCAGATGCTTCCTCCGTGGCACTGGCAGGATGTTTAAGCCAAACAAATCCTAGTCATGTGAGGGAACCTCATTATAACCTCATTGCCTAATCACCATAAAACCCCAAACCAATTACCACTGTGCTCTCTCCAGCCATTTATGGACCTGCTTAAGAGCCTCTTCTCCTCTCCCAAAGCCTTATTATATAAGTAAACTCTTTCTGGTACTTGTGTATCATCATCAGTGTTGACATTCAAACCAAATTCCAGGTGTGTAATGGCGGGGGGGGGGGGGGGGAATCCAGCTTGTGTCTGAGGGATTAATACAACAAGTAACAGGCAATTTGAAGTCTTACTAATTTTTTCCTCAGTTGTTTGCATAAATCATGGGCTCAATAGTGGCTTATGATAAATAAATATGAATATTAATTTTTATTTTTATTGATTTTTTGGTATATTCCAGGCAAAGTTTTAAGTGTTACATATGGATTAATTCATTTATTTACTACATCTATATGAGGAAAATAGGATTATCATTTATTACACAGGTGGGGAAAAGAAAGACAGGGATATTGATACAGTAGGCAGCAGAACCAAAATTTACATATAGGTTTCAGGTCTCTTACTCTTATCCATAAAATTCCTTGAAATAATATTGAGGAATAAATTCAATGAGTGAGGTAGTTGGGCACGTCAGTATGGGTATATCATGTGGGACACAAACACCAATTCCATAATTCTGTCCAGGATCCAGGCAGGACATCTAAAGATGTCCTGAAAATACTCCATTCCCATAGCATGAAGAGATATTTTGATAAATAGAGCACTGATATCTTAAAACAGTGTTGTTTTGTTTTTTTTTTTTTTGTTTTTTGGTTTTTGGTTTTTGGTTTTTTTTGTTTGTTTTTTTGGGGGGTTTTTGGTTTTTTTTTTTTTTTTTGGCTTCTTTTCTATAGAGTGGGAATCTTGGGAGAATATGCTACAATAAATAAAGTCTCCTGATTTCAGTGAACATGGCAGAATCTCAAGGGCCCAGAGGATTTTAGGACGTAGAGAACTGACAGAGCAGATAGCTTAGATTCTTTCCTAAGTTTTATTTATGCCAGAGGGTGGGAACTCTGTTTCAGCATAGTTCAGAGAGCAGCCAGCTTAGAGAAGTCACTGAGCTCCAGTGTTCTTTGGAATGTCAAGGAATTCCCCCATGGGCCACAATAACACAAATAAATTCACCAGCAGGTGTTTCACATTCCCTGTGTGCCTGTTTTGTTAGTGTTGTCACTGCCTTGTAAGAAATTTCCCATGACCAGTTGTCTTAAGAGAAAAAGTTAACCCTTAAGAAGAGATGGCTCTTCAAGATAAACTGGCACCAATAGAAAATGAACTGCTATGACATTCACCTATGAATGGATTCTTCTGAAGCATCACAGAAATGAGAATCTTATCAGCAGCTAAATTTTGAGAGGTACTTTTCTTTGTCTAAGATATAGCAGCTAAATTTTGAGAGGTACTTTTCTTTGTCTAAGAGAATAAATCTTATAGTAAATCGGTGCTTTCTAAGCATTTTTGTCTATTTTAAAATTTCTTGCAGTTAGGTAGTTAGGATTCCATGGTATGATGACATCTAGCTACAGGGATTATAAGAGAAAGTAGTAAATGTCAGCATTGCCCTTCAGCTTTTTCTTCCCCTGCTTAGAAACTGAGCAAGACTCATTTCCAAATGGTGCAGCTGCAAGACTGGGAAAGTTCCATCATGTGTAGTTCTAAGTGATTTTCAGAGCAGAGCCCCTTCTGATCTCTCCACCTACCAAACTGTGTACCTACAACAGGAATGAAAAGGAAACATTTGCTTTGTTAAGTAATTGAGTCAGTAAGATTGTTTTGTCTAGCATATTGTATCCTATCCTAATGCTGGTGGTCAGTGATAATTCATGGGTGATATCAAATGGTTTAAAAAGATGTATAAGTACTTGGAAGCAAAGAGATTAGAGAATTACTTACAAAGATCTTTAAACATGGGTTAAAAGGTGTGAACTAAGTTCACTGCTAGAAAATTAAAGTGAAGAGGAGGAAAAGATATGTATTATTATTTCATTAAAATTTTCAACTTGTAAAAAAAGTGCCTCCATGTTTGGGGTCTTCACTACTTGGGAAGTTTTAAGCTGAAGGGCAAAATGATTTCACTAAAGAACACAAAAGAGATTCCGTTGAGTTGGAAATTGAAACTGGCAGGTGGCCTTTTTGGACATATTCTACTGGGTGAGCAATTTGTGAGTTTTGATGAGAGATGAAATCCAGCTCACACTGTGCAAGCTGAAATCAGTTATTACTCAGTATTCCCGACTTCCTTTTTTATACGGCATGAACAATCACCTATTCCCATCCAGTTGGATATACCTGTCCTGGATTTTCATTTTGATTTTGCTGACAAAATTTGCTAGGAGACAATGGAAACACTTTTGTGGTGCAGAAGTATTGAAAAACTCTATAGCACATAATGACAGAAATGTCATTAGTGTTATTTAGCGTGCATTTAAGCTCTGTTTGTGGTACCTGCCATTTATCTGGTAGCTATTAGTGCTGCCAGAGAAGTCATCAATGGAGCATGCCTGTGGGATAATGTTGGCTGTGGTCATGAATATATAGCCAATGGAACCTGCTTCTCCAGGTAGCTCTCCTTTGTGAGCTACCTACAGATAATTCAGAGTTTCTGCTTTTGTTTAAATGATCTGCTGTCAATAGCTGATATTTCAAATGAGAATTCCTGACTAATGCAGTTATTCATTATGACTTCAGGCTTGCTACCAAAATTAATGAATCTAAAAGGAATCTTGATCAACCAGGTTCAAATGGAAAGGAAAAAAAAGTCAAGAACATAATGAGATCAAGGAGTAGAGTTCCTGGAAGTAGGAATATGAAAGAATAGGGGATTAAAATCAGAGATGCTGATCTTCAAATTAGTATTTATGATATGGAATACACCTGGATTGTGAGAAATGGACATCAGAAGACATAGGTAAAATGGGATGTAAATTAAAGTCATTTGAGTTGAATCAGTGAAATATGAGGTTAGGCTCTTTGATATGTCATTCGTATGGACATTGGAATTGCCATTACATTTACAGTTATAGGAAAATTCATCTTTGCTGAATGGGAGGTTTTAACTTACAGATCAGTAAAAATCTATTTTGTTATAAAAGTAGAAGTTATTTAGCAATATGCTTAAGATTTACAGGTGAAGAGGTGTGCCAACAGGTAGAATAATTCTTATCTAAAAAGTGGAGGAAAATGAGTACAATGTTTAGAATATGCCAGCGCCCTGTAGCATGTGGTTAAAAATGCACCCTTCATTAGAGTGCCTTTTAAGGGAGTGGTGTCCTTGATGTAAAACACACTTTCAATTAAGGTACGGAGATAGTAGGTTCTGAAAAGAGGTTAAGGTGAAGGCAATTTTGTAAAAGAAAGAATTTCAACAGAAAATGTTAGAAAAAGTTAAGGTATAATTTAGGATTCATTCATTCAGTAAGTAATACTGTTTCTCCCAGGTAGCAAGCACCATCAGAAGTGCTGGAAATATACGGTGGCTAAGTCATTGTCATTACCTTCAAGGGATCTTATAATCTTGAGAAAAAGTCAAAAATATAAAGAACCGATTAACATAGTGCATGATCAATGCTTCGGGCATATTTAATGAGATATATGGGAGGAATAAGCAAACTGAATTGAGTTCTGAGTAAAGGAAGACGGGAAGTGTTAGAAGATGTGTTAGAAAAATTTACCAAGAAAGAAGTGACCTAAATTTGACCTGGGAATACAGCATAGGGAATTTTTCAGAAGAGTGGGGAATGGGAATATCAGTGAAAATGAGTTGCGAATAGAAGCACTAGTCCTCTCGTAAGCAACATGTCATATGAAGAAAATCAAGAATAGCTGAACATGGGCAGAGAGTGTGTGAGTGTGGTTTGTTCACAGGTACTGGATAGGAATTGAGAATAGTTAAGAGATAATCCTGGGGAGATATATGAGAGCCAGGTCTTGAAAAGACATACACAATTTACATTTGTTTTGAATACTATATAAAGGAAGAGATTGGATCTGTATTTTCAACAATATTTGTGAGACAAGGAAGAGAACTATTATTAGAAAGTAGGATGTGCTGCAGGACCCCTTGCTCTCCACCCCTACTTAAAGCTGACAGCCTTCTGTGGTTTATGTTCTAGGTGTTGAATGTGATGCCTTCAGAATAGAGCGAAGCCTACCAGTTACTCCTTCGTGTTTTGTGGTAGGTGTTTCAAGGTACAGAAATGTATCTTTTATTTTATTTTGGATATCTAATACCTGTCCTGATTCTGAAGATTGGACTCCCAAATGTTTCACAGATACATCAAGTTTCTGAATCTTTGTTGGGTTTATCTTCTATTTCCTGGAGCACATGTATCTTACCAAGGTATCCAGTGTCCTTACCAGGTCTTACTTGTCCTTCCCAGTCAGTGTATCAGTGCAGTCTTGGATATCCAGGTGATCTAGACCTCTTTAAATTACACTTTGATGGAAGGCAAGAGAATTAACATAGTCCTCAGGAAAAACTATCAGTATTGTTGTCCAACCTATCCGAATGTACTGTTTCTGATTCTCTTTTCTAGTTGAAATGAGAAAAAATTCATTTGCCAAATTGATGACCATGAAATATGCACTGATGGCTCTATTAATCTACTCTTGCAATGGTACCAGTTGATATTGGAATCACTATTTGGATGATTCTGCCATAATCTACAGTCATTCTATAGGATTCATCTTATTCCTGCAGGGGCCATTCTGGCAGATGAAATGCAGATATCATAGAGGCTACCACTCTTATTATTTAAGCCTTTATTGTTGTTGTTGTTGTTGTTGTTTAAGCCTAATCTACCCTAGAAAACAGTACTACTTCTGGTTTACTATTTTGGCTATGTGTGTGTGTGTGTCTGTGTGGTGCATGTACGAGAGAGAAACAGACAGAGAGACAGAGAGATAAAGAACAAGTGAGAGTATGAGTGTCTGCTTTTTAGAGACTTCCACTTGGTCTTCCCCACTGTGATAAGTCTTCCCCTCATTAAATAAGGGGCCTCATGTGAATATAACTCCAACTTTCTTGTATATCAATTCCAAATATATGTCACAGTTTGGGGAAATGACCACTGTGTGTGTCCATGGATTTATTAAGCCTACTGTAAACTGAAATTTTGCCAGAATCCTGGCCAATTCATAGTAGACTTACTAGATTCAGGACTCTGGGTGTCTGCTTCTGTGTCTGCATCTCTGATCAGAAGCAGTAATTAGCGATCAGAGTACAGATTTTTTATTTTTGGAGGAAAATATCCTCAGTGCCCACCCTGGTTCTTTGTAGGCAGTGTGAAAGCTGCTCCAGGAATGTATGCAAGGCTGCCTGCTATGGATCTGGGTGTTGGGGGATGGGTAACTGTTGTGGAACAAAGAACTGAATTGACTGAAATTAATCACTGTAATTAATGTACTGCCCAAATCTCCCCCTGGAAGTTGCAAGCCTTTGATAAACTTCAGAGACCCTATATAGTTACAGCAAATAGATTCTGCCAGTGCAATTGTTGTCTAGGTGGAGAGACAAATTCTTGGTGCTTCCTACTCCATCATTCTCTCAGAATCTTCTTGCCTGTGCTATTCTTTTACCTCTAAGACACCATGCCCTATTAACCAGCTCCACAACTTACTTTGGATCAATCCCTCTTGGCTGTACACTTGATTATGGTAGTTATGATCTCCTGAATTCTGATGGTTCAGTATTACCACTTGGGTCCTATTAATATGGGGCCTCTTGAATATCATTGATATTCATGGCCTTACTTACCATGAGCCATGACCAACAGAGAGAAAACATCAGTCTTTCTAGCAATGATACCATCCATCTCACCAGCACAGTCCTGGTGGACTTTATGAATGCTGTTTTCTGTTGGCCTTCCTGTGGAACAGAAATTTTGGTGTACCACAGCTCACTACCAAGTCAGAATAGAATTTATTGTTTTGGGAGAGGGCAGATATGGTCCAAAAGAAAGCAGTTAGTTGAATATTGGAATCATTTTTTAAATTGAGAGATTATAAATTCAAATAAGCACTTTTATGAATTATCCATTTCTCAGTTATGTTTAGAATACACCACAATGACAGAGAAAAAGCAATCTGAAAATCAAAAACTTGGCCTTGTATATCCAAATCAAAGCTTGAAGGCATTGAAGCACAAACTTTATATCATACAACATAGAGTAACATAAAGAATGTAATGACATAAACAGTTTTTCTGCCCTATAGTGACAGAGCAAGAACCTATTCTGAAATCTAATATGATTGGGAGAAAAGAACAAATAGAAATCCCTGACGTCTTTTTAGAAAACAAACCAAAGAGAATTAAAACAAACCTCCATATAATTCTGAAACTGTGCAGAGATTTATTTCCCATTACGGACTTGAATTTATGACAGGAAGCAACTTCAGATTAATCATCCCAAATGGGGTTACCACAATAGTATCTTAGGTAGAGAGAGGAAATCATATACCCAACCTTACTTCATTTTTCCAAATGTTCCCTCAGCTCCTACAGGATAGGGTGAAGACTTGAAATGTCCACATGTGCCCAAATAAAGCATAAAAAACTGCTCAGAATTAAGAACTGGATGTTTCCCAGGGAGCTCTAGCAGCAAAAGGCAAGGAAGTCTTAGATCTGAGAATGCAAAATAGAAGGGAAGTGTGGGAACCGATTAAGGATAAGACTGTGGCTCAAAGATTAGCAGTGGTAATAGGAGATGAGGGTAAAGTTTCAGCCAGCAAGAATGGAATTCTCAACTCCCCAGATTCATCTTTGTGTATTGCCTATGCCAAAAGAAGAGATGCAGTAAACACTAGCATATTATGTCCATGTAGTGGACACCCTACCAGGTGGAATCCACAGTACACATGAATGCCAATAGAACATGAATGCCAATAGAGAATACTGAATGGGAGAAAATGGACTTTAAGCCTTCAGCCATTCCTAAATCCAAGTCTGTAATTGAAATGATTGATTGCATTGATTGGCAAGATCATATTTTTTGTAATATCAGCAATGGGCCTGATTAGCTGAGTAGAATTTTATAAAGGTTTGTATTTGCACTCTTATAGTTATAAAATGTTGAATCTGTAGTGAAGCAGTCTGTTGATATTAAAGTCTGCCTATACTATATTGACATAACAAGTTAGCTCTTCAGAGGCACATTGATTAAGTACCTCAAATGCTCATTTCATATGATTTTTTGATTAAAGTATACCTAAGCTATATCAATGTTATACATCTAGCCACCTGGCTGGAATGAAGTAGCTTGTGGCAGAACAAAATTCCTGGTGATAACTAGAAAAGCAATAAAGAAGAAAGAGAGGGAGAGCAGAGTATAGGGAGCAAAGGAGAGAGAAAGGAAAAGAGAACAGAACAGAGGAAAAATAAAAAGAAAAAAAAATCTTCCTTTGAAGAAACCTCTATTGGGGCAACCAGGACTTGAAGACCTTAGAGGCTGGAGAGAAGGAAATGCAGAGATACAAGCCAACATTCTGTGAGTAGCTGCTTTCCTCAGGGATTGTGCTTAATTTTGAGTAAGGTACAAATCAGAAAATCCAGACATATTACATTTTAAAGATATATAAACCAAGGGGTGCCTGGGTGGCTCAGTTGGTTAAGTGTGTGACTTCAACACAAGTCATGATCTCATGGTTTATGAGTTCAAGCCCTATGTTGGGATCTGTGCTGACAGCTCAGAGCCTGGAGCCTGCTTTGGATTCTGTGTCTCCCTCTCTCTCTAACCCTCCCCACTCATGTTTCTCTCTCTCTCTCTCTCTCTCTTTCTCTCTCAAAAATAAAATAAATATTAAAAAAATTAAAGATAGATGAACCAAGAAGATGAAAGTTCATAGTGATAGAATAAATAATTGCATGTTTGAGATTTTTCAGATAACAAGACTTAAAGTCATGAAATCCAGAGAGTAGAGAGGAATCCTTACTCAGTAGGATTTTCCCCTCAAATCATTAACTGATTTCTTAAGATGCTCAAAGTCATAGGTTAAGAAACTAGACAGAAAGTCAATGAAAAGCAGAATAACATTTTCTACAGTCTCATACTGCTAGGAAGATAAAAATTAGAGATCAGGAGAAAGGAGTCTACTAAATATGCCAAATTCTCATTTGAGCCCTGTCATAGACTCTAAGTCTAAAGTTCTCTTTTAGCCAGCAAAAGAGTGGGACTCAGGATTAAACGAGAGATGGCTAATGTCCAGGAAAAGTCAAGAGCCCAGAAAAAAGGTCCTTGCACCATTTTTATTAGGATCAGAAGGCTTACAAACATGGCGATGGACGTGCACAAAGAGACAATGAAACTGTGAACGTTAACTTGTGGACATGAGGGAAAAGGGGTCTTGAAGATATTTGGGGTTAGGGGTTTGGGTTAATACAAAACAAAATCTGGGCGTCGGGCAGTTGGGCTTGTTTACAGGGGACATGAGGCATCACCTCTGTTTATGTTAGCTAGCCTAGGGGATGGGACAGGTAGGGGAAATAACCTCAGAGTTAACAAGGCACCTTTTGTAAATCATCTCCACTCTGGGCTCCTTTACCTGCAGTGCAGCAGGTCTGTAGCCCAATTTACCTGTTTACCTAACTTGGTCCTTTCTTCCTGTGAAGGCAGCTTTCTGCTATAGTACTAAATTGGGGGTGCTTCGGCCCTAAATATCTAATCTTGCTTATTTCATATACCTATGTTCTATACTGGTACCTTTGCACCTCCCTATTCTGGGGGCCTAAGCTCCCTTTCTCTATCCTTATTCGCTTAATCTTGTTTACCCAAACTCAGGTGTGAGCATCCTATGGCTTTGTATTCCTTTATGCCTTATTAGCCCATTGGTGTAAGCCTGGGGGATTCCTAAGCTTATCCCCCACAAGAGCTATGAAGCCTTAAACTTAGCAAGGTAAGAAATGTGAAGGGTCTAAGACTTCACCTCAAAAGTTAGCCTTCCCCAATTTCTCGGGTGCTGACAGAACACATGAGACTATTGAGTCAGAAGCAAAGGACTTTATTACTCACAACACAGCAGGCAGCATGTTGGCATTGGTTCTCCCTGGCCTTCAATGCCCTTTGGCGTGGTATAAAATCAGATCCTGGGGATGCAGTACACACAGTGAGTTTATGTCACAAGGGAGAAACCTTGAGATCAGAACCCTGCCAGTCTTACAAGGGACCTGTTAGCAAACCTGACTAATTTTTGCCCTTGAGGGAACATATCAATATTATTTTGGACAGCAAAAACCTCTGCTTTTTATCTTGGAGAGAAATAGCATCTTTATCTTCCAAGGCTATTTGTTATACAAACATCCTTGAGAAGATAGTTTGGAACAAAAGCTAACACAAAACATGTAGAATACCATGGAGAGAAAGAGAGTTAATTGAGTCTTATAAAACTGACAGTACAACCTCAAGTCAAGTCATTCCTGATTGGATCAAAGTAATATACCACCAACACCAACACCACCACTCCTTAGGCCACCAATGAGAAAATAAGATTATCCCTTTCTGGAGGAAGATCCCATTACCTGGCAACATGCAGTTTTTATTTTAATACAAAATGGCTTCCAATAAGATTACCAGCTATACAAATAGACAAGAAAAAGAGAAAAAAAATAACCAATAAAAACAGACCTAAAAATGACACAGTTCTTTTTTTTTTCAATATATGAAATTTATTGTCAAATTGGTTTCCATACAACACCCAGGGCTCATCCCAAAAGGTGTCCTCCTCAATACCCATCACCCACCATCCCCACCCTCCCACCCCCCATCAACTCTCAGTTTGTTCTGTTTTTAAGAGTCTCTTATGCTTTGGCTCTCTCCCACTCTACCTCTTTTTTTTTTTTTTCTTCCCCTCCCCCATGGGTTTCTGTTAAGTTTCTCAGGATCCACATAAGAGTGAAAACATATGGTATCTGTCTTTCTCTGTATGGCTTATTTCACTTAGCATCACACTCTCCAGTTCCATCCACGTTGCTACAAAGGGCCATATTTCATTCTTTCTCATTGCCACGTAGTACTCCATTGTGTATATAAACCACAATTTCTTTATCCATTCATCAGTTGATGGACATTTAGGCTCTTTCCATAATTTGGCTATTGTTGAGAGTGCTGCTATAAACATTGGGGTACAAGTGCCCCTATGCATCAGTACTCCTGTATCCCTTGGGTCAATTCATAGCAGTGCTACTGCTGGATCATAGGGTAGGTCTATTTTTAATTTTTTGAGGAACCTCCACACTGTTTTCCAGAGTGGCTGCACCAGTTTGCATTCCCACCAATAGTGCAAGAGGGTTCCCGTTTCTCCACATCCTCTCCAGCATCTATAGTCTCCAGATTTGTTCATTTTGGCCACTCTGACTGGCGTAAGGTGATATCTGAGTGTGTTTTGATTTGTATTTTCCTGATGAGGAGCAACGTTGAGCATCTTTTCATGTGCCTGTTGGCCATCCGGATGTCTTCTTTAGAGAAGTGTCTATTCATGTTTTCTGCCCATTTCTTCACTGGGTTATTTGTTTTTCGGGTGTGGAGTTTGGTGAGCTCTTTATAGATTTTGGATACTAGCCCTTTGTTCGATATGTTATTTGCAAATATCTTTTACCATTCCGTTGGTTGCCTTTTAATTTTGTTGATTGTTTCCTTTGCTGTGCAGAAGCTTTTTATCTTCATAAGATCCCAGTAGTTCATTTTTGCTTTTAATTCCCTTGCCCTTGGGGATGAAAATGACACAGTTCTTGAATTTAAAGTAAATATTTGTACAGTGCAGACTTTTCATTTACTTTCTTTTTTTGAATATTCTGGAGTCTTTTTCAATGTATAGAATTCAAATGAAAAATCAGAGTAATTCATTTGTTGGCAATTTTAGTCTTTTAGGTATATATTTATGCTCATTTATGCAAATAAATGATCACATTTCTTTAAAACTAAAGGATTATTTAGGGTATGAATGAAGTATTATATGTGGCTTGTACATTTTGGGAAACTCTTTGTTGGATAAACTATGGCAGCAAAGTACAATATATTTTCTGAAACTATTAATTTTGAAAGTGTAAATTCACCAGATGGAAAATAAAGCTTCAATAATATTGAATGTTTAACACTATAATCAAAAATATACTAAGAGATGGGGTGCCCGGGTGGCTCAGTCGGTTGAGCGTCCGACTTCGGCTCAGGTCATGATCTCGTGGTCCGTGAGTTCGAGCCCCGCGTCGGGCTCTGTGCTGACAGCTCAGAGCCTGGAGCCTGTTTCAGATTCTGTGTCTCCTTCTCTCTGACCCTCCCCCATTCATGCTCTGTTTCTCTCTGTCCCAAAAATAAATAAACTTAAATATATATATATATATATGTATATGTATATATATATATATGTATATATATACATATATATATACATATATATATATATATATATATACTAAGAGTAAGGAAGTGCATATGTTATATGAAAAGGTGAAGAAAAGGAATAATTTTAATGCCTCCCAGGAAGCTGTATTATTTTATAAAAACAACTCATAAAAATATTTAAAAATAAAGCATGATGCATATGTGAAGTACCAATAGAGAGAAAAAAGGAATAAAAATAATAAAAATTGAAAGGCATTAAGATGACATGAGTGTAAATACTTGCTATAAAAATAAAGTGATAAAATTCACCAACAAAAAATAAAGATTTATATAGCCCAAAAGTTCTTGTTCTGCCTTCTTGGGCAAAATTGAACTTCCCACCCCCACCAGAGTTTTGGAAACCTTTAGGAACTAAGCTTTTCCTGTACTCATCATGTTCTCAGTATGTTCTTGATTTCTCCAGTTCTGGACTCCATGCTCACATTTAGCCTGGTAAAAGAATGGCCTACCATTATCTCTTGGTCAAAATTATCATATATGTTAATTTAAATTTCAGTTTTAACTATAATATACATGGATATTTAAGTAACATTTGATTAAAATAGGTGATTTCTATTTGGGGCAGTTTAAAAAGTATAATAGTGATGGGACAGTTTATATACAGGAACAGTAAGTTTTGTTACATTTCAAGTGTTAACATTCCACCAATAAAGCAAAGAAACAAAAACACCTAACTGATTCTTGTTTGTGGATGATATGGTAAAAACATTGTTTTCAAAATTGGGCAATAAAAGAATCAAGCATGTATCTTGCCTTCTTTCAGCAAAGTATGTGACAGAGTAAACCTAAGTGTATGTGAAATTCAATTTCTTCTTATGGAAGTATCCCAACTGGTCAATGCAGGAGGTAAATGTGAGAATTACTTTTCCATTTGCAACCCCTAATGAACTAATTGATCTATATAAGAATTACCATTACTAAAAGAGACACAAGCAAACATTATGTGCCTTCTGCGGAAGGGCATCTCCCATGAAATATACATTTACAAACACACACACACACATGTACACACAGAGTGTATGTCATATATATGAGAAGCCATTAGATACAACAACCTATTATTCATATTTTCTTCAGCAAAATGCAGATGGAAATATCAAATGTAGTATTTAATATCTATAAAAATTACCTGTTCATTTTTTTTCAAAAATGCAGATTCTGGTTCACTGGTTCAAGTGAGCCTGAAATTCTGCATTTCTTTTTTTTTAAAAATTTTTTTTTTTCAACGTTTATTCATTTTTGGGACAGAGAGAGACAGAGCATGAACGGGGGAGGGGCAGAGAGAGAGGGAGACACAGAATCGGAAACAGGCTCCAGGCTCTGAGCCATCAGCCCAGAGCCTGACGTGGGGCTCGAACTCACAGACCGCGAGATCGTGACCTGGTTGAAGTCGGACGCTTAACCGACTGCGCCACCCAGGCGCCCCTGAAATTCTGCATTTCTAATAAGCTCCCAATTTATTTGTTATAATTAAAGTCTTCTGTGCTGCTGATCCTTGGAAAATATTTTGAGTAGCAAGGCTTTATAGGAAAACAACTTGATTTTGAGCAACTGCTGTGTGTTTGACATGTATGTATTTAAGAGAAAGATATTTAAAGAGAGAGAGAGAGAGAAGCTATAGATGAAAAAAGACTTAAAATACATATGAACTACTCAAAATACATCTTATTTGGGTTCTGATTCAGAATTAACATATAAAACTATTTATGACATTTTTGAACTGTTGCAAAATTGAACACTTGCTAGTATTTGATGATACTAAATAACAATTTTTAATGTTTTTAGGCTTGAAGATGACATTGTAGTTACATTTTAAAATGCATATTTATCTTGTTTTTTGAGTTCTTATATAAATTCCAGTTAGTTAACATACAGTATAATATTAGTTTCAGATGTACAATATAGTGTTTCAGCACTTCTGTACAACACCCAGTGCTTATCAAGAGTGCACTCCTTAATCCCCATCACCCATTTAACCCATCCCTCCACCAACCTCCCCTTCAGTAATCACCAGTTTGTTCTGTAATTGCACTACTAGGTATTTACCCAAATACTACAAAAATACTAATTAAAAGGGGTACATGCACCCTATGTTTATAGCAGCATTAACTACAATAGCCAAATTATGAAACAGCCCAAGTACCCATCGACTGATGAATGGATAAAGAAGATGTGGTATATATACATACAGTGGAATATTATTCAGCCATAAAAAATGAATCTTGCCATCTGCAATGACATAGATGTAGCTTCAGAGTATTATGCTAAGTGAAATAAGAGAAAGACAAGTACCATATGATTTCACTCATATGTGGAATTTAAGAAACAAAACAAATGAGCAAAGGGAAAGAGAGTGGCAAGCCAAGAAACAGACTCATAACTATAAAATATTATATTTTAAAGATACATTATTTGTTTATCTTTATAAACATTTATGGGTAAGATTTACTTCAAAATAATATGTAAGGGTAGAGTGGTTAGGAGTACATATTGAGCAGAATTGGCTATGGGTTCAAAGTTATGGGTCCTTGGTAATGAATACATGGGAGGTAATTATGGTTTTGTGCCTGTGTCTTATCATGTTTCAAATTGTTCATAATAAGAGTCTTTTAAAAGGTTTATAATATTTAGAATCATGCAGTTAACTATTAAGAGTACAAAATAGAAATATAATGTTCTTACATATAAAAAAGCATTGCCCTTAACTAGAAATAAGGTTAAGTAATATAAATAGCTTATAGGAGAAAAAATGAAATTTTGTGCCAGTTAACTAACCAAAAAGAAAAAGTACAAATTATAGTCACATTTATAGCAATGATAGACTTTTTAAACCCTTAAAAATCCCTAAATTAATTGGTTATAATTAATTATCTTTGTGATCACATCAGTTAGACAGGGTCATCAATAACTTGTAGGAACCTTAATTGGAAAGAAATATAACAACATATTACGACCTACTTTTTAAAAATATATTTTGATATATTTATTTTACTTTTAGAAAATTACTCCAAGTAATTAATCAAGTATATGGAAAGCTGTTGTTGTATAAGGTAAACATTAATTTATTATTTAGGTTTCTTTCAATTGTGGTAACGGTATTTATCTCAACTTTGTCTAAGCATAAAATGACAAAACATTATGCAGGAAAGGACTGACAGAGCTTCACTTTTTTACCAAACTCTAGCCAGGCTCCCTGGAGCATTCTTCTCAACTAGGCTTAACATTGGTCTATAAACACTAACACAATTTCTAACAGCTCACGGTCTCATGGTGACCTCTAGCCACCCTTAAAATGAGAAAACTCAACACTACCAAAGGAATTTACTATTCCTTCTTGCCAATATCTAAAGATAAGGCCCCTGCCTCTCATCTTCTGTGGGACAATAGGAGCCTAACCTTAATAAGCACCAGTTAGCAAACCCAGAGTTTTACATGGATCAACCTCCCTTCTAATTTTTGTAATTTTTCACTTCCCTGACTCTACTGAGCTGCTGCCCACCCTCTCTTTATTCCTTCAACCCCCAGTCACCTTTGTACAAATGGAAATTGAGTTCAGCTAATGCTGGGCTCTTTTCCCTATTGCAGTAACTTATTACTGATTAAAATCTGTCCTTACCTGACTTACCTGACAAATTTTTGACAGGAGATGTCACTTGAGCTCCAGTGATTAGAATGATATCAAGTCTCTGAAAATGAATAGAACCAGGGACTCATGCCTCGACACTGCAAAACAGTAGGGGTATTAGAAACATGTGATGGTGATAGTAAGATGGACCAGAAAACTCAATTAAGGGGCAACTACAAAGCAATTTTTAGAGCAAGTATGTGTAAATCACGTAACTACTGTATATCCATTAAAGTCATACTTTTAAGAATACTTGGTGATATAACATTGAATTTGTAGAAACGCAAAAATACAAAACTTGGGGCGCCTGAGTGGCTCAGTCGATTGAGCGTCCAACTTCGGCTCAGGCCATGATCTCTCAGTCTGTGGGTTCGGGCCCCACGTCGGGCTCTGTGCTGACAGCTTGCTCAGAGCCTGGAGCCTGCTTCTGATTCTGTGTCTCTCTCTGCCCCTCCCCCGCTCACGCTCTGTCTCTCTCTCTCTCTCTCTGTCAAAAATAAATAAACATTTAAAAAAAATTTAAAAAAATGTTTAAGAATACAAATCTAAGTTGAATCTGTGAAAAATAAAACATTGAGCACACTTGATCTTGGAAAATGCTGAGCCCAAATAACAAACAGAGGGTTCATTTTAAACATAGTTGACATTTCCAGCAGCCCACTACTGGACAGAATTTTTTGTTTGTTTGTTTGTTTAACATGGACTTGCTGATTGAGCTGCAGCTGATTATAACAGGGATCAATGATGAAAAAATAAAATGAGTTGTTTGTATTGTCCACTGGTGGTAAAAGCATATTAGAAATCTGGCATGTTGAGTAGTTTGAATTGTGACTAAGTCGCTCAAATTTGCATGAAGGATGAAGAAACAACAGTGGATCAGAAACTAAGAAATATATTAAAAGAAGGAATTAGCAGGATGTATTAGGAAGTAGAGGATATGTATAAGCAGAATCCTTGGGACATTACTGAGGTATTAAGGTGGTAGAAAAACATGGTGGGTAGGAGAGAAAAGCACAAATTCATTTTCAGCAATATGTGTGATGTATCAATACCAAATAGTTCATGAGTTCTGATAGTCTATATTCTGAGATAATTTCACTTTCTACACAATATCAACAATGAACCAGTATCATATGAGTCTACCTAATATCTCTCTTTCAACCTGACAGGATCCTCACATGTAAGCACACACACAAACTTACGGACTAGAAAAAAGTACTACTGTTAGAAAGCCAAATTATGTTTTTTAACATGTTCCCTTTTATTGAATAATTGTTATCCAAAGATGTTTTGTTTGTTTTAGATCAAATTATTCATTTCCTATAAGTACATTTCCCTAAATTAGATTTTTTTTCTGTTCTTATTATAGTCTTACAGTAGTGCTATATTACTGTTACTGTGGGTAAATTGGTTTTTTTATAAGCTTTAAATATGATATGTTTCCTTAGGAAAATTAACCCGTTAGAAATATTTAGACATCATTTCATATCTTAGGGTTAATTTAAAGAGTTGTGTTAATTGCTACTTACGGATTAACAGTATCAATTTCTATTTTGACAATACAGATTCAGAAGTAATTTTTGCCCTTAAACTAATAGCTAACTAATAGCATGCTAAAGATTTGAGGATTTTAATATTATGTATTATAAGTCATGTATATATGTAAATCATATATACATGATTTAATGAATATATTAATCACATGTTACATACAAGATTTGTTCATGTTCAGATATAAATATCCATATAAAAATAATCATATATAAATATATATGATTTAATGAACATAACACTTTACTAAAATTTAGTGAAGGTTTGAAAATCACAATGACCAATGTCCCTATATTCCAGAATTAAAAACACTGTCCTCTGGCTTCTGAATATGTAATGGGAATTAAAACTAGACCTTTCTTTCTTTTTAATTTTTTTTTAATATTTATTTATTTTGAGAGAGACAGAGAGACAGAGCTTGAGCGGGGGAGGGGCAGAGAGAGAGACACACACAGAATCCAAAGCAGGCTCCAGGCTCCCAGTAGTCAGCACAGAGCCCAATGCGGGGCTGGAACTCACAAACTGTAGCTGTATGAACTGAGTCGAAGTTGGGCACTCAACTGACTGAGCCACCCAGGCTCCCCTAGACCTTTCTTTAGGATTGAATTTTGTCCAATCATTTTTTTATGCCCTTTGTTAGCATTTGTCACCTATAAGCCAATCTGATACATTTGTGTGAGACTTGAAAAAGCTTGGCAAGAAATGTGTCATAGGGAAAACAAGGCATACAAAAAACTACAAAAATAGCCATAATTTCTATTTATTCCCCATGAAACCATGGGCTGTTTTCCCTATAGTACACAATGGTGCTAACTAGGTTACTCTTTGAAAAAGCTTGACAGTATGGAACCTACATTATTGGTTGTGTTTAACTGAAATGTTATTCATCCCATGTGAACAAAAATCAAATCATAAGTCTTTCTTGATTAAACACACTAAACTTAAGGAAAAATCTAGGTTTCTTCAAATAGCCCTACATGCTTTAAAACTATCTACTTTTATAGCTTCCTTTTCTGCTGTCTCTCTATAAAGCCCCTCATTTTATGCCATACCTAAATAGTTACAATTTCTAGAAAAGGGGCATGTTTTATTGCTTTTTATGCCTTTTCATGTTATATTCCACTTTGCTGCTGATGTGTCTTATCCATCTATACATAGGAAATTAATTTCTCCTCAGCCTTAATGTTTTAAAGCAAGCACTGTCTCCTCCAGGAAGCCCCTCATGCCATCATCAGGCAGTTAGAAGTTTTCTCCCATGGTCTTACCATGCATTGGTTAGAAAACACACTCCATCACTGCAAGTGTTTGTTTCTACACTTCTCATTTCAATTAAATTATGAAGAACCTATGTTCAAATATTATTTTTAAAAATCTCCTTACTGTCTTGAATAGTACTTGACATTCTATAGATAATTTTTTATAAGGATGGACTCTTTTTTAAGTTTATTCATTTCTTTTGATAGAGAGAGTGTGCATGTGTGTGCACAGGCACACATGAACCAGGGAGGGAGAGAGAGAATCCCAAGCAGGCTCAGCATTCAGAGCAGAGCCTGATGTGGGGCTTAATCTCATGACTGTGAGATCGTGACCTGAGCTGAAATCAAGAGTTGGTGGCTTAACCAACTGAGCCACCCAGGCACCCCAACATTCTATAATATTTTTAAAAGATGAAGTAGAAAACAAAAAGAGAGTAGGTGAAAAGTTTGAATTGCTATTACAATTGATTTAAAATTGGAGAAAAAGTAGAGTTAATATAAAAGTTAAAACTAATAACAATTGAAAGTAAAAGTTCTTGGAAGCTTATTGTTAAAATATCTTTTCAATTCATATATATAATAATACAGAAGATAAATGCTTGAAGAGGAAGAAAATTTATTACAAACATTAGTTTAACTTATAAAATGATTCTTATGAAGTTACATATTTGTTATACCAATTCATAATGTAAACTGCCCTGTTCTAAGGCTAACCTATAAAATTGAAATTATGTTAAGACATTGCTTGCAACAACAGTGATCAAATGAGCTGAAGCTGGTATTTTTCTAGGTCCTTGAAGAAGAATTTTAAGGATCATACTTGATGAAATCTACAGTCTGTGTTAGCATCAGGTTACCATAAGGAAGTGGTTTCTTTATCTGTCAGTGCACCAACATAATCCAGAGTTATTATTTTTTCAATTGCAAATTTCAGAGTCCTACCTCAAAATTACTACCACAAAATTCAGAACCTCTGGGAAAAAAGTAAAAGATTACATATATTTAGATATGTGATATGCAAATCTAGTCTTGAGTTTTATTTTATAATAACAACTTTAAGAGGCAGTTCATCTCTTTTTCCCATATCATCCCTGTCATAGTAATTGGTCATTTCAACATTAATGAAGACAATTTCTCTTATTCCTTGTCATTTCAATCCCGTAACAACCTACATTGCAATTATCTTGTCCTTTTCCCCATCCTAGCCCCCTTACTCCATCATAATATCCTGACTTTGTTCTAAACTTTACCTACAAATCCTCCTTCCTCTCAACCTGAAACATTCCAACCCTAATTATATAACCTTTGATTTTTCCCATACTCTGCCTTTTGTATCCCAACACCAACAATCCCTGACTCTAGGAAACCCTTCATTTGATTTACTCACACTTCCTTATGTTGTTCCTCCCCCCACTCCGTTCTCATTTCCTTTCTTACAGAATTTAAAGTCAGTAATCTCTGTTCTCCCACAGATACTTCCTTCCCTTGACAATATATATATTTAGTCTTTCTTCTTCCTCTCTGGTCACTCCCAATGTACTTCAGCCTCCTGTATTGGTTTTTCCCATCTTCTAATCTAGAAACATTGAGCATGACACAGGGCTCATCTCTTTGATTTTTTCTATCTACACTCACTGTTTAAGTGAGTTCATCCAGTCTCATAGCTTTACTTACTATTTTTATGCTAATGACTGCCAGATTTATTTCTCAAGCTCAGATAAGCTCTCCTGAACACCAGAATCTTAACCAGACTCCATATTCAGATGATTCTACTTGAATATTTAGTAGGTTTCTCACACTTAACATATCAAAAACAGGCACCTGATATTTCTTCTGATGATCCTGCCTTCTTTTTCATTTTGATTAATGGCAATTCTATTCCACCTCTTCCCCAGCCCCAAAACTAGATTATTCTTGACTCTTCACTTTCCTTTGTACACCCCTTCCAATCTGTCAACAAATCTTGTTGACTGTACTTTTTAAATACCTAGAATTTTACAATTTTTTGTATTCTCCGTTTGGGCTCTTTTTTCACTTCACCACCTCTGCCCCTACCTCTAGTTTACTCTGAGCACAGCAACCATTATAGTTCATTCCATTTTTCTAAACAAAACCCATTTTCTTCTCACCTCACTCAGTAATGCCCTAGATTAGATAGAACTTCTCAAATTGTTAGTGGTGAAGGTCATTTTTATTTGTTTATTTTTTATTTCCACTCTATGATGGACCAATAATTTTATAAAATAAGTAAAAATGTGTTATTAGAAAGGTGAAGAAAACAAGACCATATGATACTTTAATATTAATTTTAATAGAAAAAATTGCTATAGTACTCTATCAAGTTGTTATAAAAGTTTCTTAGTATTTACTCTCAATTTCTAGTGTCTATTTCCTTGTGACTAGTGACAAATTGTTCATGGTCCGAAATAGGCGGAGTCCACATACTGAATAGCACTGCTCTAACAGGTCTATCTTCCCCTTTCCACTCAGATATTTTATTCTACTATTTCCCCTTCTTTCCTCCACTATAGCCACAGTGATATGTAATCATCCATGGACCTTCTAAGAACTTTCTGTCTCAGGAACTTTGAACCCCTTTCCCTCTGCCTAGGTGCTGCATGACATTTCCCTACTTCCCTTAGGACTGGATTCAAATATTAGCCGCTACTAAGGTCTTTCTTGACCATCCTATCTAGAAAGTTATACTCCTTCTCAAAATTTCCTGATCCCATTGCTTAGTTTATGCTTCTTTTTTTTTTTTTGTATTTATTCTCTAACATAGTATTTCTGTTATTTCTGATTAGAATGGTAAGCTGTGAGCACAGGAATTTCTGCCTCTAAATTTACCACTGCATTTTCTGCACCTATGCCTGGCATATAGTGGAAGCTTAAAAACATTTTTTTGAATAAATGATTGTGAATAACTATTGAGGTGTACAAGGCCTTATGAGTAGAATAAGCATTAAGCAATTACAAGGAAGTTTAAATAATTTGCTAACAAATGAAAATAAATAATTTGTTTTAAGTTTAAATGAAAAGAAAAACTGTTATTATTGGCAGTTATAGTCCTGGTCCCCCACTGTATATTATGCAGAATTTGCAAGCATTGCTTGTAGACTAAGGGGAAAAATAAAGCTTTTTTATGTGATGCTATTTTTATGTATGTATTTGTTGTTGTGGGGTAATAAAAGCCAAAATAATCTAGATGTGTTACTGAATTCACAGAAAACTTTTGTTGTTGGGGCACCTGGGTGGCTCAGTTGGTTAAGCATCTGATGCTTGATTTTGGCTCAGGTCATGATTTCATGGTTCATGAGGCTATCAGTGAGGATCCTGCTTTGGATTCTCTCTCCCTCTCTCTCACTTCCTCTCCCCACCCTGTGCTCTTTCTCCCTCTTAAAATAAGTAAATAAACATTAAGAAAAGGGAAATTTTTGTTGTATACTGTCTTAGATATTGCTTATTAAAGCCATAATCCTGAGGTATCTGCAAATGCTTTTATTTAAATTTCAACTACTTCAAATTGATTTTGGCAAAATATAGAGAAATAAAGTTTTAGCTTATTTACCTTTCTCTCCATATTTTAATGATAAAAATATAATTTGTTATGATTAGGGTCACTATTTCTGGGTCTTAATTTTGATTTTTAAATGTTCAGAAATGTCTCTCTACTTAATTTATTTAAACATTAATTTGAAGTTTGATAGAAAAGTTCACAATTTTTAACTTATTTGAAAAAGATTATTTTTAATTCTGTTCTCTCTGAGGCACCTCAAATACTCCTGGTGGTAGTCAGACTAACAAGAAAACATTCTTTTGCAAATTATTACATTCTATGCTACTTATAACACAGTCATTAGCTAATACACTAAGTGCTATTATTTATTACCATTAAATTTATACACACATTATTTCATTAGAACTATGAAAAAACAAATATTTCTTTACTTGTACCTATTTATAATTCAGAAAGAAATCTAAATCATATTTTTATTCCTAATTTGGAATATTTTGCTCATTTTCTGAAGAAATAAAACAAAGAAAAAGTTTTTTTTTATTTCTAATTTAAGTATTTGCACAGAGTTCATTTAAGTTACCTATTTTGATTATTTAAAATTAACTGAAGAAGATAGAAAAGACTCTAAAAAAAGGATGATTTGACAGAGAGAATTGGATGCTTAAACAGTATTCAAATGTGACTTCCAGTTTTAGGTCTACTGTGTAAAAAGCTTTGAAGTTGTCATTCTTGTCCTTACAACAAGAGAAAGCTGAACAAACTAAAAAGAAATGACTTTTTCTGACCCATCAGAGAAGTGGGGAGAGAGGTCAAACAGCCTCCACAAAATCTGGAGAAACAGGCAAGTCCAGAACGTCAAGATCCGCTCACCCTGAGCAGAAGCTCCTGGATTCATAAACTGTTATGAAAATATAAATGACAATTTCAATGACTTGCTGGAGGCTGAATGTAGATCAACATGAGAGTGAGAAACTCCTGGGTCCACCGTCTTCCAAGGCCCTTTGCAATTTACTGGGTTTTATTTTCTAGCACCCCAGCCAGTTCCCACAGGGAGCAAAGAAATATCCCCTAGGGCTCCACACTAGGGAGAAGACAAACCTTTGTTAAATATTATCTGCAGAGGTCTCCATAACAAAAGCCTACTCTTTAGGGAAAAGACTTTACTAGAGTCTTATCCCACCTGAGGGAATGGCAGTTAGTCCATTCCAATCCCTCTAGCCTTCTTGTCTCACCTAAAGGGCATGAAGGAAGAGGGACCTAAAGAACACTCAAAGATCAAAGTCCAGGGATATTTAATCATAAGAATGTTAAATATCCAGGGTGCCTGGGTGGCTCAGTCAGTTAAGGGTGCAACCTCAGCTCAGGTCATGATGTTGTGGTTTGTGAATTCAAGCCCCACATCAGGGTCTCTGCTGTCAGTGCAGAGCCCCTTGGAATCATTTGTCCCCCCCCCCCCCTTTCTGCCCCTCCCCTGCTTGCACTCTCTGTCTCTCAAAAGTAAATAAACACTAAAAAAAAAAGAATGTTAAATTCTTCCAGCTGCCACATTACCACCACACCAAGAATGCTCCATTTCAAAGAGTTGTAAAAGGCAGACTCTCTCTGAGGAGGAGTACTTAGCCTAAAGTGGATAGAAGAAGGTAAAAAAGGAAAAAGTAAACCACCCACACACTTATAGCAAACATTAAACACAACCCAATTACTTTAATTACACAAAACTTCACACAAAAGACCTGTTCCCCTCAGTTCCTTTTGCCTAATACATCATGTGGGGCTTTCCACTGTTATGAAAAGAAATAACACTCTCCAAATGGAGTCACTTGTGCTAAGCCCCTTACCAGCAAACCAAAGCTTAATACTTAATTGCAGTTTCAGCCTCTCTCCAAAATGTGACCTTTAATCAGTCAATCTGGACAACACTAGTGAGGTAATCTTCCTGACAGTCCCCAGGCTTTCCCCAAAGAGAGGTGACCTTTCCTGAAATAATAACTTTCTTTGTCTCACCCCTTTCTTCCTATAAAATCTTCCATTTGCACAGCTCTTCAGAGCTCTTTTCTTTTTTCTAGATGGGATGCTGCCCAATTCATGAATCATTGAATAAATTCAATTAGTTCTTCATATTTACTCAGTTTAATTTTGTTTATTAAAACACAATGAAGAACTGCAAAGCATGACAAAGGCAATTAAACACACAGTCTGAAGAAGCAAAGCAAGAATCTGAACCAGACTCAAACCTGACACAAATGCCGAAGTTATCAAAAAAGGAATTTAAAATAACTATGGAAAACATGTTAAGCATTAGTGTAAAAAAGTAGATAACATGCAAGATATGAGTAATGGAGTGATAGGCATTCTAAGAAATAAACAGAAGAAAATATCAGAAATACAGATCACTGTAACAGAAATGATTTCACCTTTTGTATGTAGTATTAGGTTGCTGAAATCAGTGAGATAGCTTGCTATGGAAAATAGTGAGGTGTCTCAGTAAAAGGGTGTTAGAAATGACGTACTATAGTATTTGGGCACTTTTAGATAATTTTGGAGAAGGTGCAATTGGATCAAGGCTTTGCTTTGGATTGTGTGCTGTCAGGAAGTTGTGATAATACTATGATTTGGTATTAATACCAAATCTTACCTTGTAGGTATAAAGAATGAAGTGAGGGTGAAACTAATTGGAAACAACAAAACAAAACAAAAAACAGAGGTCACTCATTTTAACTAGGAAGGGAAGAAGTCAATAATTTTTATGGTTTTAAAAATGTACACATTGTTGTCTGTGTTCATGTAACCAAACAAAATGAGTTTGCTCCTTGGTGAGTCCCAGGTAGAAACTACACCAGGTGAGTTGTCGCACAAAGAAAACTTTATTTGATCCTGGGGAATAACCTCCAAAGCCATGACTCTTTGAGCAAGGGTGAATAGGTTTCTTTTATTTAAGGCTAGAAAGAATATTTAGATGGGGGGGGGGGGAGGGAGTTGGCATTGTGTGTAGAGGGAGGCATAATGTGGCACATGTGCCCTAAGGAAACTTACCAATACATACATTTTATGGTATATAAATAAGGCTTGTGTTCCTCCTTGGGTGGAGATTTTAGTATTATAATGAGTTAAAAGTAACTGTCGGTCACTCCATAGGTCACTCCATGGTCCATCTGAGCAGGCATGAGTCACAGGTTGAGTTCAAACTGACCTGGGTGTTCTGGCTGGCGAGAATTCTTTGGGCAATTGTTATTGCTTGAGAGGTAGTTATGTTTTCCATCACAGGATGCTATGCCTCTCAGGTCTTTTGCCTAAGAGATAAGCTAGAAAGAAGAGCATAATGAAAAATGTGAGACAAAGGTCACTGGATACAAGAAGGTGACCAATAAAGGTCAGGTCTTCGGGTCTAGCTGGTGACATTCATACATGGTTATGGCATGGTCTTCCTTTTGTCTTAACTCATTATGGTCACAGAATGGCCTTTTCTGACATTGGTATTCTGCTAAATTGTTTATTTTCAATGTAACATCAACACCAAGCTCTGAGTGAAAGGCCAGCTCTTAGCAACCTGGAGACCTAGCTTTTGAATGTCAATGGCTACTGTCTTCTTTCTCATCAGTTTTGTTTTTATTTCATTTGGTGAGTTTTTCTCAGTAATGCATAATTTTTTTCATTGCCATCTTTATCATATACTAATTTCCCATGTATACATGGGACTATCAATGTCTCTATGATATAATATTATTTAAATTGGGAGAGAAAAGATCAGAATTAAACTATTTTAAAACCCTTGTATTGTCACTGGCAGGCTAAGATATTGCTCAACTTAATACTTTATTTATTTATTATTTAAGTTTAATATCTATGGAGAAGTTTACAGCATTAGAATTAAGAAAAAGAAAATTTCATACCAGAAAAACAAGATGGTCTAATCAGATAAAGGAGCTAAACAGCTAGGGTTGGTTCAGGGCTAAAAGGCAGAGGGGAAAGAAATTTTACTCAGCCTGGAGAGGTCAGTCTTTAAGACAGACATAGATTTGAAAAGCTAGTGCAATAGAGGGGCACCTGGGTGGCTCAGTCGGTTGAGCATCCAGCTTCAGCTCAGGTCATGATGTCACTGTTGGTAAGTTCGAGCCTTGTGTCGGGCTCTGTGCTGGCTGTGCTGACAGCTCAGAGCCTGGAGCCTGCTTCAGATTCTGTGTCCCCCTCTCTCTCTGCCCCACCCCTGCTTGTGCTCTGTCTCTCTCTGTCTTTCAAAAATGAATAAACATTAAAAAAAAATTTTTTTGAAAAGCTAGTGCAATGGAAAAGCAGGAACAAGCTCTAAGTACTCCAGTACAAGTAAGTTATATGGCAAGTACAGGAGACACTTGTTAGAGAGGTGGGGAAGTTAGACAGGAAAGAACAGCAGCTGAGATGTCTGCAAGCCAGCTACCACTGTGGAATTCAAAATTAGTTTGGCATCGCTAGAGCAGAAGATAAACATATGGGAGTCGGGGGTAATTAGAGAAGAATCTGGCATTGTCCACAAACAGCTAAAAACAAGCAAACATTTTAAGCAGGAGAGTAACATAACTGAATTTTTGGCTGCCGTATGGAACATGGACATGGGGAAACAATCTGTAAAGGACTGAAAGCTTAGGAACAATTTGGAGGCTGTCTCAAAGAGTTGTAAGATGACTTCAGAACACTGACAAAGAAACTCAGGGGCTACTCACTCCTAGAGTTTTTGATTTTTTTTTTTTTTCTGAAATGTATTTCTGTTGCAATACATACATAAACTCCCTGTACATTGTCAAATGATGTGGTATGTCCACAGTCTTTATTTTTCCAAACCAATTTAATAAATCTACTCCACTAAGGAGCATATCTTTTTTTTTTTTAGTTTATTTATTTATTTTGAGAGAGAGAGAGAGAGAGTGTGTGCATGAGTGGAGGAGGGGCAGAGAGAAAGGGAGTGAGAGAGAATCCAAAGCAGGCTCTACACTGTCAGTGTGGAGCCAGATGTGGGGCTTGAACTAAAGAACCGTGAGATCATAACCTGAGCTGAAACCAGGAGTCAGACACTATACCAACTGAGCCACCCAGGAACATATCTCTTACATACCCAGTCTTGTAAGACTGAACCTTTAACCTGTGGGATCAGATACTGTCTCCAGGTAGATAGTGTCAGAATTGATTTAATTACTTGGTAGTGTGGAAAAAAACATACACATTGGAGTTGGTGTCATATTAAAATTAAGATATTAAACAGAGAAATTGAGCAAATATTAAAAATCTCTGTAGAGACATCTGGTCCCAAGATAGCCTGAGGTGAGGAGACTTGTACTGGCCCAACTATGATAAGATCAGAGTTATCTGGAAAAGAATTTGAGTAAGAATTTGGAGATAAAATTAGGATTATGCTATAATAGCTAAAAGAGAAAGAGGCAAAAATCTACCTATTAATATTCAGAATTTTGTTACTGTTATTGTATGATAATTTCACACAGTTTAATACATATTTGATTATGTATAACGAATTTATAGTAAAAAATATCAGGTAAAACTCACTGTAAATTTAAGATTATATGATCTGGACATCTATTTCTCTTAAAAGACAAATATATTTTTATCTTCTTATGCGATAGATCAAAATTTTAGTTTTTTTTTTTTAACGTTTATTTATTTTTGAGACAGAGAGAGACAGAACATATTCGGGGGAGGGTCAGAGAGAGGGAGACACAGAATCTGAAACAGCCTCCAGGCTCTGGGCTGTCAGACAGACCCCAACATGAGGCTCGAACTCGCAGACCCCGAGATGGTGACCTGAGCTGAAGTCGGACACTCAACTGACTGAACCACCCAGGCGCCCCGCAATAGATCAAAATTTTAAAGGAATGGTAAAGACTGTATGAAGTAACTCTAGCTACAGTTAATTTCCAAAATTAGATCAAAAAATTTACAGCTGATCATTCATAAACTAGAATTTTAGATTGCTAGGGGTAGTTATGAATCAATGAACTTTGTATGATGATTAATAAAGCACTCTTTAGAGTATATGTATGTATGTGTGTATACATTCCTCTCTCTATACGTGTGTGTATATAAAAAGAATTTAGTAGAAGAGTATTCTGAGTTAAACAAAATATTGGCTTTAAATATATAAACCATGAAGTAAATATTCTGCAAGAACAAGAATTAGAATGTATTCTACACACAGTAGTAAAAGCTACAATCTCTGTTTTCATTGGCCCTAGGAATAGTATCAATTTTACAAGGGACAGATGAGAGCCATTATTATGGAAAAGTATGTTCATACCAAGAAATATATTTTTTTTATAAAGAGGAAAAACATTTAACTTTAGGTCCATTAAAAGGTACACAGTGTTCTCAACGTGCAAAAATAAATTTAGGAATATTCCATCCCATTTTGTAGAGGATGAGATGATTCATCCTGATTAGGTTTCCTGTTGAGGCTGAGTGGTTTTAATAAAAGAAGGAAATCAATGACTGGCCATTGGAATATAATGGATCCGTAATGCTATATTTTAATGAGGCAGCAATGGGAGGCCATTAGAATGAAATAGATTGACCATCAACAGCACATAAAATAATTTATTAAACAAGCTGATGTGCAGATAATAGGGTCACTAGAAGTATGTTGTAGGGATATACAAAAAAAAGTATGAGGGTATAGTTTCCTAATAAGTTTCTAAACTAAGATTGTTTTCAAGCAAAAGGGAAAAATAATTTGCTGATTAGTGATACATATTAGGACCTTTTAACCACCTTCACATTCCATGTTTTGTGTAATATATGATATAGTAGAGTGACATTTCATAGTACTTTGGATAAAATCTGCAAACATGTATGGTCTTTGAAATATGATTAATATTAAATAAGAACTTTTTAAATTAATATTAGGCATCAATAGCTTGTTATTTCTTGTCATACAATCTATATTTGTCTTCTCATTTTTAATGCACGCACTATGTAATTATTACCTAATCAGTATCATTGTTATAAGATCAGAAATGATTCACTAACCCCAGAAATATAGTTCATTCTGAGAAAGCTACATGTGCTATTTGTAGTCATATTCAAAATATTGAATAAGCATTTCCTTCATGACAGAGAACTCTTTTAATACTCTTTTAATATTTCCGTATTTTCTCCATGCTCCAGAATCTAGGTTAAAATAATAATTCAACCTACCAAAGACAACAACTGTCTCAGTAAGATGAATTAAAATATGATTAAAATTAATTCAAACTATAACTAGAATTGCTTTGAAATTAATGGTTAAAGTTTAATAGTGATATATTAGAAGCTTACCACTGTCAATCTTCAATGAATTCATTTTAATCATTATGCTAAGGACATATAATCAAGTAGATTTGAGACATAAAATTTCTGCCTTCTGGGTTACAATGTTATTTTTATCTCTTTTGTTCACTCATTGCTATCTTGGCACAAGTTATGCACAAGTTAATTTAAATATTCTTCTTCAGGCAAAAATCCTGTTGTCCATTTGCCCTTTCCTTCGTCTTACAATAACAACACCAGCAGGTTGCACATTCCTCTTCTTGCAACTTGCTAAGTCTTTGTTTTAGAACTGACATTTTTTTTTCCTTTGAAGTTGAGGTGAATACACTTAACCATATACCTCCATACACAAAACTGAGAGCAGTCAGTAAATTAAAGCCAGATCATCTTTTTCCTTTAGTAAAGATATATCACAAGGGCAGTTTTACTTTTCTTAAATAATGAAGAAATTGCTAACTTTTAAAAATCACTTTCAAGAAAGCTTAACTAATAATATAGTTCATATTTCTTTTCATATGTAATTCATGAAGGTAAAGAATTTTAATTACAAATTCCAGTTAAAACCAATATAAACCTGTATTATCAGTTTAAAAAAAGAATATTTATATTTCCCATGGTTAAACCCTGATTAACAGTTAACAAATAGTCTCTTAAAAACTATTATATATTTAATAGGTTAAGAGGTGATGAGGCTTCAAAAACAGCGGTGCTACAATCTATTGAGGAAAAACCTCATTATATATATAAATATATGAGCTTTTTTATATTATATATATATTTTATATATACATATAATGGGCTTTTTTATATTATATATATATTTATATTATATATATAATGAGCTATCGAGGAAAAAAGCTCATTATATATATATAATATCTATAGTATGTATTTAATTAAAATAAATTAATTAAATTACTTATTTTATATTAATAGTATATACTTAATAGAGTATAACAAGCACTCCATCATAGAGGAATATACAATGCCACTTGAATCCTATTTAGAGACACACCTGTTAGGGAAAAAAAAATAAGCCTCAGAACAGTTGAGAAAGAACAGAACATAATTTATATAATTTATGACTGAAAAGCAAGAACACCTTCATTGTTATGTTCATAAATGTACTTACACAAATAAATGGTGTTTTTTAGTCACTGCATCTGGTTTATTAAAATTCAGAGTTAAAAAATAGCAAGGATGCTTTTATTATGTAGGTAATGAACTAAATCAAAATGTATTCCACTGAAACATTGAAAACAAGGATTGAATCAAAAAATTAAGTATTTGTAATAGATAACTATAGAGTAAACATATGAGTAAACAGAGAATTTCATATTCTACATGAAAGTAAAATCCTAATGCAAATTAGGAGGATACCACGGCAAGGAGGTACTGTGTCACCTTCCTAAAAGCATTAGTTTCCCTGCACATGACTCAGTAAGTGGTATCTCATCAAATATTAAGCGGAAATTGGATGATAAGGTTACATGAAATTTTATTATTTTATTTTATTGTATTCATCATTTTACCTTCCTTGTACTTTTTGTTTTTTTCCTCCTAAAATAAAGATACATTATACGTACCATTAAAAGGTAGAATATATACTAAGAATAAAAAAGTAGAATTAAAAAATAAGTGTATTTTATAAAGAAATATTAAAGTATTTCCAAAGAGTAATGATTTTCTTTCAGGCAAGTATCACTATTTTTTGCTTACGATTCACCTTTTTCAAAGACAGAAAAACTTTGTTTATGACATTTATAAAATATAAAAACTATGTGGTCATTTTAGTCACAAAACAGAGTCTCCACCCTGAAATTAGTTTGTCGGTTTCTATATAATAGGTACAGCTTCCAATTTCATTTCAAGTTCACACTAATGTTCATCAGGCCTGATATAGGTAAAGAAGAAATGTGATCTCTTTCTCTCTTGCTTGCTTGCTTTGTTGCCTGCCTTCCTTCCCTCCCTCCTTCCTTCCTTCTTTCTTCCCTTCCTCCCTCCCTTCTTGCCTGCCTTCCTTCCCTCCCTCCTTCCTTCCTTCTTTCTTCCCTTCCTTCCTCCCTCCCTCCCTCCCTTCCTTCCCTCCTTCCTTCCTTCCTTCCTTCCTCTCTCTCTCTTTCTCTCTCTCTTCTTTCTTTCTTTCTTTCTTTCTTTCTTTCTTTCTTTCTTTCTTTCCTTCCTTCCTTCCCTTTCCTTATCAGCTTGCTCATCATGGCTTTTGGCCTGCTTTGTTTGGAGCAGGTGGAATCAGGTGAAGGTTCAAAGAGATTAAGGAGGAAATAAGTCAGCTGCATCAATTTACTGATATGTAATGGTAATTGGAAAGGTTTGTAGACGTACTAAGGTACAGGTGAGATGTTTGACCATCTAATCTGCAGACCTTTCAAAAAGGAGATCCTAAAAATATGAGTCTTGAACTCGTCACTTCTACTGACTAAAAAAGGTAAGACTATTCAGGATTTTAGGAAGGATTTTTTGAGAGAGCTTAGAGAAAGTTGCATAGTAAACACCACCTCACTCAAAAAGGGGGTGCTGGTGTTCCCCTAAGTCAAGAGAGATGGGCTTCAGTGAGACTACTCAAAAATGTTGGCTTGTATCCCCTGAGATTAGAGAACTCAGTGGACAAGGGCTAAACTTTTGCCTTGGAAATCCATAGGAAAAATGGTGAAGGTTGCTGCTGTTTGAAGACCAGCCATATTGAATCCGTTTGTTAATTAATGTGGTTGTAGGACCCTTTTTTTTTTAATGTTTTCTTTTATATTTATTTTTAAGAGAGCACAAGCTGAGGAGGGGCAGAGAGTGAGGAGAACAGAGGATCTGAAGTGGCCTCTGAGCTGACAGCACAGATCCCAATGTGGGACTGGAACTCACAAACCATGAGATTATGACCTGAGCCAAAGTTGGATGCTCAAGCCAATGATCCACCCAGGCACCCCTAATTGTAGGACTTTTGATTACCTGAAAATACCACCATAATTATGAAGACTCCTGAAGTGTTTATTTGGAGTCAAGAGAGATTTGTCATTCACTAGGTCAATTGTGAAGGAGCTGTGAAAGCAAAAATACAGTTGCTTATGATTTCTATTTTTCAGTTCTGCTTCAGTGCTCCTGGTTATGCTCAAATAACCTTTGTACAATTCCTTTGTTGGTTCAAAAACAAACAGAAGTGAAACCATTTGTGCATCCTTTTCACATCATTCCCTCTCTGAAATTTTCTGGTCTAGCCAAGGTCAGTAATTTTTTTAATTTTTTAAAAAAAGTTTTTATGTTTATTTATTTTGAGAGAGAGAGAGAGCACAAGCAGGGGGGGGAGCCAAGAGAGAGGGAGAGGGAGAGGGAGAGGGAGAGGGAGAGGGAGAGGAAGAGGGAGAGAATCCCAAGCAGGTTCCATGCTGCCAGCATAGAGCCCAGCACAGGGCTGGAACCCACAAACTGTTAGATCATGACCTGAACCAAAATCAGGAATCCGATGCTTAAACAACTGAGCCACCCAGGAGCCCCTCAGTAATTTTTTTTTAAATAATAACACTAGTATTATTATTTATGTTCTGTTAGGTTTGGTTTTAAAGTCAATTCTCAATATCATAGGTTCTCAATTGTTATTTGCATGTTTTAACAGATAATTTATTTTAAAATATGATAACATATTAATAAGACTCTAGTAATATTTTCATATATTAATGACTTTCATCAACATTTTAGCATAAATTGTTCTGACTCAAAGTTTTAACTGACCCCATCTTTGAATAGTGCTTAATATTACTTACTTGAAATTACGCTGGAGATTTACTAGAAAACTAACATAAATAAATACTATTCTAGACTGATCATTATAAACTCCACCAGGTACATTTAACATAGTGAAGCCCAAATGAATGCATGGCCACTTAATCAAGAACTGGAGAAGGTGCAATGTATATTCAATATGGAAAAATTCATTCTGATACCATCATTAAGCTTATGTATACTAAGGCATTACTTTCATTTCTTCTACTATCTTCCTTTTGCTTCCTGTACAAGAATTTATCCCAATTCCAGCTCCAGCTAATTTGATTGGAATGAGCATCTGATGATCTTCCAGCTGTTCTGAAAATTTGAAATGGGCCTTGCTACTCTGTCTTAGGGGATGGAACTGCCAGGCAATTCTGCTCAATACTGCTAAATAATAGCCACCTCAAAGAAACCTGTCTGGTGGCAAAGCCATCCATCGCACCTCCTCAAGATTTACTCAGTCTCTTCCTTTTATCTGTAAAGCACTACTTAAAATATTTGTGATCTGTTACTTTTTGATTACTTAGTCACTAATTAGGATCTCTTTCTCTCTCTGAATATGACATTATTATATTTTCTACAATCCTTTTGTTTTCCTTATTGCCACCAGCAATCTCCCCTTCTTTAGGTTTGTTTCTACATTCATTATAATTGTCTTCTGGTCATGCCACTGAAAAGTAAATTCTAACATTTCTTGAAATAAACCTCAAATCTATCCACATATTACTCTTTAGAGGGAGCAAAACATTCATTCTTTATTTATGGTTTCATTCTTTAAGTTCATTTGTATATGAAATTTAGACTATTGACTAATGCATCCTTTTGAAAAAAAAAACTGTAGAGTTCAAGCTGTTTTCATTACTTTTAGAACTAGTCCCACTTACTTATAGCACTCTGGGTCTAAAATAGACTTCAGAAATGATTTTGTTTCTTTTTCATGTAGTTCTATAACATGACTGTCAACTATAAAATCATTCTTATTGAAAGTCAGTTGAACTTTGAAATTGGTAACCATCTACTTAAAAAGTTATACTTTTATAAAATGCAAGCTACTTTGTTTTTGGTGAAAAATATTTTAAAATTGTGACTTAATTTGAAGTAACAGTTTTCAATTTCATTTCCCTAAGTTACTTAGAAGTATTATATCTGTAAGACTATACTTTCAGAGATCATATCCATAGTCTGTTACTAGAGAAGCTTTTCTGAACATTTAGAGTACCTGAAACCACAAGGAAGAGGTACAATGTTCTCTCCTGAGCATGAAGCTGACTTTGGGTGTTGTTCCCATGACAGCCAATTACCACTGATCATCATTCGTCTTCTCCTTTGGGGGAGTAAGAGGGAGAGGACCAGGTCTGAGTGATGAAAAAAGAAAAGCAACAAAAAAAGAAATATTATATACCTGTATCTATTTCTAAAAAAATTCAAAATCATACCTAGTATCTTTTTATGTGTTTTGTTCTTACCTACTTCTTTTTTGTACAAGATCCTAAGAACAAATCAATCACAGGAAGGATGACACAAGAATTTCCTCACTAATCAAATTTGATATGTTAATCTATGTCTTGAACTGATAAACGCTAAGGCATTCTTAGTTATTTTGAAAAAAAAATCTTAGTTAATATTACCTTAACATTATTTAAATCAAATTTAATTTTCATGTATATTTTTATTGTATATACTCTTATGACTTTACAAACATAGAAATCATTATAGGGGTAAAGAAGTTTATTCATGAATGAGGAAATAGTAATAGTCCATGATGTTGTTCACTAAAATTCTAAGTTATATGTGTGTGTGTGCTGTGTGTATGTGTATGTATGTGTATACACACACATGTACAAAGATCTGAAAACAAAGTTGTCAGAAAAAAATGCACTAGATGGTATAAAGTTGGTTAAATTAGGGGCTGGAAATTGAGATGGTAGGGTACAGGAAGGCAATGAATAGTTTTGTTTTATACATCTTTGTTATGCTTTAGTTCACTTCCTAGAATATGCATGTTTTACAATATTATGCTGAAAAACAATTTTTATGATACAAAGGTATTATTAAAAATTCATGAATAATTGCATATTCTGACTTTTGGATATTTTAATAAAACAGTTGTTATTTTTATTCTAATGATATGAACTATTATATAAAAACTTCATTTTAGCCCACTTTTAATAGCCTGGTTTTATTTTTAATTCTTAATATGCAAATTAAACTGATAAGACAATTAATGAGCCATAGAATTCAATTTAATGTTTTCATATTTAGAATTATAATAAAATTATAATTTTCCTTATTTATTTACACCGACCGATGCATTAAATTCTCAACATCTGCCAGTAAACATATGCTTTGCAATCACACTAGCTAATTGTTTTTGTGAGGGTACTCAGGAACAAATAATTTCCACTAAAGGAGAAAAAGGTGCTCAAATATTCAAATCAATCCCAGTGAAATGAATCATAAAACTTTCTACTCGTGCTAAATTTACCATTAAATCCTAAATTAGGGTGTATAGCTGTTATTTTTGACATCTCTCTAACATTTTTCAAGCTAATTTCCTTTATTTTATTATAAGAATTGTTTGAATCTGCTGCATGGATTTTAATAGTGTTTCCAGAATATAATTGAAGGCAAGAAACATGACAGGTTAAATCACCCTGAATAACATCTAGTAAAGACAGGTACTTGAGTAATTAAACATAACTTACCACTGACTTTCACAGATACATTTTTTTAAAAAGAAGGCATAACAATGTAAAGACATATTGGACATTTACCATATTTAGAAATGTTTGTCTAAGATTTTCTTTTTTCCCATCATACTATAGCATAAACTATGAAAAAAAGGAAAGACAGATTTGCTTAGCTCTGAAGATAAAAATTGAAGGACCACTACTGTCCTTAAAAAATGCCAATGTCTGCAAATTAAAACACAAAAGATATGACGTATTCATTCCTTGAGTGGAGAATTTCAACATAAATTTAATTCTCATAGACCATACAGAAAAAAAAGGTAAAATTTTGCGCATTTTCACTATTTGACAAAATTGTTACCATAGAACTTTAGTGAGCATAGAACTTCTCCAGATGACCAGTGAACAAGACGAGACCCTGTTTCCTTTTTTAGTAGAGACAATAGTGTAGGTTTTAGCTATTTCTGAATTTCAGCAAGTCATATGGGTTATTGACATAGGGAAACCTTAATTTGACTGTGTTTAGGATTGTGTATTGCTTGTCCATTTTACCATGTGCTACTTTTCTGTTGGTTCCTCTGTTATACTGCAGAATAAAGCTGTTTCTTGCAGACGAAATTACCAGTGTGACCTTGTCTTGTCCCATTGCACAACAGTTGACGTAAAAACAAACTGCTTTTGAGAGAAACAAAGAACACTGGAGAAATTAAATGATAATATTTTAGCTAGTAATATCAATGTTAAAGTCATCATCTTCATTGTTTACTGAAAATTGTAAGTGATTTCTCTTTCAAAAGGTGTAAAAATCAAATTTTACATGCATAAACCCAAACTGTAATTCCTTTAGCAATATACTTAACCATGGAATAAATTTATGGACTTATTACAGCATTATATTCAAATAATGAGCATCTGTTTATCTGAGTCAAAGGAGGAAGGATTAAATAATAGTTTCTTTCAGTGCTTAAGCTTTGTGTTCCAGAATAGTAGGATAAATAGTACATAGCTAAAATGACCACTGGTCAGGTTCATATGAGAACAAAATCCTTCAGCAATACAAATGACTGCCGATTAATTTTCTGTACTCCAAAATTTGGTTAGAAGTAAATTGCTATATATAGAAACCTGGTTTTTCCATCAGTAGTATGTATTGAAAAATTTGTGATGCATTACCATAGAAAATAATTTGATTCAATGACATAATTTAATCGCTGCCTTTATCTAAGGGTCAGACAGGCGATTCAGGACAACTATGATTTCAAATCAGCTCTGCTACCCAATACAGGATATTTCAGACTATTGTTTATTTCCTTGAGCCTGTTTTCCATTTCTGAGATATTAGCATTTAGACTAGATGATCCGTAAGGTCTTCATTTCCTCTCCTTAATTCTCTAATATTGTCCAAACTAAAACTCTGGTTTCTGGCATCTGGGGAGATTGCAGTGAACATATACTATGGTGATTTGCCAATGTGTCAGATTCTTGTGTAATCCCTCCCTTTGAGTGCATATGGAATCTATGACCTATTTTTAGCCAATAGAAAATGGCAAAGATGATAGGATATCACTTCTAGGATTACATTACATTGTATAAGACTTCACCTTAGCCTACTGGAGTGTGAGGTTTTCCTGTTGGCCTTGAAGAAGCAAAAAGTTAGATTGTGAAATTGTTATGGAGAAGGCCATGTGGCAGAAATGCTAGGTGGTGTCTATGACCTGAGGACAGCCCTTATCCAACAGTCAGTAAAAAACTGGGCCCTCAGTCACATAATGGCAAGGAAATGCATTCTACCAACAACCTCAATGAGTTTAGAAGAGAATTCTTCACTAATCAAGCTTTTAGATGAGAAATGTAGCCCTATTGACATCTTAATTACAACCTTGTAGAGGCCCTGACCAGAGGATCCTGCCAACCCATGCCCAGACCTCTGACTCACAAAACTAAGATAATGTATGTTGCTGTGCTACCAGCAGTCGAAAATGCATACAGGAAACCAGTTTCAGATTTTGTGTCTCCTTGGAAATTTTGCCGACTGGAAAAACAACAACAACAATAACAACAACAACAACAACACATAGAAATAAGTAAACAAAATTCACCTGAATGTGGGGAAGTTATTTTTTTTGGCTTATTTCAAAGTGGTATTTTTGTACTTTCTCTCTCTCTCTCTCTCTCTCTCTGTGTGTCTCTCTCTCTCTCTTCTCTCTTCTCTCTTTCACTACAGGAGCAATTAATAAAGAGGAATGGGGAATGTAACTCTCCTGACAGGTATTAACTAAAGCTTTATAGTGTTATAGGCATAATCTGTGATATAGGATTATTATTCACTTTTTGCTTGGTTTTGTAAAATTAAGAATGACAGAAATGCATTACTTTTTTTCCTCAGCCGTCTACTCCCCAACCCTTCTAAGTATTGGAGTCCTGACACCTGAAATTGTAACTCTATCACTTTCAAATAATTCCTTCCAAGTGGTCAAAAGCACTTATTGAGAAAATCCCCAGTAAGTTATTATCTGAAGAGGTCAATCTCATTTAGTAACAAGCATGTTCAAAATTTAAAATTATTCACTTGTATTTTTATTTTCATTTGTGTGCAGTGTCTGTAGCAAGATCCTAAGGTCAGAGATCAGAGCTAGAAGACTCAAGATAGCATCACTAAAACCATGTGATTTTATAGGTGAGGAAAGGTTTTCCTGGAACGTTGAAATGACTCCTTAAGATTAGTCATAAATAATGTCACATAATTAGGACAAGAAAACAAGACTTAAAATTAACAAAATGTGTTTGAGCACTTATATAGTCACAGAAGATTTTGCAATTATTTTTGAATTTTAAATAACATAGAAAAGGGTAAAATAAAATAATAATCATTTATATTATGTCCATCTAAAATTAAACACTGTTAACACCTTGACATCTTGCTACCATTTTTACAGAATAAATACTGTGTCACATTGCATACATATGAACTATCAAAAAGATGGAAGCATAAAACAGATATCACAAAATGTGCCAAATGAGAAACTGCCATCCAATGCCATTAAAAAAATTGATTTGTTGTCATATGGCTTTGAAGTGGCATTCAGCAATGTGGGTGAATGGGACCCAAACATAGGGCTATTAAAGGCCATATTTATTCTGCAATTCCCTAGGAAGTTCACTTGCAAATTTAAATGAGGCTAGCCCTCTTTAAAGAGGTGGCCTTTGAAAAAAAATTGAGGTAGTAATGGAGCCATCTCCTTGGAAAGAGCACTATAAAAAGTGGGACAATCTGTCCAAAGGCTCTGAGATGAAACAATACCTCACGTATTTTAAAATCAGCAAAGAGGACATTGTGGTTGGTTGAGCACAAGTTCTTGTGGCCTGCAGTGCTTTGACAATCGAGCGTTCCATTATATGTCTGACTGTTATGCTTATACTACTCCTGCTCACTTTTGCATCTAAATGTAAACTATTTGATGATGTTAAGCAGATGACTGTCCAATCCAGGTTACTATATTGCTTTACATATTGTTTTGCTAACAGTTTGATTTTTGTAAGTGGTACAAGTGTAGTATAACTGGAGAATTAGATTTAACAAGTGTTATGTTTTTACTGAGGTAAAAAAAAATGAAAGGGGGTTAAGAGAGTTCAGGGTATATGCAATAGGATGATTATAATGACTCTATGGAGTTTAAGTACAGTGGAAAGAAATTACGTAAGTGGTGAAATAATTGAAATGGCTGGCGTATGTGAATAGGTAACAGAACCAATGGATTGGCACCCTATCATCAGGGAGTCAACATGGAAAATAGAAGGTGTTGAAGAGAATGAGATGTGTGTCACAGATGGCAGTTATTAGTGATGTTCTATTTAGGATTATAAACAAAGGAATGAGAGTCTGGGGTATAGTGGAGGACAGATTATAGGAAGACGGGTGTTTCTCTGGGATAAAACCTACTGGCACTTGAAAAGGTTACAGGGAAATTGGTGTTCTCAGGAGAGAGTAGGTTTCCATAAAAACTGGATCACTCAGGAAAGAAACGTTCAGATAAGAGACTGTATTTGTAGAGATTTTGGTAATGATCTTTTGGCAATTTCAAAGAGGACACTGGGGATATTTTAAAAAGTGAAGAGATGTGATGGGTTTTAGGTAAGGTAACTAGATAAATTCATTAGTTTAGAATTTAAGACATGAAGACATGACTTTGGAATCTTGGACCTTTCATGTGGTGACTAGATCTATAGGGACCAAAAAGTTAATACAATTTGTGTGAGACAAGGAAGATAGTGCTAATGATATTTATAGTATTAGGAAATAGAAGTGGGAATCTGGAGCTTTCTCTTGATCCCTGGCAATTGAAACAAAAAGATTGACTTTTTGAAAGGAGGTTGTTGCAAAAAGATGGACTTTTGGAAAGGTCATTGTTGCTCTAGGATCATGAACCCTCTTTGATTAGATACAGTGTCATCGGTGTTGAATAGAAGTAGCTAGTTCTAGTGTTTGATCTAGTACCAGGGATTTGATTTTGACCCTTGTCGGAGCACTGGTAAAGTGACTTAGAGTTACACAAGGCTCTCCACTGACCACTGCTAATGGAATTTACAATGAACAGGGAAGCTTGCCATAACTCAGGAACAAAGGACCCAACTGATTCCTGCAGAATGTTATTCAAGGCATCATATAAAGCAGGATACAGATAAAATAATTTTATAAACTATGTAGAGGTTAAATTGCAAATGTATTTTTGCATCAGCTATCACAGATATTGATCAGGGGAACGAATTAATGAGGTTTTAATGCTTTAGTTTATTTACTCTGGCATATTCTTTTTGAACCAACACTCTCTTCCAGTATAGGAATAGCTATGGTTTTAGGTCTTCAATTATGCCCTGCACTGAAAATCTTCAGACTTTACATACTGAGAAAGAGCAATACTGTGTAGAATGTAAAGGCTTACACTCAGATGAAGACTCCACTTGGCAATAGCTTTGTCACATTGGGCAAAACAATTTTGATTGATTCTGATTTCTTTATTAGTTAAATAAAGATAGCAGTACCTTTTAGAAAGCTTTTCTTGATCCATAGTCAGTTTTGCTGCTATTCTTTATAGTCCTGTAACACAGGATTATACTTTTGTTAGAGCTAATGTAACCATACAATTTATCTTCTAAGTTTCTGACAGTCAAAGCAGGTGCTGTTTATGAATGTTGAGAATACAGTTTTTACTAGTGAAACTTAATATGTAATTACCATCATTCCTTACTTTTGAACAATGATAATACTTCTTTTACTTTTTAAAAATGAGCATTACTATGGGGTAACCCTGTCTTGGGAACTCAGGATTCTACTCTCTTCAGAAAGCCAAAAATTTGGTACTAGAAGACTAGTAGACCATTGGATACAAAAGAGAGTTACAAGGCCTGTAATGGATGTAAATTAATAAAAGGTATATTTTAACATGAATAATTTATGACTAACTTCTTACTGTTTGAAATAATTGAGGGGCGCCTGGGTGGCTCAGTCAGTTGAGCATCTGACTTCAGCTCAGGTCATGATCTCATGGTTTGTGGGTTCGAGTCCCACATCAGGCTCTGGGCTGACAGCTCCGAGCCTGGAGCCTGCTTCAGATTCTGTCTCCCTCTCTCTCTGTCCCTCCCTGGCTCACACTCTGTCTCTCTCCCTCTCAAAAATAAATAAACATTAAAAAATTAAAAAAAAAAAGAATTATTTGAACAAATTGCCATAAAAACACGGAGTAGTAGTGAAATATTATGGGACCAAATGGCTTTGAAATCAGGAAACCATGATCTGATATTACCCGTATGATCTTGGGAAAGTTTCCCATTCTCACTCTAGATTTCCTTATCATAACATTTGTATTAAAGATCCCACTTCACTGGTTTATTAAAATGACTGTAGAAGTTTCTAACACAGTATCCTATACAAAGTAGGCTCTCAGCTAATGTTAGTAACCCTTCCCTTCCTTGTGATACTAGTACCTATAAAGCTTCAGACAAGATTCAAAAGTTACTTCTTGCTTTCTGGTCAGATGGAAAATAATGAATCTTCTGTGTGTTTTGACAACTCTAAATTAGGAGACAAATGCATGGAGTTAGCTATAAATGAACCTTTATATAAAAGAGCAATGGTTACAATTAACAAAGAATGATAACTAACCTTTTATCTCTTAAGGAGATGATCATTCTTTAATATGTATCTTTACAAGAAAAAGTAAAGATAAGCCCTTAAACCTTATCTATTTTCTTAGGTACTTTAGAGAATATTATCTGTCTTTCTCATTACTTAACTAGCTTAAAACAGATGACTTCCACATTAATTGGGGTCTAAGATTCCAATTAGAAACTTTGTGTCATGTATCTTAAAATGAAATACAGACTAATGACAAAATGAGAAAGCATTATATTCAAGTAAATGTGTTTGGGAGAAGAATTATAAAGAATATTAAATAAACATAAGTATAATAAACAAAACTCTAATACCTCTGTGGGAGGGAAAAGAGGGTGCAAAGACTATGGGTAGACATAGTATCAGTGATATGCCTTAGACATGAAGATATGGCCTGTATTCCTCAGAACACATTTTATTTCCTACAATGTAACATTATAAATACAATTAGTGTATAATTCAGTGACATTTTAGTTTCCATGTTTATAAAACTTCAGTGTAGATTTGTCAGCACATTTATGTGACTGTGGATCCACATAGTGCCATCATTGAAAATGTGCTTGTCTCTATGCCACTGGCTTTCTTGCTATTACACTGTAAACCATCTCTACTGGCATTTGTAATTTATGCTTAGCTAATTGTTTTTCTTATAATGCTGACAAAAACAACCTGAAAAGAAGTTAATTAATGACCTGTTTAGTACTCCATGGTGAAGAGAATTTATGGATTAAGTCCTATGGAGAGTTCAAACACCCCACTCTCTTGAAGACAGTATTTTAATCCAGGAAGTATAAGACCAGTAACTCAAGTATGACATCCAATTGGATATATTCTATATAGAGTATTTGATTTGTCAGTAATTATACTCCTTGGTCAGAGTCTAAAATTGATCCCGTATTTGCCAAATAAGTCTCATTAGTGTATGTATATATATGTGTGTATGTATACATTTAAGTATATGTATGTATATGTATATGTGTACATATACATACACATGCATATATAAGTATAATGGAAAATTAGATATCACTGCAGATCTAGCTATGTCTGATTACTTTAAATTCAGTATCTGTAGTGTATAATGATTAGTACCATCAATTTTAGAATTAAATTAGAGAGATAACCTTTGTCTATAATTTTCATAACAGTGGACAAGTTACTTACTTCTCTAACCTTTCTAATTGGATTTAATTGATATTGATAAACTTGGTATTTGTTATTCTTAGATTTCTTTGTCCAGGTCTCAAATATATTCACTTTATATCAAATTTTGCACTGTGAATACTGAGAATACTATACATGCCCTAATCACATAGTCCATGCAATTATATGTACTATAATATAGTACATTGTAAGAGTGTATGTGTGTTTGTGTGTGTGTGTGTATAAGTGGATATAAAGACAGACAGACAGACAGACAGACAGATGGGTCTATAGTTAAGCAGATGGGCAGATATAGAAAAAATCATGCCCTCTCACGATGTGAGAACAGGAAGGAAAAGGAAGTGCAATACATTTAGTACAAAAGCATCAATTCAGGAATTTAAAAAATAATATAGATAAAATAACATTAAAGTTGCAGGCAAATTTAGAGGCAGGTATGGGTATAAAATAGAAGTTTCAGGAATCCCATTATACTGTGTTAAACTCCTTAATATAAAAATTTTAATTAAGTAATATTTATGCCCCAGAATATTATAAGCATTTGCTGAAGAGAGCCTACCTTTTTTCATATAGTTTCTTTGAAATATAATAAGAAATGTGAAGAATTCACTAGCTCGTATGTTAGGAATAATCTATAAATATGGTAGTCACTATAAATTTTATGTTCAAGGAAAATATTTATCTATTTGAAATCTCTGTTTGGAATTAGACTTAATGTGTCTAGCTTTTCCAATCTAAATATATACCCTCTGCTCCATCACCCGATATCTCCCACATCAGTGAGTGAAATGAATGACATTACCATTCATCCAGATGTCTCATGGTGGGAATCTAGGAATCATCTTTTATTTCTTTCTTTCCCTTCCTCTCTTTTGCTAATCCATAAACAAATTCTGTTTATTCTGTCTCTACTGCTAACATCTTGGTCTAGGCCACTAATAGACCTAGTGAACTAGCATTCCAGCTGTTTTCTTTCTTCTCTCTTTTGCCTTCCTTCAGACCTTTCTATATTTATTGGTAAGGAAATCTTCAAATACAAATCACATTATGTCATTGACTCACCTGAAATCCTTCACTAGCATCTCATTGCACTGAAAGATAAATCCATAAATCTTTCAATAATACATAAGTCTCAGGATGGTATGTTCTTCCTCGTCCTTCAATTTTGTGCCTTTAGTGTTTTCTGGTATAATAAGCTAAAGGTACAGGGATATTCTTTCAGTCCCTTAAGCTTGTCAAACTCAACCCTTTCTCACTTCAATGGCTTCTTCATAAGATGTTCCTTTTGCCTGCAATGCTCTTTTCCCCCATTCTTTATATCATTGGTTCTTCTCCATTCCAAGCACGATTTCTGAGTATGAATTTTTATGAAGCCTATCTAACCATATTTGATATATTCTTTTATTCCCACAGTTTCTTTCTCTTTCTCTCTCTTTGCTTCACTTCATAACCCATCACAACCTAAATGTAATTTGTTTATGTTTCAGTTTTTACTTGCCTGTCCCATTTAAAGGTCCACAAAACACAGCAGAATGTATCTCACTTGTCTATCACTATTTTCTTTGGACAAAATATGGTACCTGGCACATGATAGGTTCTAAATAAACACCCATTAAATTTATGCATGAATCATTTTTCAGTCAGACTAGGCATATGATTTGTTCTGTAAAATGTTCTTTAAAACAAATAAAAAATATTCAGATCCTGTAAAAATATATTATACTTCTAGAAGTTCTGCAGAAAATTAACTTAATGCTCTAAATTACAAAAGTTTTATGATCCATACAGAGGTTCAAAGAGGGACTAGAACAGAACTGAATGATGGAAGAAGCATCTGCTGAGAACTCACCATGCTTCCAGTGTTTGATAGTTCATTTATCTATCTAAATTCATTTCTACTGTAATATGAATGTTATTATCTCCATTTGGAGATAGAGAAAGAGAAACTCTGCATAGTTTATAAAAATTCCCAAAGTCATTATTTTTCACGAGTTGGAAAAAAATAATGGAATTTGAACATGAGTTTGTCTGACATCATGGTTCATTAGTTTTCCTGGCATATTTTCCTGGTATAGTATATATAACTGCCCAGAGCTACTAGAATTCGTAAGGGAATAGATGGGATTTAGGCCTAAGCCCTGTAACTTCAACCTATGTGTTCTTTCCATTATAATGCAGCTGCCTTATTTATACAAAGTCTATATTTTGAATAGGTAATAGTAATGACTCTGATAAAAACATCCTGCATATTTATATTTTATGTTAATTTAAAAATTGAGTAGTTGCAAAATTATTACCATTTTAGAGGATGTAATGGTCCTAAAGGATTCAAGACCAGGAATGGCAACTGACGATAAAGTTACTAAATAAGTTTAAAATAAACGTCCTCGCTACATACATTTTATACACAGACCCCAAAATTGTATTACTAGAGATGGAAGAAAAAAAGACATTATTTCTTCCATGCGTGTATGAAGTATATATTTTATATCATTAGCCCAAATCTAAAGGATGGGGATTTAGTCCCTAGCATGCTTATTTTCATTTTTTTTTCTGTAATATGTAACGGATTCATCAAGATAAGTTACATTTATAAATCCTAGAGAAGAAATTTTCCTCTAAATGGAAGAGTAATAATAGTCTGTAAAGGAAATACTTAAACTAATTTTAGGGTATTAAAATCCCAATACTCATACCATTAAAGAAAATCATTTGTATGTATTTGCCAAAAGCACATTAGCAATTGAAGAAACGCCACATTTAAAAGTAAAAGCTGATAAAGCAACAACAAAATATTTGATTGAGGCACTTTTTAAAAACTGTATGATCATTGTCGTTCTGAGAAATCTCAAATGGCCTGATAAAGTTCTCAAGTGTTATCTTTCCTTAATGTCTGCACTTTTGATGGTTTTAAATATAGGAAGATTAATTATTCATTAAAATAAAAGGGACAAAATAATATTTAAAATGTTTAAGATTTTTGCTGCTCAACTTTAGGCATTTTAAAGAAATATCTTAATTTCTCCAAGAAAGTACAAGTTTCTTTTTTTATATTCTTTGATATATGGAGTACAAATTATGGAATTTTTGTTTGTGTTAGTTTTATTTCTCTGTAAAATAGTCATAAAAACCTTTTTCTCTCAAGTCCTTTTTAAAAATTTTTCTGCATTAAAATAACTATGGATATATCACATTCTGAAGTTATTTTACCATAAGCTATTTTGAGGTGGCATACAAGAGACATTATGCTCAGAGTTTCTATTGATAGAAATTAAAGAAAGTGTCGTGCGGCACCTGGGTGGTTCAGTCGGTTAAGCGTCTGACTTCAGCTCAGGTCATGATCTCATGGTTCGTGGGTTTGAGCCCCGCACCGGGCTCTGTGCTGACAGCTCAGAGCCTGGAACCTACTTTGGATTCTGTGTCTTTCTCTCTCTCTGCCCCTCCCCTGCTCACACTCTTGTCTCTCTCAAAAATAAATAAACATTGAAAAAAAAAAGTGTAGTGCTTCCTTGACAGTATGCATATTTGCTGTTCCTTATATTAATCCCTGGTATAAGAGAGAAAATGTCAAAAATGGAAAGCATAATAAAGTTCCTTAGACTTTTGTTTTCTTATAAATGTTGACATTAAAGAGACACACAAGACCCAGTCATTCTTGTGTGGCAGAGTTCTTACTAGTAAAAGAAGAAAAAATATCACCTAATGTCTATATTAAAATTGTATCCATGGTAAAGTGCATCGTAAACATATGACTTATTTTTCAAATACTAATACTTAAAAAATAATCTTGAATTTGTCACTAACATAAAAGCCTTGAACAGAAGTATCTTAAAAAATTACTTTTTACATTTCCAAGTAAAAGAAAACATTGACTTAAATTTGAAAAAAGAAATTTTTAAAGTGCTTTTTTTTTAATGTTTATTTGTTTCTGAGAGAGAGAGCATGTGCATGAGTGGGGGAGGGGTGGCAAGAGAGGGGGACAGAGGATCCAAAGTGGGCTCTACTTTGACAGCAGAGAGCCCAATGTGGGGCTCAAACTCACAAACTGAGATCATGACCTGAGCCCAAGTCAGAGGTTTAACTGACTGAGCCACCCAGGAGCCCCTGGAAAAAATAAATTTTTTATATCATGGATTTGTTTTATATCTTAGAAAAGTAAATCATTGCTTCAGTGACTCTATCAATAACATTGTTCACTTCAAAATAGATAACATTCATTTTAATATTTTGAAGTCGTTTATGATAGCTGCTAGATTTACCTTTAATGTACAACTAGATGAAACCATCGATGTGTGACACTGCAGCTAAACTTGGATTTTGGCCTATTATGGGTCCACTAAATCACATGAAGTATATAGCTATGCATATAGCTTGGACTAGAAAGAATCTTTGTACATGCCGTGACTTATTGTTTTCTATGTGAGAATTCACTGGTGTTGAAGACTCTTTCAAAAATACTGAATAGATAATTGTCACCTTAGCTCAGCCTTGGAACCATACTGGTTCAAGAGATTTTGTTAAGCAATGTGAGCAGGATAGGTAGTTGTCAGTTTTATAGATGATTGGAGATTTCAGGGTTTGTGGTAGGGCTCTCTTGATTCAATTTATGCACAAATATTTTATTTTTTGTGAGTAAAGGAGATCTTAGCTCAGAACCTTTAATGTTGACTGCTAAAATATATCATGTCAAATGGAAGTTTCATATTCAAAATTAATTGAAAGATTATTATCAATACAATGGGAAATATTTTTCAATTAAAGACCACAGAGTCAGTATTGTCTGTGTGGTGCCATTCTAGGAGAGCCTGACAGTTTCTGAAAAGTTTCCAGTGTTGAGGGAAATACTTTTGTAGGCTGTATTTGAAAAAGATAGGTACTTGTCCATTTTCCTCTGGGTGAAGAAATTATCAGACATGTGGAAACATTACAACATTCTTGTGTAGCTCCCCTTCTGGCAAATTTAAAAAAGCATATATGGTTGTATAGTTTTGTTTTTTGTACATGTTGTTGATAAAAATAGAGGAAATTTCTTCAAACCTTGTCATGGATAATCTCATTGATTTGAAAGAGTAAATAATATAACTGAGTGCTCTATTTAAGATTTTCAGAGAATTTTGGTGCCAAAAGCAAACTAATAGAGTTGTAACTGCTTTGCAACTGCATAACTTTGTGATATGGTCATTATGTAGTAATACCTAACATTTGTTGATGCTTTATGGTTTACAAAAAACTCTAAGACATTTGTTACGACTTTTGCTCATCACAACTATAAAAGTTACACTGGGACGATTAATCTCATTTTTTAAAAATTTTAGACTCAAGTAATATAGAACAAAATGGTATTGCTTTGTAAATACTGGTGGCTGTCCATTGAATTTTGTTCTTCCTTTCTTCTTAGGAACACAGGCTTCCTTATAATCTAACTTGACTGAATTCTAAGATGTGGAATATGAGTAGAAATGATGTGTGCAAATTCCATAAAACTTCCCATGTCTACTTCACCATGTTCTTATCCTCATCCAGCTGGAGGGAATGGCAATGCACAGGGTGGGTCTCGAACTACATATTAGATATCATAAGAGTCTCTATCATGTTGGGTCACTGAATCACTGTGGAGCAGGGCCTTATCTGCAGCCTTCACGTTGTACCCTGCCCAGGTAATCTGAAGCCACCTTGTACTCTCTTTTGAGCAAAGGGTAAACATTTATTGTATCAAGCTATTATCTGAACTGATTATTAAGAATAAATCAATGCAATGTAATAAACCCATTAGTACCCTGTAGTGGACTAATGCTCTATATATGTCGTATATATATATACACATATATATATGTATGTCATATATATATATATATATATATACACACACACATATATATGTATGTCATATATATATGTCATATATATATGTCATATATATATGTCATATATATATGTCATATATATATGACATTGAATTAGCAGTTTAGCAATTAAAATCAAAGAAGGATATTACCAGTTGGAAAAATTGAAAGCTTTGTTTGCTTTATGCTGTGGGAAAACATTTGGTAAAACTGTTACTTGTTATAACTTGAAAGATGGATCCTGAGCCCACTACTCTAGGCCGAGGAGTTGGAAAAGGTTAGAGTAACAACTTGTTTTTATAATTACTTGCTACTTTTAGGAAGTTATTACAGAAAAATAAATGGTCTCAGAAATTTAAAAATGGCTTATTTCTAAGCATAGATTAATGAATTCACAGTAGTGGAGAAACCAAGTGCTTCTGGACCATAAACAGTGGGAACTAGGATTAAAATGTATTTAAAAAGACAAAGGATCAAGACCTCTCAATTAACAAAGAATCAGTCTTTTTGCCAAAAAAAAAAAAAAAAAGATGAAGGGTGTTGCCTACTAACAAATCTATTGTTTCAAACGGTGTTAACATAGCCACATTAAGTGGGTGGTGGTGAATAAAGCAGATTTCCAAATTATGTAGCAAAGGATTTGTGTTGTGGTTATCAACACAGGCAATGTCCTGGAACCAGATAACTTATTTCATGGTTCTAAGATGTCCTTTTCTTTCATAGTTTACCATCTCTGATATTGAGATTCATCAGAAAATCAATGGGGTTTTATAATCACTAAAATCATCTGGAAGTAAACAGTGGAAAACTTTTAAACTCTAGGAACATATTTGGGCTTTTCGTTGCTGTTGTTTGGCTTTTTTTTAAGAGGGAGGGAGAGGTGGTGAATAAATACTCCTGGAGTGGAAGTAGATTAGCAGTACTTAAATGCAAAGCCAGCTTGAGAACCTAGTACTGGGGTGCCTGGGTGGCTCAGTCAGTTAAGCATCTGACTCTTGATGTTGGCTCAGGTAATGATCTCCCTCCCTCCCAAACTCATGTGAGTTTGAGCCCCATGTCAGGCTCTGTACTGACAGTGTGGAGTCTGCTTGAGGTTCTCCCTCTCCCTCTCTCTCTGCCCCACCCACACATGCAAGTGCTGTCTCTCAAAAATGAGTAAATAAAGTTAAAAAAAAAAAAGAACCTAGTACCAATAGCTTTAAATTATTTTATAGATTTCTTCTCTAGTGTTCCCGATGACATAGAGGATGGTAATTGTATTGAAAAATATCACCATCAATGACTCTGAGTTGAGAAGTACAGTAAAACGTTGGATTGTAACTTGTTCTGTGAGTGTTCCACAGGAAGATCAAATGTTTCTAATAAATTTTAACTTGATAAACGAGTGATGTCTTGCAATATGGTAGTACATGATGCCAGATGTCACATGATCACAAATGAGCCAATGGTTCTCTCTCTCTCTCTCTGTCTCCTTCTCTCTCTCACTCACTCTCTGCAGGATTGTGGGTGATTGTCTCCCATACTCAGATGCTCAGTCTCAGCCCATGGTGTTTGGCAGAAATCAGTGATTTTTCAGAACAATGGAAGGTGCCCACAACTGGCACTAGTATATTTTTTGTCATTTCAAAGCACCTATGGACAGCCCTTTCCTTTTCCATACAAGAGTAAGCTTAGGAACGCTTTGCTTCATTCTAGATCAGGCTGCCTGCAGATAGAGACCCTTTCCTCTACTGTCTTATAGCCTGTTACATTAAATGCAGTATATGATAACAATTTATCAATACTTTACTGTAATCAACATCTGTTAGTGATAGTGAAAGTCATCCTATACAATAACCCTCCTCTTTCTAAAAGGTCTATTTCAATGCATATCAAGTAAGCATTTAGAGAGTTAAGTAAACTATGGTACATAAAATAATGATGTAACATACAAAGAAAGATATATTTGAGGAAAGGCAGTAGTGCAGAAGTATAAAAAGGTTACTGGAAATTCTATTACTGAAGAAAATCATGAGTATGGCCTCAGAAAGCATTGGACTCTATGAGCCGAGTAATCCCACTTGAGCCACCAACTTATAGCAATAGAAAACAATGCTGTTTAAAATGCACCACACTCATGGAGGACATACTTGCCATAACCCTAATCAGTTGTGGTCATGGGGGATGATAGTTAAGAAGGGACTTTCCAGAGGTTGGAAGCAGGAACCATGGAAAAATGATATATAGGGAGTTCGCCACCTGAGAACAGATCCACTGCTAGTAAAGGAGTCTTCATACTGCTATCTCAAGAGGATTTTCTCATTTTTATTGAATGATAATTGCACTGCTTTTCCCTTGTTCCAAACGGAAAGATTATAATGCAGGTGTTTGTTCTATTCTCCACAGTTGTTTTGCGTGTGAACACTTGGAGGAACAAAAGATATTTAGTTATTCATTGATGATTTTTCACATTGCTGGATTATAGGAAGATTCATCTAGACCACAGATCCTGAATATGATCCTGATGCAGTAACTATATAGGAGTTTAGGCTGTCATGCTCTGGGAGGGATTGAGTGGGTTCTAAGTGTGTGGGGAAAAGGGTGACATGGATATTTGGTAAAGAAAGTGTCAGATTGGGTTACAGAGTGCTAACTGGCCTTTAGACCCATTCTAGCCTTTCACTTTGACCAACAGACCTACTACCTTTTGCACACGCTCTTGTACTTAGGTGTTGCTGTGTAACTACGTGTTCGCCTATGGAGTAATGAACAAAGTGACAGTGCCACTTTCATGTCTGCCTCTAAAGCATCCTATTTTTGCTCTACCATGTTCCCTCTGCTCAGGTGACTGGAATGGCAATGCTTAGGATTATACTGGAGGCCACTTAATCAGGATTGCTGGGCCTGCACTAGCCTGCGTCCTCCAGTACCTTCATGAAACAGAGCACACACACCACAACCAGACCCCCTCCCCCCAGATCAGGAATCTACTTAGACAGTTCTGAGCAAAAAAATGCATGTCTCTTGTGTTGATTTGTGATGTTTTGTGGCTGTTTGTAAAAGCTGTTTAGCTCATATATAATAATAGAGCCTAAATACAATAATATATACAGTAATGATTATATTAATACATGGCAGAACTCAGGATCTCAGAAAATAAGTTTCTTTCTGCTATACCGTTCTATTTATCATAACTTTAAAAAAGTAAAAACTCTGATACAAATGTTACTATTGACACTTACTTTTTTCCATGATTATATTTACCCCCAGTATGGGTATACATTTCTCTCTCTCTTTGACCCAAGATAAGGTTAATGAGATAATTGCTTCCTATTGATCTCTGAGGCTTTGGAAAACAATGAAAAGCTGTTAGTTTCAGGTAAGACAGATGGTTGAGAGACCACGTTGGTGAAGTTTAAGCCCAGTCTCCAATCATGTGAGACAGAAGCTTCTCCATTATCATATCTGTGCAAAGAAATTTAATTATTCATAATACACACATATTACAAGATAGAATGACAAGTGGATTCCTAGAGTTTAGTCTTGTTCAAATAACTTGGAAACGCTAAATTAACTGGGTGCTTCCGGAACTCCACATATCTTTTCTGATTCTTTCTCCCAATCTAAAAATGAAGAGGCTGGATTCATGATCAGGTTCCTAGGTATTCCTGTGGCATGTGCGATTGACATTTCCCATGGCTGTCGATATGAAGCATCTTCTCTTATGTACATTTGTGAAATTTTACTGTTTCTTCTAAATTCAGTAATCAAAGTGCCTGTATCTGCTGCATCTTCGTATTTGACACGTTTTGCATTCTAGTGTTTTGTGCGATTGCTCCCTGAAGACTTAGGCTCTTTGTGTCAAATCCTTTGCTAGAATTCTAAATAGGAATACAGATAAATAAGCATGGATATAAAATCTACTTTAATTTTATACCGAATGGTGGCAGTGCTAAATTGCTTTGAGAAACATACTATCTGTGTCGAGTAAGCCAGCGCAATTCAGGTGGACTTCATATTCTTGCGTGGGGCTCCTGTAGATGTGCTTTCCCACGTAGGTCCTTTTAGTATCTACTTTTCAAAAGGAGAATTTACTTGACAAAGTGGTAACTGAATATATATTTTAATTGCATTTTTACACAGAATAAATAAAATATTCAAGAAGCCAGCTTTAATATAAGCTGAAACACTCTTTTAGAAAAGTCCCTTTTTTTTCCTAGCCATTGACCCAAGAGAGACTTGATTATACCTAGCCTAGAGAAACTAATGTTTTCCCAATTAACCTGACTTTTATGGAGTAAGGTTGAGGATATTTCTAATTATGTGTTAAGGCAGCAGCTTACATGATGCAGAGAAAGAAGACAATGATGATAATAGTTAACATTAATTAAACACATTCCAGAGATCCTTAGACAATTAAGCACAATTGGATGGGAGGATGGTGGGGACGTTGCAGAGCAGAAAATGACAGGGAATGATACTTATTCCAACTGCTGTTAGCATCCCCACTGGAAACCCCGTCAAGTGTTTGAGCTATAGGGCTTGGTAGCAGCCACTGACTTGAGGTTCTTACATTCAGAATTCCAACCTAGTTCTGTATTTACTAATGAAAGAAAGGCGAATAGCAGATTAAATTCAAGAATAGTTGACTGAAAAGAGACCATGAGCTGAATTTAGAAAAAAAAATGAGGTAATACAGTGTTATATTTCAATATGTTAAAGAACTCTCTCCCCCTGCAACTCATTTGTACAGCAATATACCCATCACAGAATGCATTGCCAAATTAACAGTCTGATTTTTGAACTCATGTTTTCTCATTTCTGGAAAACAAATTAACAAAATAAAATATCCTATATAGCTTTTTTTTTAATAGTGGTCATATAAGTGTTTACAGTGCCGCCAGATGAAATCTAGCTATATTCAAGTGAACATTTGAGTTTGAACTTTAAATATGTTTAACTTAACTTTCATGAACAGATGGTCATCTTTCTTTACCAAGCTAGTTTATAGTCTAAGAATACAATAGGAAGTATAATAGATTTTGGATTTAAAAGGCTTTGGTTCAAATCCAGCCCTATAACTGTCCATAACCTTATGCAAGTTAATTACCCTCTTTTGAAACAAGAAGATTTTCTATTTATTTCATGGCTATGTTAGAGAAAATATGTTCCACACCAAACTTAATAACTGACTTAGGGTTAGCACTTTAAAAATATTCTTAATTTATTTATGTGTTAATAGTAAGATTTTCATTCCTTAGTCCATAAACCTTCTGTCTGTATGAAATTATGTTAAACAAATTTGGCTTTATTTAAATCACCTGGGTTTTGGAAGTCCTGTTCTCCAGGAAGCCAACTTTGAGACTGAGACTAATATGCAGTAAATTTATTAAGAAGCTCTTCAGATCAACTGGTATGGAAAGAAGAGAAGGAAATGGGGTTGGATGGAGGGATAAATTGGGCTTCAGTGCCTCAGCTGGCCCCATGCAGAGCTGGAGCTTGTATGGTCCTTATAGTTGTCCCTTATTATGATGAGGCAGACTAGCATGACACTGAATTCTAGTCGCCTCTGGGAAGGTAGTATGACCTTGAGTGAAACGATTCTTTCAAGCCCAGAGCAATTTCCAGAAAACTGCCAGCACAGCCCATAGCTAAGAGAATCAGTTTGATAGTCTTAAAGAGGAACCAGGATAATGCATAACAGTCAATATGCTGGGAGATAATACATCATAGTGATGAAAAAGCAAAATCTGGAGTCAAAATATTTGGGTTTAGATGACAATTATGATATTTTTTATATATGTGACTAAAAAAATTGGTAACTATATGAAAGTGTCTATATAAGAGAAATTAATAATATCATCTATCTCACAGATTAAGAATTAAGTCAGAAAGTATATTCTCATTGAACATCATTTTGCCAAATAGGTCAGTAAATGTCAGTGTTTGTTATTGTTATAAAAAGCTTGAAACTTTCTGTTTTGTATAATTAGGGAGATAATTATGCCTGGGGACTTTGAAAGAAATCATTGATACTGTGTGACTGGAATAATTTAGTTAATTTGCCTTAGTGTGAGAGAGATACAGAATTTAGAGCACCTCTTAGGAACCTAGAACAAGCCTGTCTTGATATTCCTGGGACAGAAACTTCTAGAAGAAAAGAAAATAATCAGACCTGGAAGATAATGACCCACCCAAAACTAGTAATCAGTAATTACTACCTGAGTAATATAGCTATGTCACTAGGAAGACATATATCAGTATATCAGTCAGCATCCAGTCAGGAAAATAGAAATTAAACTTGGTACTTCAACAGTAGGAATTTAATAAAATAATTGGTTAACATATGGTAGAAAACTAAAAATCAGAAAAGGAACACTGAGTTAACACAGAGATAGTAACTGCAAGAGGCAGCTATAACGCTAAAGGCTTAGGGAACAAGGGAGTGGTTAAGGGACCTCAGAGAAGGGATTGCTTAAAAGGGAACGCTGGTTCCCAAGGAGCTTGGAAGAAGGGCACAGGAGCTATGACCCAGAACTCTAAGAAGGAAGCAGCACCCAGCAGGTGCTTTCCTTAAGAACTCCAAGGATGGACACTGTGGAGTTAAGGCTTGAATGTGACTGCATTGGTTGTGGTAGATCTAAGAAAGCATGATAAAGCTGAGTCCCGGAGAGCAAGAGTAAGCAAACAACTGGAGAGTGAGATCAGTTTGCCACCGCAAGGGTGAAGCGTGGTCTCTGGAGTCATGTAGACTGGAAGACAAGGAAACAGAAGCAAGTCCTTTCTCCCTGTCCTCCATATTGACCTAGTGAGAGGAGTGGCAAATCATAGCCTGTGGGCCAGATCTCACCCTCATGTTTTTGTAGTCTGGTGAGTTAATAATTTTTTTTACATATTATAAATTTAAGAATTTATGGCAGGTGAAAATTATATATAATTAAAATTTCAGTGTCTATAAAGTTTTGCTGTAACACATCCATGTTCATTTATTTATTTAACGGGTGCATTCATGCTACAAAGATAGAGTTGAATAGTTGCAACCAAGAGCAAGTGGCCCACAAACCCTATACTATTTACTAGGCAACCCTTTCAAATAAAAGTGTGTTAACTCCTTCTCTATAACTCCCTATTGACACAGGAGAAATGTTGTTTTAGAGTGCTAGACTCAATACTACAAAACAGAATGTATACAGGTGGTTTTGGGGCTGAGAGACAGTAACTTAGTGCCTGGCAGATTTGATTTGTTATGCACATTGATTTAAAATGACTGACTGGTTCTCACAAGTATTAGAGGGTGTGGCTCTGTGCCAATAGTATGACTGCTTCTCTGGCTCTTTTTGGCTCTGCTGCCCTGATTTCAGCCACCCTCCCCTTCTCGGTCCAGTTCTCTTTCTCAGTATTTCTCAGGATCTAAACATTTTTGTAGCCTATGCCTATCTTCTTTTCTTGTCCCTATTAACTTATTTTTCCTCCTCACACCGAAACATTTCCAGATCTCTTATACCTTACAGACTCTGGAGTTTCTTTTCTAACACTGTTTCTCAACACAAATCAAAATAGATTTTGCCCAAGTAGCGTGGTACCTGAGAAGTTACTATTAGAAATGCCAAGTCAGTTTGCTCTCCATATGATCTTACTCTAGGTGGTGTGATTAAAATAAGCACACAGCTATAAAATTCCGAATATATCTCTGATGGATATCATAAGCTTTGTTTATGATGTGGAGAGACTGGGGGGTCTTCTCTCTGTCTGGTTTCCACTTTGAATTATCTGTTAATGTGAACAAGAGCCTGAAGTAAAGAAATCTTCAAATAATCTCTAAACCTTAGTTAACTATTCCCTCTACCCAAGCTCTGTAACAACTAATAGATCCTAAAAATACATTTTGAATTTATTTACCACCTTGGCTGAAATCTGAAGCATTTATTAAGGAGCTCTGAAATCAATGTAAAGGCTCTAAAAGAACAGAATTAAGAACAGAACTAATGAGTTGTGGGATAGAATATGCCTCTCCCCAGGGGAACATTTGAGAGTCAAGCATTTGGGTCATGGTGAAGGTCCCCTTTGACAATAGGAGAAAAGGGCTTGGATTAAAGTGCAATCTGACAAATTTAAAGTGTTTAAATTTAAGCAGTTTAAAGTGTACATTGGAAAATATGAAAAAATATTTGTCCTACCCTCAAGGAATTTAAAACTGAGTCCAGGAAAATAATGTATTAAATACACAAAACTGAGACTTAGAAATCAACAGAGGGGTGTTTTGGATGAAAAGGGCTCAAACTGATAGGTTTTTAGTGCTAAGAGAGCATGAAAAAGGCAATAGGGGCTTAGTTGCATTAATTAAGAAATAACAAATCCCTTGCTTTCTTAATTTAATTAGTTTGACTTGTAACTCTTTATACAGTTCTATACACACTTATCTACTGCCTTTTACATTCTGGCAGGAGGGTGAATTAATAATATGCTGCATTTATTTTCTCCATGCTTCAGTTTATTCCCTTGAGAATTCTGAGTTCAGCAAATCCTGCATTGTTAGATCTAATCAAGTCATTCGTCCAATACCTTTCTCTTAATGTATCTATGCTAGAAGAGAATTCAGATGGGAATTTCACTCTTAAAAGGCAGTTCTTTCTTTTTTTTTTTTTTTTAATTTTTTTTTCAACGTTTATTTATTTTTGGGACAGAGAGAGACAGAGCATGAATGGGGGAGGGGCAGAGAGAGAGGGAGACACAGAATCGGAAACAGGCTCCAGGCTCTGAGCCATCAGCCCAGAGCCTGACGCGGGGCTCGAACTCATGGACCGCGAGATCGTGACCTGGCTGAAGTCGGACAATTAACCGACTGCGCCACCCAGGCGCCCCAAAAGGCAGTTCTTTCTTGAACTCTTCCACAGCAAGCCTGAGAACAGGTTGATGTTTTATGTCAATCCAGTGGAGATTATGTGAGAAAGTAGATTTAAATCAGTCTTTCTAATATTCAGTTCTTATGTCATTCAAAGGACTAATAGATAAGGGTCATAACTTTGACAAGGAGAATACATTGAACTGGAAACTAGTTTAGAATTCAAAGGAAGTCTTTTGGCTTTTGGTTTATTTTTTCTTTCTAAGAAATTCACTCAAGTGTTGTGTTTCTGAATGACGTCAAGCGCATCTGTCAGTTCCATCTTTGATGGGGAGAGGAAATACTATTTTACTTGCAGAAGAAACTATATTATAAATTTTAAGATTGAACATACTTGTACTCTTAATAGTTTGATAGTTATTTCATAAAATGTTTATTCTATTAGGGGCGCCTGGGTGGCTCAGTCAGTTAAGCTTCCGGCTCTTGGTTTTGGCTCAGGTGCTGATCTTGCAGTTCATGAGTTCGAGCCCACCTTGGGCTCAGCACTGTCAGTGCAGAGCCTGCATAAGATTCTCTTTCTCTCCTGCTCATGCGGGCTCTCTTTCAAAATAAATAAATCAACTTGAAAAAAGTCTATTCTATTAAACTTCCTTGCACCATATTGAAACTATTGTATTGGAGTTACTAGTTCTTTTTTCATTTAGCAAACTTATTTGAAAAAAAAGCAGCTAAAATGGATGTAGTGAATATTGGCATGTAAGCAGAATTTTTAGAATGATCAAACATTATCTTAAATATATATTAATGTATTTTATTAACTTTTCTTTGATTAAATCATTCTTTGCTAAAAATTTCAATGGCTTTAGAGGCTATGGAAAGCCCTAAACAAGGAAGGAGAAGTAGAAACAGTAGCAATGTTTAAGCAGCAAGTAAAACAATTTCAACTTTGGTTTAGCATCTTGAGAATCTTAAAACAAACAAACAAACAAACAAACAAACAAAAGAATCCGTTTGAATTTGGTTTACTGTGACGTATTCTGCTTTTCAGTTCATATTTCAAAGTCGGTGGGGTAAGGAAAGCTAAAAATCTCTCCTCCTTGGAAGGCAGATCTCCTGTAGTTCCAGAAGATTTTTCTGAGTTTCTCTCTCTCTTCTCTTCTGGCCATTTTGAGTGGCAGTGTCTAAATAAATATTTATGTGAAAGTCATTGTGTTACCTGTATCTTCAGTGCCTAGAACAATAACTAGTAGGGCTTAAAAAAATTGGTTGAATTCATGATGAGTGAATACACATTTGAAGTTGGATTGTGATCCCAGTGAGTGAGGGAAAAGTGTGCTATTGAGCTGGATTTTAGACTAGGACATATTTCTGGCTTATTCTAAAAAAGGAGAAGGAGAATAAGGAGTAGGGGGAGGAGGAAAAAGAGAAAGAAAGAAGAAAATGTCTTTGAAGCATGGTAGAATATGCCCCTTTGGCATAAGGATTATTTTAAGCTAAAGGCACTTAAAAAACAGCAGGTGTAAGACAGGCATTCTAATCTCTCATTTTATTCCTGAAAACGAAGATAAAAACTCCCATATGAAAGATGCCTATCCAGTATCAGGAGAAAAGAAACACTCTTTAATAGTAAGTCAAAGCCATGAGAATCCTATACAAACAAATCTTTTTAAAATAACTTTTATCTTCTTTTAGCCTCCACATTTAGTTTACTTTCCCAAAATTGCTTCTCTTTGTTCAGCCTAATATAAAAGTACATAGTTTCACCATTTCTTTGGGTCTTCAAATTTTTTTATGAGGGCTCCCATGTCGCATGAAGCTTGTATAAATTTCTATGCTTTTCTCCTGCTAATCTGTTTTATGTCAGTTTAATTCTCAGGTTTAGCCACAACAACAACAACAACAACAACAACAACAAAAACTCTTGAGAGGGTAGAGGGAAAATTTTACCATCCCCACACATTATATCTCAAATTCTCTTCAGCTTGGGTAACTAAGAATACATTGGGGTTAAGGCCAAAAGCTGTGACTAATACTGTATTCATAGTTCTTGCCATTCCACAGGGCCTCTATCATGGATGAAGCACTAAGTGATAGTAAGAAATACAGCAATTTAAATGTGCTAGGTTAGTCATATCTTTCTGTCTGCTTCCATTAGAGGTAAGACCAATGTTTGTGATCACAATATTTAATATTTGACATCTGACAACCCAATCAACTGGCCAGTGCAGGATATAAGATGAAGAATGATTGATCCATTCCTGCATCAAATAGTTATTTTATAAATGTGTGTTGTATATCTAGCACTTTTCTACATTTACTGAAAAAAACCATAAGAATAGAAAGAGGGAAAATGCTTAAGGAATTATATTCTATTTCTGATAACTCTGAAAGAGTCAAGGAACTGTATTAGCTCACGCTTGTGCATATACATTTTACAAATAGATACTATAATCAGGGGCCATTCAGGGTGTGAAATCGTTCTCAAATAAAGTAGCAATATTAAGTGACTTCTATATCATTATTCTGTTCCTTACACTCTCTCTGTATCGTGTTTTTGTTTTCAGTTGTCACATTTTTTTACCGTGGTGACATCTAATGAGATTCAAATGTCACTTGAAAGTTCATGAAAGTCATATTTTAAAAGAACATTGCTGGGGTTCCTGGGTAGCTCGGTTGGTGGAGTGTCTGACTCTTCATCTCAGGGAAATAAGTTCAAGCCCCATGTCAGGCATAGAGCCCAGTAAATAAATAAACAAATAAATAAATAAACAATGCAAACTTCATATAAGCAATAAAATTTTTCTTTTAAAAAGAAAATACATATTATGTACCTCTTTTTATCCTCCTGGGTATCTAATACGTCATTCTGTTTATAGTAAGTTGACTCCCTCTTTAGTACAAAGAGTATAACATTATTCTATTTATTATTTAGTCTCTTCTATTCAGATACCCTCCCTATATCTGACATAAATGATCATGCATTTAATGATCATGTATTAAATAAATGAATTTAGGAATGAATAAATGAAAGTAAGGATGAATGAATAACTAAATGTGAGAAAAACATGTAACAGCCTTTGGAGTTCTGGCTGACATCTCAAAAGATAGCCCACTATTCTGTGTCCTCTAACCTCATCACTTAAAACAACCTAAATGTGTGTGTGGGGTGTGTGTGTGTGTGTGTGTGTGTGTGTGTGTGTGTGTATGTATATATGTGTGTGTGTATATATACACTCACTTATTTGTTTACATGTACATATATAAGTTTGGAGGTTGATATCTAAATAAAAAGACTATAAGGTTGGTGTGACTCTTATCTCAGATTTCTTAAATAAAAATTATTTAGAATTTGGGGCACCTGGGTGGCTCAGACAGTTGAGCGTCCGACTTCGGCTCAGGTCATGATCTCACGGTTTGTGGGTTCAGGCCCCGCATCTGGCTCTGTGTTGACAGCTCCGAGCCTGGAGCCTGGTTAAGATTCTGTGTCTCCCTTGCTCTCCCTGCCCCTTCCCCACACGCACTCTGTCTCTCTCTGCCTCTCAAAAATAAAGAAAACTAATAAAAAAATTATTGAGAATTTGCTCAATGTTAATTCTGAATAGGTTACATAAGTATACTTAAGATAATTTCTGAGTTCTTTAAACTCTTTGAGAAGGTATAATTTCAAGTTTGGTTTTGGAAACTGATAATAATCACAAGGTATACTCCTAGTTTGTGAAATGTTTATCCATATGAAATTAAGCTACTATTAATGTACATTTTAATGCATGTATAAACTGAGACACAGGACCTCATGTTTGGTATTTTTGCTGTTTGCTTTCTATGATAAGGTGTCTTTGGTTTTTTAAATTGTTACTTTCAGTGTGGTTCATATCTATGCCTCATCTTAGTTTGCAATATAACTCAATAATGAAAAAGGTCCATAAAATCTTAAATGTGATTAGTGTATTAAAATAAATATTAATAATTCTCATATCTCATGATTTGAGGAACCATAATAAAGCATCTTTGCGGTATTGTTCATTTTTTGACTTTGCCAAGTTCAAAGTATAATGCTGATTCAGCATTAGCATATTTAGGTGCCTTAGGGCTTTTTCCATGAAGAATGAACACTTTTTGGCATTTTCTTTTCTTGTTTCTCCAAAATCACAGTACTGATTTTCAGGGTCATGGGGTGAGGCCCATCTGTTTAATCAGGCTTCTGCCTGATGATGCAGGTAGACTGGAAAGTTGAAACTTAACTATACATTCCTTTAAGTATTGTAATTAGCCTCTTATATCTACCTAGAAGCTAAGTAATGAGCACATTTTAAAATGCAGATAATAGCAGAATTTAAGTTTTGCTTGCTTAAGCTATTTCAAAATCCCCATAGGTTGAGTGTCTTCCTTCAGCCAAATTGGATCAGGATTTTTTTTTAAGACTACCCTAATATATCACTAAAGGATGTAAGCCAATTTATTGGCTTAGATGGCACAGTCATTGTTAAAAGTCAATCTAATATATATTAGATTATATATATATATTTTTTACTTAATTGTTTTTATGTGTATATGTGTGTGTGTGTGTGTGTGTGTGTGTGCATGAGCCTTATACAATAATTTCTATGAGTTAACAATGTAAATTCCTAAGGAATTTTGGAGCAGAAAATTAGATCCATGACAAATTCCAAAATCTGGATGATTGAAATGGGTTGATTGAAAGGAGGTAACTATGGATTCCTCCAGACCTGTGTTGTCCAATACTTTAGTTGTTAGCTACATCTAGCTATTTAAATTCAAATTAGTTAAAATTAAACTAAATTACGAATTCAGTTCCTTAGTCACATCAGCCAGCATTTCAAGTGCTCAATAATCACATATGCTTAGTGGCTAAGATATTAGGCAGCCCAGATACAGAAAATATCTATTGCAGAAAGTTCTTTTGTAATGAGCTGTTCTGAAGTATGATCCTAAGGAAAATTTTTCCTTATTGCTTGGTTGTAATGGCTCACAAATCCAAAAAGTAGCTGCGATGTTAATCTGAAAATTCCTGCCAGGTGGCTTTAAGCTATCCTTAAAGAGAGTAGTATTTTTAAATCATCTTGGTCCATTTTCAAGAAGTCTCAATATTGGCAATCTTTCCCTATATATTTCCTACATTACATCATAATCTAATATTATTTGTTTTAATTGGTCCAGGATCTACAATAAGTATTGTATTAAGAGTACATTTAACTGTAATTCTACTTTTAAATGATCTTCCCATGGAAGAGCTTAGAATCTATGACATGCATGAGATAAACCAACTTCTTTTGCATTTATTTCTTCAGGATCACTAATTCAGTTTATTTAATATATATTGCTTGCTTTCCATATATGTTGCAACTTATAATTATTTTATTTCATTTTTAATCATCTGTGTTATCATTAATACTGGAAACCTTCTTCTCTATCACTACAGTTACCATACATCACTAGAAATTTTCTTTTTTATCACCTGAGTTATGATATAAGACTGTAAACATTCTTTCCCTATTACCTGACTTACTGTTTATGACTAGAAATCTTCTTTCCCTAGCATCTGAGCACTAGAGAGGTTACATGACGTGAAACCTTTCTCTCAAACCTGACTTATCATTTACAAGTATAAACCGTTTTTCTTTTTACCATGTGAGTTATTATTTATGATGGAAATCTTCTGTAGCAGATGATTCGCCACTTATGATTGGAAACCCTTTTTCCCCCATCATGTGAGTTATTATTTTTGACTAGCAATCATCTTTCTCTATCACATGAATTATCAAAAATAACTGGAAAAGTCCTCGGGGCGCTTGGGTGGCTCTGTTGTTTGAGTGTCCAACTCTTGATTTTGGCTCAGCTCATCATGCCAGGGTTGTGGGAATGAGCCCCATGTTGAGCTCCACACTGAGCACGGAGCCTGCTTCAGATTCTCTCTCACCCTGTCTTGCTGCCCTTCTCCCCATCCCCTCAAAATAAATAAATAAAAACAAACACTAAAAATAAGGAAAACTCTTTTCTCTATAACATGTCATCATTTATGATTAGAATCTTTCACTATCACCTGGTTTGTTTATGACTGGGAACCTTTATATCCTGAGTTATCATTAATGTCTGAAAACCATTCTTTCTCTGGCACCTGATTTACCACTTATAACTGAAAACCTTCTTTATCCATCATGTGAGTTATCAGTAATGACTGAAAACCTTTCTCTATCGTCTGTATTACCGTGTATGACTGGAAACATTATTTGTCACCTTACTTATCATTTATCATTGGAGACCTTTATTTCTCTATCTCCTGATTTAATATTTATGATTGGAAATCTTCTATTCTCCACCATCTGAGTTATCATGTATGACTGCAAGTTTTTCTGTCTCTATTATCTCATTATTGTTTATGATTGAGCATCTTCTTTCTGTTCCACCTGAGTTATAATCCATGACTGGGAAACATTCTTTCCTATCTTGTGTGTTATCATTCATGACTAGAAACTGGTCATTCTTAATCAGCAGAGTTATTATTTGTGATTGGAAATTATCTTTTTTGTCTATCATCTGACTTTTTTTATGAATGGAAACCTTCTCTTTCTATTAGCTGAGTTACAATTCGTGGCTGAAAACCTTTTGTTTTCTCTCACCTGAGTTCTCATTTATCACAGGAAACAGTCTCTATCTCTTGCATTATCAGTTATGACTTGAAACCATATTTTTCTATCACCTGTGTTGCATTTGTGACTGGAAACCATTTTTATATTGTTTGTGTTATTATTTATGAATGGAAAGCATTTTGTGCATCCCTTGGGTTATCATTTATGACTGGATATTAATGTATACCATATATTCTCTATTTTTCTGATGATGGATATTTACACACACACACACACACACAGTGGAATATTTTTCAAGCATGAGATAGAAGAAAATACTGACGTTTACAGTAACCTTGAAGACATTATGTTATATCATTGATTTTTATCTCATTTTTAAATTTCTTTTTAGAGAGAGAGAGAGAATGAGTGGGGGAGAGAGGCAGAGAATCTCATTATCTCATATGAGGGAGAAAGAGAGAATCTCAAGCCAGCTCCATACTTGGTGCAGAGCCCCACATGAAGCTCAATCCCACAACCCTGGGATCATGACCTGAGCCAAAATCAAGAGTCAGATGCTCAACCGATTGAGCCACGCAGGCTCAATTTTTAAACATTTTTCAAACAACTTCATGAGGGGCAGCTGGGTGGCTCTGTTTTTGGGTGTCTCTTGATTTCAGCTCAGGTCATGTTCTTGGAGTTTGTGGGTTTGGGCCCTGTGTCGGGCTCTGTGCTGACACTGCAGAGCCTGCTTGGGGTTCCCTCTCTCTCTGCCCCTCCTCTTGGTCTCTCTGTCTCTAAAAATAAATTTAAAAAATAAAAAATAAAAACTTAAAAAAAAAACTACATGAAGTTAATCATAATGCCCATTACTTTTATATCAGTCATGCTTGCTTAGTTTCTCTGGTTATTTTCTATCTCACTTTTAACACTCCAAATTATTTTTCTCTCTAATGTATTTTCCAACTTTGGACAGTATTCTCACCTTTTTTCTGTTGTGAGTATCCTCTACTTAAATATTTTGTCTCTTCCTTAATAGCTCTTAATTTTATTTATTATTAAGGGAATATTAAAAGTATTTCAAATTAGAAAATAGTGTATAATAAGTCCTTATGTATCCTCACCAAACTTTGGCAATTACCAACTCATGGTTAAAATTTAATCTGTATTCCTACCTACTTTTACCAACTTCCAAGATTCTTTGGAAGTAATTCAAAGACAAGGCACTAAGTATGACTTTATTTATATAACATTTTCAAAGGACAAAACTATAGAGATGGAAAACAGATTATTAGTTGCCATGCGACAGGAATAGAATAAAAGAGCTCTTCTGGGGTCATAGAACAGTTTTGAATAGTTGATTTTGTGGTGGTTGAACAAATTGTTACATGGAATAAAATTGCTTAGAACTATACACAGTCACACAGACAAATGCAGGTTAAAAACAGTCAAAACTGAATAAGGTCTGTAGTCTAGTTACCAATGTTGTACCAACATTATTTTTCTTGGTTTCAATTTTGTCCTGCAGTTACAAAAATGTCACCATTAGAGGAAGCTGGACATGCTGCATTATTTCTGACATTTCCTATGATTTTATAATTATTTCAAAATAAAAATACTTTAAAATTAATTTTAATATAATTAAATTACTAAAACACTTAGGAATATATTGAACAAAATAAGTGAAAGACCTGTATATGCTAAACTATCAAATATTTCTGAGGACAAAAAGGGATTTAAATAATTGGAGAGATATATACCATGCTTATAGATTTGAAGGGTCAATATTATGAAAATGTCAATTCTCCCAAAATTAATCTATAGACAAAGTAATCACAGTCATAGTTCCATCAGAATTTCTTATAAAAATTGACATGCTGAATCTAAAATTTATGTGGAAGTACAAAGACCTAAAATAAACCCAATCTTAAAAAAAATCTCACTTCAAAACTGTTATAAAACTATAATAATAGTAATACTATAACCATATTGACATGATGATAGAAAAAAATATCAAAGGAACAGATTAGATAGTCCAGAAATGTACCCACACATATTTGGTCAATTATTTTAGACAAGGTTGCCAAAGCTATTCAATAAAAAAGACGTATTAGGCTTTTCAACAAATATTTAGAATATTATATATCCATTTGTGTAACAAAGAATATTAATCCCTACCTCACACCATGTACTAAACCTAATTTGTGATAGATCATACAACTAAACATACAAAGCAAAAATTATAAATCTCATAAAACACAGGGACAATATCTTCATGACTTGGAGACAGGCAAATATTTCTTAGACAAGAGGCAAAAGCATCCTAAACAAATTTAAGGGGGCAAATATCAAATCAGACATCATTAAATTTAAAAAGTGCTACTTACCACATAACACTTAAAAAATTAGTAGATAGGGGTGCCTGGGTGGCCCAGTTGCTTAAGCATCTGACTTCGGCTCAGGTCATGATCTCACAGTCTGTGAGTTCAAGTCCCATGTCGGACTCTGTGCTGACAGCTTAGAGCCTGGAGTCTGCTTTGGATTCTGTGTCTCCCCTTCTCTGCCCCTGCCCTGCTCACACTCTGTCTCTGTCTCTCAGAAAGTGAATAACTGTTAAAAAAATATTTTTTAAAAATTATTACATAAATCACAACTAAAATAAATTATTTATAAAATTTATGTTTTACAAAAAAAATCAAATACATGAAAATCCCATGTGACAATAAAATGACAAGTAAGCCAATAAATTAAAAAGGTCAAGTGCCTACTTTGGCAATACATATAATAAAATTGGAACAATATAGAGAAGATTAGCATGGCCCCTGTGTAAGGATGATATGCAAATTTGTGAAGCATTCCATATTGGAAAAAGATGAGCAAAACTCTTGAACATACACTTCACAAAGGGAGATATAAAAAAAAAAGAGAGAGAGAGAGAGAGGGAGAAAACCAGCTAAGAAAATGAGCATTTGTTATTAAAGAAATTCAGGTTAAAACCATGATAAAATTCCGCTATAGAACTAGAAGTTTGGCTGAAATTTAAAAGTATGGGACACCAAATGCTGCCAAGTAGGAAGAGTAATTGTAACTCTTACATGGTGGGTTTGTAAAATGATACAGTGCAATGGAAAGTGCTTTGGCAATGTATTAAGAGAAACATACAGTTGTTCTATGACATAAGTACCTATATGACATAACATAAATACACCTAGGTATTTATCCAAAAGAAATGAAAATATAAACCCACAGGAAATATGTAATTTTTTTATATATAATATATGGTAACTAATATGGTAAAAAAAAAAATAACAAAGTGGTTGCCTTAGGCGTAAAAGTGTTGACTGGGAAGAGAATGAAGGAATTTTCTGAGATCATGATTATGTTCTATATCTAAATAGGGTCTGGTTACACAGGTGTATGCATTTGTCAAAACTCATCAAATTGTACAAATAAGATTTGTACATTTCACTGTACATTTAAACTAAAACCACTATTAAAATATTGAATTTCAGTTAGTTGGCTTCATGTAACTATGGTATCAGTCAATGATTCTGAAACTATTTGATGTATGTATACTTTATATATACATATATATTCACACTTTCCATATACATGGACATTTCTATAAATATAGATGCCTCTCTATATATGGACATATACACAGAATGAGAGAGAGAGAAGAAAGAAAGAAAGAAAGAAAGAAGACAGAGAGGAAGGAAGGAAGGAAGGATGGATGGACCAGAAATGACACACCAGATGAAACATATCTAATTTTGTATGGAGCATTCTGGGAAGTCTTTCCTAATATGTGCCATTTGTATAAAGCCCTGGCAGAAGTTAAAGAATGAGACAAGCATTAATCCAAAGGAAGTGTATTCTAGATCTGAGAAAAAACCACGGAAGTCAGTGGTGTGAGATGTCTGATATGTTAAAAGATCAGGAAGAAGGTCAGTGTGGAGGGAATATCATTGATAATTTCAGAATGTTAGTAGAATACAAAATAATATAAGGTCTTGTAGGTCTTTTTAAGAATTATTTGTTTTACTGTGAGGGAAATGGGGAGATGCCATATAGGTTAAAGTGAAGGATTGATATGTGCTGTGAATAGGTTGTAGAAGGACAATAGAGGAAACTACAATCATTTCAGAGACGATGACAACTCAGTACAGGATGACAACTAAACAGAGCTGGTGAAAGTAGTTAAATTTTAGATTTTAGAAATTTAGATTCATAGATTTTAGAAATAAATACTAGGTATACAATTTAGGTTTTCGATATTTAGATTTAGGTAGATCTTTCACAAGATTCTTTCATTTAAGAGATGTCAGATAAGCATATGGAAATGTGTCTGGATTTTATGAGAGCAATCTAAGCAGGAGAAATATATTTGGGATCTATCAGTATGAGGTTATGTACAAAGCTATGAGTTTGAATGCAACCACCAACAAACCTGAAGGAGACCAAGATGGTAAGAAGGTCAAGGCTGATCCCAGGGGCACTCCATGGTTTAGAGTTTGGGAGATAAGGAGGAATTTATAAAGGAGAATGAAAAGCACCAGATCGTGAGCTAGTAGTAGAAATAAGTAGGGTGATGTCCTAGAAGTAAGAAGACAGGGTTTCAAGCTAGAGGGACAGATCGATTCTGTCAAAGATTGCTAGTAGTGAAGAAATGTGAAGACCAAAATTTTGTCATTGGAGGTTATTACTGACACTAACAAAAACAATTTTGGTTGGTAATGAAGTCGAAAGCCTAATTAGAGTGTCTATCAGAAATGACATACCAGGAGGAGCTTGTCTGATTTTGAAAGAAGATAACTTATTCAAAAGATAGTAGAAAGAAAGGACTATTTTTGAAGGAGGTATTAGGTCAGGATGGAAGAAATCACAGCTAATGAGAAAGATCAATTAAGGAAAAATGTTTTAAAAGGCATAAAAAGAAAGGGAAGCATTTCTGGGGCAATGTCTTTGAATAAGCAAGTTAGTTGGAGGTGCTAATGGGGAATATCATTAAAAACAAAATCTTCAGCCAACTAAGAAAACCTTTCCACAAAAGTAGAAGAGAAAGACAACAGCTCTATTATAGAGTGCCTACTCTAAACCAGAAAGAAATCTTACTCTTTTATATTACCAAGCAGATACAACCCTATGACATATATGTTCTCACAATAAACAATAACTAACTAGTCCTTAAATAAGAGGACATGACAGCACCATTTGTCACACATCATTCTTCCTAGATTTGCCTGATAATTGGGGTGGCCATCTGTATTTCATAATTGGCTTTCTCCAAAGGAAAAATAATTTTCATATTTTTGTGAAAAGAGGTACACTGATGTAAGGCTTCTACCCTCCAACAGAAACTGGGAGATAGGGATGCTATTTAGATCATTACATTTCAAAGACATGGCTCCAGGTCCTTGAGAAAGGCATTATTGGGTCATGTAGCTGGCAAGTAATTTATATAGCTTTTAAAAAGATTTACATACATTTTAAAGAGACAGAGAAAAAACTTACAAGTATTCTAAAGTAAGAGTTCTAAGAAAAAGTGGGGGGTGGAGTTCTTCCCTTACTTTTAAGAGGGAGAATTAAGCCTCTTATTTTTAATTTGTATTTACCCTTACACTACATATAAGAGGGGATACAGCCTTTGTATAGGATCATTATTTCCTTCATAGAGATAGAATGTATTGTGCAAAAAATAAAAAGGCCATAATTCTTATCCAAGACCATGGAAGTCAGATATGTTATAAAATATGAACTTTTTTGGATTACAGACAGGTAATACTGTGACATATACTTTAAGTATTAGGAAGAACCCCAGTAAAGTCTTAAGTAATACTCTGAAATCAAAACGATAATATGTCCATAGGGAACTATATGAATATTCATACTAATGAGAATAAAGAGAGTATAAATAGCTGTACATCAACTTGAGGTAAAGTTCTAATGCCAAATGAATTGATTAGGTCAGGCCAAGTCTCACCATCAGATGAGATATAAAAATCTCTTGGTTTCCACAGCCTTTTGACTTTGGCTTATAGGTAAAAGACTTGCGATTTATAAGAGGAGTGGGATAGTGAATGAACAAAGGAAATGCAGTATGATTCATAAAAAGCATTAAAAGGGCTCATGTGAAGCCCTTTAAATTTAGAGGGACAATAGTCAATATGACTACATGTTTCTCTCCAATCACACTCATCTGTGTTAACATCTCAAAGAAAGCAGAAAGTTGGACAGAACCAGTCCTACTTATTTCTAGGCAATTGTGAAAGAAGGCAAAGGCCTTGAGTATACCTGCAGGAGAATGATTATAATGATGTGGCCTGGACTTTCAAGTTAGATAAGTAGGGCAATAAGGTTCTGAGTGAGTGTGTACCACATGAGTAGGTGGGAGAAGTTGGACTAAAATCCCTGCAAGGTTCAACAGGCATAAGACCAGGGTTAGTATAGGTAGTGAGATACAAAGAGATGGTGTACAGAGTGGGATTCAAAATTGAGATTATAGAGTTGCAGGAGTTATAGAGTTGAGAAGATCCGTAGAAATTCCATTGGATTTAGTGAGGAAGTCAAGATGGAGAATAAGTTCATTGGAGGAGAGGAGCTTAATTAAAGAACACCTGCAAGGAAATTGAAATTATAATTATAATAGTAAGTAGGGCTGGAGAGAGAAACAGTAAATCAAAAGACAAAATACTCAGGGAATGAGGGGAATGACCCTCTGCAAATAAATGAATGAACTTTCTATTGTCCACATTTAAATTCCTTTTTTTTTTTTTTTTTTTTTTTTTTTTTTGCTTTTCTTACATTTCTATTTTGGAAAGCTAAGATATTTCTATGTTTCTGATTGGTACAGTAGTAATTTGATTTTTACTGAAAATGAATTAATTTCTCTTATTGTAAATTATTGTTTCATTAATATTATTAAACTAAGATAACATGTTTGAAGCTAGTAAAATTTATAAATCAAAGGAAAAATTTAAAGGATTTTAAAATTAAACCTATTTTCATACATATATTATAATCCAATTTTTTAGTATTCAAAGTGATATAAATTATGCAATATATATAATTTAATTTATGAGTGTAGCATTTTCCAGGCGTTTAAAAAATTGATATTAAATATAAGTGTTCCTTTTTAAGTTTTAAACCACTGATAATGGGGACTGATCAAGAAAGTTTAATGAGCAAGAAAATAAGTCAAATTTAGTTTTAGAAATCTCTGTAAATTATCAAGTTAGGTGATAAACTTTCCAGTATATATACTTGGTACAGAAAGAAATGCTCTTTGTTTGTTTACTTCTTTTCTGAATGGGCTTGATGAAGGTAAGAAGCCAGATTAGATACTGAATCTTAGTTTTGTGATCCTTTTGTCAAATAGTTAAATTATTTACTTTTCTTTCTTATGGCAAGGATCCTCCACATGTAGTATTTCAAGCATTATATTGCCTAAAATTGTGGCATCAAGAAGTTACATTTCCTATCACAATGCAAATGTCATCAGACTTGCATGTTTGCATATTTTATGCCTCTTTAATAATGCATTCTTAAATTTGGTTTTAAGTTAGGACAGTGTTTGCTTATTGATCATGATGCATTATCCACACCCTGGAAAGCACTCCGCAGTTTGCATCTTCTCAGTTAATCCTGAATAATTCAGGAAGTTATGTGAGTTGTATTTATTTTCATTAACTTTTTATCCATATATACCTGACAGATAGTGACATATAATATACTACCTCTAGTTATGAGCATGGTACTATTATTTATCAGTTTATAACCTTATCGTGGCTTTGGGACATATATATATATATTTTTAGTGCATGCTTAGAATTCTCCTAAAGCTATATTGTACCTTTTATCATATGTTTTATTACAGGACCCTTTATGGTGATTGTTCATTTTTTTACACAAGGTAAAATTATGTAAAATAATTTCTCTTATAACTGGCAAAAGATGCACCACTTCAGACAAATTAACGTTTTCCCCAATATGTTACATTGCTGTCATTTTTTTTAAAGGATGAAGTCAAATTTAAAAAATAGATATTTATTTGAATTTCAGTGGGGTTTCAATTTAAAAAAATTGAACAGAACTGAGGAGTATTTAAGCATAGTATTATGGAAATAGTCAAGAAATGGCATTATACTTTTTAAAGTGACAGACCAAGCCCCAGGTTATTGCATTGGAATTAAGTAGACAAGCAAGGCTAACAACCCCAAGGGAAAGTGCCGCTGACCCATTTATTTAGTTAGAATCGCACACAGAGTAAGAGGGTGATTTAATTCTGGACCAAGTAAGTATTTCTTAATTTCTAAACTTAAACATGCATATAATTCAATGTGGCAAAAATGCATGTTATCTAACTTATACATTTTGAAACTCAAAAGTCCTCTCAATAATTTTTACTATTCTGGAACAAATAAAAATTATTGTGATGAAATATTAAACTAGAAGTTTAAAAACCATACGCTAGTATTTTGTCATTGTTTGAAATAAGCATAGAATAATAAGTATAGAATGCAGCATTAGGAGTAAATTTAAGTTGCTAACTTGTAATAAAAGAGAACTTTGATGAACAGCTATACTTTTTTCTGTTTGCATGTCCTTTTCTATTCTTATAGAACTACTTACAAACATAAAAGCAAAATGCTGAAAATGTTGGAAATAAATTTGAATTTTAATTATGATAGTAATGTCATATCTTACTCCTTTTTTATCTGAAATGTTGAGAGATATTTACTCACTGCTAATTTCCAAAGTGAAGAGCCTCATTTTTCATTTATTTCTATTTAGCCGAAGAATCAGCAATATGCCATATTGTAACAATACACCTTAATCATTGCCCTAAGTCTTTCATGAATGGTTTCAAGTTCTTTTCATCAACATCAATTTGTTCTGAATTTGTTCAGTGAAAAGCACAGTAAAACAAACAGAAAGACTAATGCTATAACTTGGAATCATTCTTAAATTTTGCGAAAGCAAAGTACACCTATGTCTACTGTCCTTTCCTACCTCTTCTTCCAAATTATTTATTAACTTCTCAGTATAGTATCGTGCATCCAAAATAATGTAAGAAGAAATATTGAGAAAAATGATCTTTTTCATTGAAGTCATTGAATACATTAGTCTTATACCCACAAGTGAAATACAATCTAAGAGACCTTGGTTCCCTGCATTGCTTACTTTTTTTTTTTTTTTGATAGACTTGTATAGCCTGAAACCTCTAGAACCAAAATTATAAGAAAACATAGAATAATCCAAGTGCATTAAAATCAACTGATTGTTAATCTTTATTTAGATATACCAGATGATTTATCTTCAGGTTTCAGATATTTTACATTAACAAGTTTTAAGAAGCACTTTTGCATATGAAGGAGAAAATTTTGCAAATTGAAAATAAAGATGAGTCAAAAATGTCTTATCAGGACGAAACTTTTTGTTCAGTATCATTTACATTCATAACTTGACCATAAGATTTTTAGAGGATTTGTTTCTACTTTTGATTTTAGAAACTGCCATATAGGTAATTTTATGTTCTCAATATATTATTAAAAGCAATGGGAAAACACCAAGAAACAAAATTTTAATTAATGACTTACAAATCCTGAGGACTTTACATTTGAGCTTTACTTACATATGACCAGCCTTAACAAAATAAAAACATGGAAAAATAAAGTGATCTACTTTAGCTCTAAAAGCTTGTAGATGGTTGAATCAAATGTGAACTGTTGACCTCAGTTTTCTGGCGATTTTTAAAATCATAATTCTTAATTTAACAATGGATATGTTTTTGTTGTAATGATGCTAGAGTTTATTTATTTGACAAATGAGGAAAATATCTAAATGCCTAATTTCTAAGTGTAGATAAATATTTAACTTGCAAATTATTTTCTGAATGATAATTAGGAATATTTCCAGCTATGTGCTAAATGAGAGGCGTTTGATTATACATATAGAATACATATTTAAATACAAAATGTAATTGCAGTAATGTAAAATACCCTCTTAAATTCTTATTTTGGTCATCAAATCCATACTAAATGTGTTATTAAAATTAATCAAATGATTCTTAAAATATAACAAAAACAAGTCCTTTAAAATCTTATTTCTGTGTAGGTGTTCTTTCTGTTATTTAAAAATAAGAAATGTTTCATGAAAAAGTTACAAAATAAAAAATGGCATCTATATCTATCTATCTGTGTGTGTGTGTGTGTGTGTGTGTGTGTGTGTATGTATATTCATATGGCTTGTTTAGATTGTGAGTAATTTGTGTTCCAGTATAAGGGAGTAATCAAAAGTAATGATTACTTCTTGTCTTTTCTCATGGGAATTTCTTACTGTTATTATATTGCCATGAGGCCATTTGCCACATACATGTGAAATATCACAATGTAAAATTATTAACGTTAGCCCTCAACTATCCAAATTAAATGTTTTAGCATGATGGGATTCAAAATACATTGAACATTTTTAATCTAAATTTAAATCTTTGAAAGTAAAATATAGTTTAAAGTGGTACTTACTAATGTGTTATTTCAAGCAAGCTTTACAAAATTGTAATAGGGTAGTCATTTGGAAGTTCAGCATGGAACTTATTTCCTATTGAGGGACCTAATTACCAAACATTTTTGCTCACATTGCCTGAAGGTTATGATTAGAACACATTAAAAAATCAGCAGATTCAGATCTAAGTGAACAACAAGGTACATAAGGTGATGAAAGGTCTTCAGTGAAAGCACAAGGCCATAGCCATTAAGGATCTTCTATGAGAGTGAAATCATTTAAAAATCAATGCAAAATCTTTTAGAGACTTTCCGTTCAGTAAAACACAAATAAAATTGCCAGGAAGAATGAGAGCTTCTGAATTTTGTATGAAGTAAACTAGGAATTACATGGAAAATCATAGGGAAGAAAAAAAAACGTGAATATGTAGATTTTTAACAAATATAGTTGTTTCAACACTTTGAAGTTGTTGTTACTGGGCATTGCTGCAAACACTATTATTTTATTTCTAATAGTAAAGTTTCAATATTATCTTATACTGGTAGTGGACATACTTGAAAAATTGGTACAAAAAATACAATAACTTTATTTGCATATTTAAAATAGGATATGCTAACTTTCTAGTTGACATAGATAGGTCTGTCTAGATGAATAGATCAATAGAACAAAATAGAGTCCAGAAATAGACAAATAATTTTCACAAAGGCATGAAAGCAATTCAGTGGAGAAAGAATAGTCATTTCAACCAATAGCACTGGAATAATTGAACATCCATACATAAATAAATTTTGATACATACCTCATACTATATATAAATAATAAATAATTATTAACTGGATAATAAACCCGAATGTAAAACCTAAAGATGTAAGTCTTCTAGAATAAAACATTTTTTTGGCTTGTTTTAGCCCAAGAATTCTCAGCTATGTCATCGAAAGCATAATCCATAAAAGAAAATGTGGTAATTTGACTTCTTAGATATTGACAATGTTGCCATTCAAAGGAAAGACTGAGAAAAACATTTGCAAATCATATCTTGTCAAAACTTGTATCTAGAATATACAGAGTACTCCCTAAAATCAATAATAAATAAGAAAGCTCAAGTAAGTGGGCAAAAATTTGAACAGCCAATTTATGAAAGATGGCAAACTGATAAAAATATATTCAACATCATTAACATTAAGGAAATATAAATTAAAATCACAATGGATTGACACTAAATACCTATTAAATTATTTTAAAGACTTTATCATAAGTGTTGACAAGATTGTGGAATAAGTGATTCTCATATCCTGGAGTGGAGATATAAAATGATACTACCACTTTGGATAAAATTTGGTCATTTCTTAGAATTTCAGAAATACACATCATAAAATCAGTACAATACCACACATGGGTATTTCTCCAAGAAAAATTAAAGCATATACAAAGACTCATTCATGAGTGTTCATTGCATTTTTATTTGCATTAGCCCCAAACTGGAAACAACCAAAATGTCCATCTACATGTGAAAGAATAAGCAAATTTTAAGTATAGGTATACAATGGTATACTACACAGCAAAGAAATGAATGAACTATTGATACATGAAACAAAATGAATAGATCTCAGAATAATTATGCTGAGTAAGGAAATTCAGCCTCCCTCCTTCAAAAAAAAAAAGTAGAAAACACAAAATAACATATAATTATAGAAAGCAAATCAGTGACAGTGGCTACCTAGAGCTAGAGAGTAGAGAGAATAGCAGGGAGGGGTAAAAGGGCTTACAAAGAGATGTGAGGGAACTTTCGAGGGGTGTTGGACATATTTATTATCTTGAATTTAGTGATGGTTTATACATATTTCAAAGCTTATTGGGGCGCCTGGGTGGCGCAGTCGGTTAAGCATCCGACTTCAGCCAGGTCACGATCTCGCGGTCCGTGAGTTCGAGCCCCGCATCAGGCTCTGGGCTGATGGCTCAGAGCCTGGAGCCTGTTTCCGATTCTGTGTCTCCCTCTCTCTCTGCCCCTTCCCCATTCATGCTCTGTCTCTCTCTGTCCCAAAAATAAATAAACGTTGAAAAAAAAATTTAAAAAAAAAAGCTTATCAAATTTAACAATTGGAATATGTACAGGGAATTGTATGTTAAATATTACCCAATAAAGCTATTAAACAAAAAGCTACCACCCCTATTAGTTTTGTGAATAAAGTTTAAGAAAAAGTAAAATAAAGCATTGAAAAATATAGCAACAGCAACAGCAGCAACAATAATAAGGAAGAAGGAAAAGAGGACATACCACAGCTACTTTTGCCTTCTTCCAACAAACCAAGTAAGCAAACCACCAAATGTGTTGATATAAGAGAGGTTTCTCCAACCATGAAATGATTTTCCCTGTATCTACTTCTCTACCTTCCCCCAGAAATTGTTATTTTGGCCTGAGGGATCAAAAACTGATGGCAAAGCTCGCACATGGGACAATCTTAGGGAATAAATCATTCCCAAGAATTATTTGGGAATGGCTCTTAAATTACCTTACATAACGTGTCTAAAGGAAACCACCCAGGAAGCCGGTATAATGACTTTTGCAGAGCTGGTTTCCTAATTGCTCATGCTTTATGTCCCATGGGCAAGTAAACCTTGATTGAACAAACTAAAATTAGATAAACTGTGGTTGCCACTTTTATTTTGGAGGATAAATATTTTGAATAAATTCACATAAAATTCAATTACAATCTTAATAATGTACAAACATAGATTCCTTTTTCTAATGATTAGAAAATATAGAAATATCAGTAGATGTGGAAAAAAATGAAAGTTCAAAGGAAGTGTGCCATGCTAAATAAGCAATGCAACAAATTCCCTCATTAAACAAAGGAAAATTTGAAGAAACAAATAATATTAAATGTAAGATTTAGGATACATTTTCCCTGTGGTCTTAGATCACAAATGAGCAGTTTTTGATGAAAGACATATTGTATAATGTAATAGATAGTCACACATTAGGCACTATTTGATAAGTCAGTGTTAAAAATTATTTTAGAATTTTGAGGAAAACCAGAAAAGTATTAATATAGTTAGCCAAAATAAAGCAAACATAGAGTATATGATCCAATATTTATGAAATAGCCATGTTGACTTTGTGCATCTTCTAGACTGGAATTTCCAGATTATAAATAGTACTTAGAATATTATAAAACTATCCACACAATGTGTGTAGGGTAGAAAATTTAATATTTTTGTCAAGCATTGAAATCTTAATTCACATTTAATCCCTTAATCTAAAATGTATTTGATTTATGCAGCACCTACTCTATACCTGCCTAATTTGAATTATTTAAAAATAATCATCTCATTTGCTCATTATAACAAAATTTTATGGTAGGTGTTATTAATCCCATTTTAGATGAGGAAACAAACCCCAATAGGTTAATTTGTGTAGTAAGACATTTATAATGCCTGAGCCTGAATTTTGACAATCTTCTAACTGGTCATCCTGCCATAATTCATTGCTCCCTAATGCCATTTCCACATGGAAGCCTGAATGATGTTCCCATTGCCTTCAAGATAAAGTACAAGCTCCATAATTTGGTATGCTATGCCCTTCAGAATCTGGCCTTCCTTACACATGCAGTTTTCTTTCTCATGGTGTTCTAATCCTCTCTCTCCCATATGAACCCCAGTCTCAGATTTTGACAGATTGTGTGGTTTTGGTTGAACTTGTGCAAGGTTCTATCTGCTTTGAATGTCTGTCTTTTCTCTTACCCCAGGCTAATTTCTACTTGGAATTAAGGATTGGCAAGGATCATTTCCTTTAAGAAGTGTTCTCTCACTGTCTCCAATTTCAAGTAGATGTCCTATGAGTTCCCATTTCCACTCTGTCCATACATGTCATTATGCTTTTCACAACAGTATGTCTACTACTGCTGCTGTATTTTTCAATACTCTTCTGTAGTTTTCTCTTTGTTTTCTTTTCTCCATTAATAGCTCATAAGATCCTTAAGGGCATGTTCTGTGTCTCATGTCTAGCACATTGCCTGACATAATAAACACTCAAATAGTGTTTGTTGAGTAAGTAGATAAATAAACAAATAAAAGCATAAGGAGAACATTTAGATAAATTAATTCTAGGGAGAAAATTCTAAGAAAAAAATGGCAAATGGACAATGAAGCAAATGCACATTGTGCAGGTCTGCAACAATACTGAAAGTTAAACAGAAAGTATAAAAGTATTTTTTACAAATGAACAAATAAAAAAATTTATTTTTAAAATGATATGACAATTGAAATTCTAAGATAATAAAAAGAATAACAAATTGGATGAAAACACTTTTCACAATGAGGTGAATAAAATGTTTAGTGAACAATATGTAAAACATTCAATTTTATCGGTAATCAAAAGAGGTAATTTCTATCAAGTTAGCAACTCTTCAAACACATTTTATTTTTTATACTGATGAATAATAGCAAACAGGCTTTTCCATGAAATTATAGAGGGACTGTAAGTAGGAAAGGACTTGGTACAGATAGTATGATTATACATCCAGAGCTTTAAAATTGCAACAATCTCAAGCTAGCAGTTTTATCTTAGTAATGAATTTTTTTAAAAACACAAACATGCATACATGGACAAAGATGATTATCACAGGGTTATTTATAATAAGAAAATTTGAAACCTTTTACATGTTCAATAATAGCAGTGTTGCTAATAAATACTATAGTACTGTAATTAGTATTATAGTAATGCAATGATATGTGTGATATGTGAAAAAGTGTAACAATGACCTCACAAATTCTCATGCCGTGTGAAAATGTATATGCAATATAAAGAAAACTGAAAAATACAAATGTCAAAACCATAGAATATTGACAGTTATATCTACAATATAGTAAGAGATATTATGGATCTTAATTTTTTATTTTATTTTTCCATATTTTCCCTCCATTAAACATATTTAATCAGTAAAACTATAAAAACAACACCTAATTCATGAATGGAAAATATTTTGGAAAGCAGTAGAAGTTAAATAGCATGAGTATGAAATGACTTCACATTTTAAAGACGAATTCATCAAAAAACTTCTATGATTGTCACTCAAAATATTGTGAATATAAAATCAAACTATTCAGATCCCCTTGTGTCTGTTTTTACTGTCTAACTGATTTTAGATGTGTAGGAGGGGTGATTATAAGACCATTAAAATCATCAACAAACCTTGTCATTCCTTTAAATGGGTTTACAGAGCCATGTCCATTTTGAAAAATAATAGCTATAGATATTTCATTTAAATACACAAGTGTACATATAGAGAGCTCAATGATCAAATAAACTGTCCACAAAGGTTAGTTTTAAACAGCAAGAAACACCAGGAAATGACAGATATACTCTGCCAATTAGGAAGAAAATGTAATTCTAGGTTATGTAAGGTGATCCTACTGTTTGCTCCCACAGAAGAGGATTCTGCATGGAATGCTGTATTATTCTGGCAACTGATTAGCATTTTGATATGCTCAAAATTTTTTCACATGGAAATGAAATATTAAAGCAGACAGCAATTCAGAGTAATAGATGAAACTATTGCACAAAATTGTTTTTCTGTATTTTTAGATAATTGGTTGCCAAGGAATGCACTCAATATTTTTTCTACCTTTTCTGATCACCAGAGAGAAGCATATAACAAGGAATATATATATATATATATATATATATATATACACACACACACACACACACACACAATATACACACACACACACAATATACACACACATATACGCATATATCCATATATATGGTGAAGTGTATATACCTTCTTTTGATTTAGTCTGTTAAAAATTAGTGCAAAACCAGGAGCTATCTTCCTGTTTAGTAAATGATGATGAAATATTATGTCTTAAGATTACTGGAGAGTGTTGAGATTCAATTTTCTCTTTATATAGTGAAAAATGAAAAACTGAAAATATCATTAAATATAGTTTGTTATTATCCAAAGAGAACTTATCTTGAAATTTGTAAATAAGACCTATATAAAACTTTTTCAATTTGTCATATTTGACACTCTGTTAATTGCTGCTAGCATGTTATTTTAAATCTACACTTTATAAAAATATCTGATCATTCTTGATCAAGCTCAAAATGGGAAATAAACATGTTACATTCAGCTGATGAAGATGAATGTTCTTTAAAAAAGGCGTGCAACATTAAAAGTAAATTACAAGTGGTTGAAATGTGTCTTTAGACATTTACTTGTTCTTGGCCCTAATTGTGAGAAGAGAATAGCAGCTTATATTTGGGATGTGTGTTTGCCCTTTCAGTTCACAGTCTATTTAGTAAATGACCTATTCCAGCACAGGAGATGTGACCACAGTGGCTCATAAGTGCTAATGTATAGCCAAAAATTGCAAGCCCCCACGCGTAATGTCACTTCACTCCTATAGTGTCATGCTTACAGTTTCATTGTTCATTCACTTTTCAGGATATAAAAGCTAAATATTTTCAACGTGTTGTTTACATATAGTCATGAAAGGGTTCAGTTTTCCCTTCATTATACAAATGAACTATATTTAGGGATCTCTTGGTAGTCACATTGCAAACAATTTGTAGCCAGGAATTTTTATTCTTTTATTACATTCTATGTAAAAAAGATCTTTGATTCTTAAACATATATTACAAAAATGAATTGTAATGTATTTGGTCAATATTATTGGCTTCCCTTTTCTTTTGACCTTCTTAATTCGATCCATTGACATTTGCTCATTTTTAAAAATATCTCACATCATCCAAAATGTAGCAGACTGATATCATCCTTGTATTTCCTGAGCCTCTAGCTATCCACAATTTGAAAAGGAAACCACAAGAAGGTAGTGCAATCTATTCTCTTTTCAAAAATGTATATTTTATGAGCTCATAAGATAGTCTGTTGGCGAAGGTGAAGTGAATAATGCTTATTAAGACCAATAATATAAAAGCTCACGTATAATTCCGAGCTGCTGCTGTCTGGTGGAAATAACTGCTGAAGATAAGGGAGCCTGGTTTGGTGTGTAAGGAATAAACAAGTATCTAACATACGCATTTTTGGACACGTTATTTTTGTTTATTAAAAAGCATGCTTTATTTTCCCATGTTGAGTTTTATAATTTAATTAATTTTAGTATACTCCTGAGGATTTCAGTGTTTTCATACTATCAGATCTTTGAAATTATCCTTAGAAAACTACAGATTTAAAAAAACACCCTAAATTTAGCTAGGAGTTGTCAGGAAAATGCATCCTAAGTAATTTGCAAGCCAAACAAAATTCTCAATTTTAAAGATAGTTTTTCATGATATTTAATTATATTGGTATTGTATCATTCCTAAAAGATTGGTGGTCATTAGTGTGTTCAAAGACACCCTAAAATAAAATGTTATATACTCACTGTTTAAACTCCACAATGAGATAACATTTTGATATGACCTAGTCTGAAATTCATACTCTGATTTTTTTCTGAAATATCAGTGGTGGTTTGGTATATTTAATTAGAAATTGACATATTTTATGGCTTTACAGTCCATATATGATTTCAAGCACCTTAGAAATATCATTGATGTTCCAAAAAGGAAAATGTGGTATATGGGAAAGCCACAAATTTATTATTCAAGATTTGAGGTAGACTGCTTAAAATACTATTAAGCTGGATTAAAAACATTGATTTTGAAAATCTACAAGCAACTGCACCAATTGTATACATTATACATATTCACTTGATTTAATTATGATTGATAATCTAGGCATGTTTTATTTTCTCCCCCTCCTACCCACTCAGTAGGCACATTTTCTTACAAGGACAATGATTTGTGGTTTACTTTTAAATGTTTTCCCACCCATTAACATATATAGGGTACATATTAAATTTTTAAAGCATTCAATATCTTGGTGAACTATGGCTAATAAAATAAAAAAAAATAGTTCAAGGAATTGCATTGCTGTTTTATGGATCTATTTACTTTGGATTCATAATTTTAAATAACGGGCCAGCACTCAAGGTAAATGTCTTTGTAAATATGCAGTGCATTTCAAAATACCTGAAATCATTTATTTTTTCAGTATATTTGTATATTTTACCTTCCTAAATTACATATAATGCTATTTAAATATATCATATAACATGGATGTTAACACAGCTAATTATGTAAACCAATAACAATGATACAGTCACAATGTGTTACTAGTTTGTATGTACCACTAATAACTTTTTTTGCAATTTTTTTGATTTCACAGATATTATTTGTACTTCCCACCCCCCCCCCCAAAAAAAAAATCTAAAGAACTAATTTTGGGAGCAGATAGAACAGTAAAAAAAAAAATGAGTCCATATAATTTTTACCATTTAATTGAAAACACTCAAGGTGATTGTGTGGGTGCATGTTTTACCTAAGGCAAAAAATTATTTAAACACACTTACTAGTTTTGTTTAAATGTGTACAGTTTTAAAATACATTTAACTAGTATTATATATTTCTTATGAATCAACCAATTTTGAGCTGACATTCTCCACATAATATCATTAACATTTCTAAATTTACTCAGTTTGGTCTCAAAATGATATAAACTTTTCTTTTCTTGAATTTTTATAAATATTTAAAGTTTCCACTGAAAAATATAAACTTTTAACTTTGGTCTTCTGGCATCTAAACAATGAACTTACTTGTAGCAATCAACAGTGTAAGACAACAAGAATACAGAGTACCTGTGATTGAGAGGACATGTCAGAGTAATGCTGTATTGATTCTTAGGCAAAAGCTACTCAGAAGGCAAGATTTTCCACAATCACATGAAAAATTTCTCACTTGCCTTGATGATTTGTAAAATTTATGTGATACACTGACATGGAAGAAGATTCTTGATGTCCTCAGTAAAAAAGTGAAATTTGTTTTTTATTCAAGTACACTGGATGAACAACAATTAAAAAGTTGCACTCGTTGACTCCAGAGAACATGGGAATTAACAACTATTTTCTGCTGGGCATTTATGTAGATATTCAAACACTTTTGTGTACCGAGAATGTGAGTAGGATATTTTGCACATGCAAGCAGGACTTTTTGTAGACAAGAAACCCAGTACAGGGAGTTAAAAAACAAAAGCCAGGGCCATTACAAGGTTCCTTGGACATCTTAGGATATACCCTTATGAATAATAGATCAGGGATTAAGAATGAGCATGATGAGCAATTTCTAGCATAATTGGAAATCTTGTAGCTTTCAGACATTTTTGTATTACTTGTAAGCCTACTGGGAAGCTCTACCACATGAAATTATTCATATATAAAATTAATAATAACTTCAAAAATAATAATTTATTTATAGAGGAAATGCTCACATAAGAAATAAACAGAATGATGGGGTGCCTGGGTGGCTCAGTCGATTGAGCGACCAACTTTGGCTCAGGTCATGACTTCACAGCTTGTGAGTTCAAGCCCCATGTCGGCTCTGTGCTGACAGCTCAGAGCCTGGGGAGCCTGCTTAGGATTCTGTGTCTCTGTCTCTCTCTGTCTCTCCCCTGCTCACATACTGTCTCTCTGTCTCTCTCAAAAACTAAAACGTTAAAAAAAAATTAAAAAAGAAAAAAGAAATAGAATGAAATTAAAGACAAAAATGTTAGAGTAAAATAAAATCACAGAATTTTGAAAAAGAGAAAAGCATTGAATTTTGTTTTATAAACTGAAAAATGAATCTGTGGTTCAACTTTCTTGAGTTCAAATCCTGATTTATTTTATAACTACTTGCTTGACTTAGAGCAAAGTTTTTAAACCATACTGACAATGTTTTTATCCCCCTGACAAGTGGGATAATAATGCCTATGCCTTATTTGTTTGTCATCAGGATTAAATGAGATACATGCATTTTTTAGAGTTAAACACTAACATTTGAATTCTTGGGAGGGTTCTTAAAAATGTTATTGGTATGCGGGGAACTTTATTTACATAGATTAGAATCCCAATGCTGAGAAAGAAATCAATAATGATATGGTTCAGTTTCACCTTATAGATGACAACAACAAGAAAAAAGCCAGAAAAACTTAAATGTGAAGTGACAAAAATGTTACCAGATATCAAGTTTCTTATACTCAAAATGAATAGACCCTGCCTGACACAATGGTGCTCCAAGTCAACACAGTAAGAGGGGGTTTATGTTGAATAGGTTTGAAATGCAATTGAATTCTTAATTTAATAGAAATAAAGGTAATTTATCATGTCAAAAAAAGAGAACAGATTTACTTAAAAGTTTTATGCCAGTCCATTGAAATATTTAATTACAAGCCTAAATGTTGAATTATGTGAATGCTAACACATACATAAAATTAAAATGAAGTGGTTATCTTAATCTATACATTTGCTTTTGAAGCTGAACTGAAAAGCCTATTGTTAAGATAACTTTATTTCTGAAAAAAATTTTTTTTATTTATTTTGAGAGAGAGAGAGAGACAGAGAGAGAGAGAGAGAACAGGGTATGGCAGGGGCAGAGAGAGAAGGAGAGAAAGAATCCCAAGCAGGCTCTGCACTACCTCTCAGCTGTCGATGTGGTTTGATCTCACCATGAGATCATGACCTGAGCCGAAATCAAGAGTCAGATGCCTAACCGACTGATCTACCCCAAACACCGCAAGATTACTTCATTTTTAAAAGTGTCAATACTTATGTGTATACCATAATCTTACTTAGTTTAGTGATTATACAGATTGATGAATCATTGCTTCCTTGTGATCTCAAATTCTTTATGCTATAAATTCAACTTTTCCAACACTCAGAGGAAAATGGAGCACAGTTGCTTACATTTTCTTCCTGATATTGATTTCTTTATGTGAGGGCTGATCAATTTTTTTTTTATTGGAGCTTGCCTCAAGGTTTCTCCACCACAGACAGAATGAAGAAGAGTCCTTCTTTGGTTAAGCACTAATTTATAGGATCCACATTAGCCTATCTGCTCTAAACTCTCTCAATGTTTCCATCAGAGATGTGGAATTAACAGTAAATAAAACAAATATTATTGTAAACAGAGTCAAGAGTTTTCAGGGGAAGCACTTCTGAGATCACCTTAGCACACAAAGACATGTTTGATTCAGTTACTCATTTTCTAGTCCCTAAAGCATGCCAAACAAAGAGTAACAGCAGCTTGACAACAGAAAAATCTGAACAGCAAGCTCATGAAATATCTGATTTTAACTGAAGTAACTTCTCAATGAACTTTCAAAATAATTTTGCTGCAAATTACACACACATTAATTTACCTAAAAGAAATTTGCTCTAATGGGTTAATATCTGTAACTCAACAAAATTTTGGAGGGTGTTGACAAAATAATAAACTTAAACTCAAAACGGTCAATATTCAACATGTCTTTCTTCCAGTAGTTAAAAAACTGTACTCATCACTGATTAGTGAAAATAAGACAATATTCATTAATCTTTTTATTAAACCACTAAAAATATTGTATATTACTCTTTGCCAAGTACAATTTGAGATGATGAGGATACCAAATTAAATAAATATATGACACCATATATGATAAATATATGATTATTGAAGTATGATAAACCCTATGATAAATGTAAGGGCAGCATATTATGTGAACAGAAAGGGTCAGCCTTAACTCTATCTTGGGGCATTGTCATATTTGGTTCAAAGTCAACTGAACAGAGAAACTAGACTTAAGTACTTATTATAAGATTATTAATTAACTAAGAATAAAGTTGGTGGGAGGGAAGCATTTCAGGGCATAAAAAGGAATGTACAAAGACACAAAGATGTAAAAATACAGGGAATTTTAATAATAGGACTATACACAAAAGGAGAATTGAAATGGCAAGAATGAAAATTGGGGAAGCAGGTAAAAACAAGATTCTGAAGAACTTCATATGATATACTGAAGAATTCAAACCTCATAAAGCAATGGGAATATATATGTTTTTTAAAGCAATGGGAAAATTGAAGAAGGAAGACAAATAATTGTTTTTCAGGAAAACTGAGTTCAGTTTGAGCAAGTATATAGAAGATCTATATGGAGCTATTCTTTTTTTCACTTTTTATTTTTATTTTTTAAAGTTTATTTATTTATGTTGAAAGAGAGCACACATGTGCATGAGTCGGGGTGGAGGGAAGAGACAGGGAGAGAGAGAATCCCAAGAAGGCTCCACTAACAGTGCAGAGCCTGACCCTATGAAGGGCTTGATCTCACTAACCTGTGAGATCATGACCTGAGCCAAAATCAAGAGTCAGATGCTTAACTAGTTGAGCCACCCAGGCACCCCTATATAGAGCTGTTCTATAAGCAGTTTGAGCGTTCACTGACATATAGGTGGTAATTAAAGACATGATCCTGGATAAAGTCATTCAAGGAGAGATTCTAGTGTGTTAAGAACAGAGAAACAAAAATGAAACCCAAAGAACCACAATACTTAAATGGATAGAGAAAGAAAAGGATATAGAAGTGAATGAGAAATGACGTTCAAAATGATAGAAGGAAAAGCAAGATAGCATTGTTTTATAACGTCATATACTGGAAGAGAGGGATAAATCATGTCAAATTCTGAAACAAAATTACATAGGTTAAATAAAAACATATAAAATTGTCATATAAGGAAAAAATGCAAAGTGCAATGTTAACTTGCAAACATAAAATAATAATTATGTCTCTATAGGCTACAATTCCAGTGTTTTTTTTTTTTCAACGTTTATTTATTTTTGGGACAGAGAGAGACAGAGCATGAACGGGGGAGGGGCAGAGAGAGAGGGAGACACAGAATCAGAAACAGGCTCCAGGCTCTGAGCCATCAGCCCAGAGCCTGATGCGGGGCTCGAACTCACGGACCGCGAGATCGTGACCTGGCTGAAGTCGGACGCTTAACCGACTGCGCCACCCAGGCGCCCCTACAATTCCAGTTTTATAAAAGGTATAGGTAGATGTGTAAAGATAAGGAACTGGAAGGAAGGATCACACCATGTTAATACTGGCTATGTGTGGGTTATTTAGAATTTTGAAATTTAATAAATCGCTCCCCAAATGTCTTAAAAACAGAAACCAAAAACATTCATTGAATTTTCTATTTCAGGAGGCAGAATAGAATAGTAGAGTAGAAAAAGCTTGTAGTGTAGAATCAGACTTGCCTGAGCTCCAATATCAACTCAATATCAATTACAAACCAATATCAATAAATGTGGCATCATCAAAAGCTAATTGGAAAAGCATACTAATTTATGGAATAGTTCCTTTTTCACTAAGTTGAAATTTTACCTTTATCATACTGTAAATCCTGAGATATTCGCAATTTTATTATTTATTTCTCTTTGTTCCATTTCTCTATGATCGCATTCTGAGCAAATAAATTGAAATTAAAGGTGATATGAGCTCAAGAAGACATTAGGATCAATCAATATCTTAATTAGCTCCTCACATTCCATGTATGTTAATGAAAAATGTACTGTGTATCATGATTTCTGCTATGTCCTCTCTCAGCAAGGTCAATATTTGACAAATGAGTGCAGGGGCGCCTGGGTGGCTCAGTCGGTTAAGCGGCCGACTTCGGCTCAGGTCACGATCTCGCACTCTGTGAGTACGAGACCCGCGTCGGGCTCTGTGCTGACAGCTCGGAGCCTGGAGCCTGTTTCAGATTCTGTGCCTCCCTCTCTCTGACCCTTCCCTGTTCATGCTCTGTCTCTCCGTGTCTCAAAAATAAATAAAAAACGTTAAAAAAAAAAAAAAGAAAAGAAAAATGAGTGCAGATGAAACTGAGATCTTAGGACTTCAGAAAATTGTGATTATGTTCAATTCTTGGCCTAAGGAATAAATTTGTGGGCAGAATAGCAGAGCCAACAACAGGAACTCAGAAAGAAATGAAAGCCATAGCCAGTTAGCACAATAGGCATAATTGGAAAAAAATTATTATGTATAAGTGAGTCCAATAAGGACAAAAAGAAAAGAATGCCAGTTGGTTAGATCTTTGAAATCTACTTCCACAACCAAGCCTTTTCTTTTATCTATTCCTCTCTTTCTCCCTTCTTGCCTTTTTTTTTTCTTTCCCTTTTTAAAAAAACCTTTCTGCCAATCATTTATCAAGTTTCCATCATATTTTGTGTCCATCAACTTTTAAACCACTTCTCTGGGGTCATACCAGAGGAGTCTGTTAAAAATATGCCTATTCCCTCATGGCCATACATACACAGGGCCACACATTTTTCTGGGTAAATGGTCAAAAAATTATGAACTTGACCAGTCCTCATCTATGAGTTACTGAGGTTGCATATGTGCCACTTAGGCCACTGGGCCAGGGATCTAGCTTAGGATTCCCACCACACCATGCTATGAAGGAAAGCAATGTATAAATATTGTCTAACACCTAATCAGGAGCGTTATGGCTTTATACTTCTCAGACGTAGTTTCTTTCAAATTCTGAATCTCAATTTGAAGAGTGACTCTTTGTGAAAAATGAAAAATGTTGTGCCGAAAGAGAGACAAAAACACTTGATCTATTCTATCATTCCTGAAGACGTGGACCTCTTCCTGGCATATACAAGAACAAATATACAAGAAAAATATAAATAGACAATACTGAGCACCCATGGACAGATTGTAGTCCATGGAGGGAGTTAACAGGTTGACAAAATGGCAAGCGGGTAATAAATTTCAAACTCTAGACAGAAATCAGGGACCAAAGAGCATCATCAGGTAGGCAGTATTGTGGCTTCAAATATATAGTAAGCCTAAATTCTTAAATCCTAAATTTACATCAGGAGAGGAATTTATGTTCCCTGTCTTTTTCCTGGCTGCCCTTTGAAAACACCACTCAGCTCTAAAATTTATTTTCTTTATGAAAGAATGCAACTGGCCAATGTGTATTACGATTTGCACGCACTTTTTTCAGGGCGCTAGCTACTACAGAGAATGTCCAACTCAGCTGTTTGCTTTAATATCTATTTTGAAAAAGTCAAAATAGGGGCCCCACCCCGCACCCAGAACCAGCCGGCTGGCTCCAGTCCGGGAACACCCCAGCCCCCTCTTGCTGGCTGCTGCCTTGAGACCTGGGACCTCTGCTAAGGACGCTAAGAGCTGTGAGGTGCGCGTGCCGCCTCCGCGATCTCCCCATCCTGCCTGCTGGTGCCCTGGGGGCTGAGGAGGGCCGGGCTCCTCTCTGCTCTCTGTGCATAAATTCACAGACACGAATGGATAACAACAGAAAGTTGTATGGGAACAGTGGGAATCAGCAGTTTCGCACAGGAAGCTTTGGGACATGTTGTTTACTATAGGCTGCCTGAAGTTGGGACAAAATTGAACAAGTTGAGTTTGGTGCTTTGGAAAGTGTGAAAGCTGCTACTGAATATTCTCCTCCATCAAAAGAAGGAACTGAAATTAATGAAGCTCTTGCAGAAAATCCAGGACTTGTCAACAAATCCTGTTATGACGATGGTTGACTGATCAAGATAGCACTCAGTAATCCTTCAGAACTAGATAAATTAACGAGTGAAGAAGCATATGAGAAATACATAAAATCCATTGAGGAATGAAATTGGAGCCCTTAAATAAACGTGTGTGAAACAACTTAAAATAAATAAGTAAAATTTCAAAATGAAGATACTGACTTATTTGATTCATTCCGACTCTGCTCATGAAATTTTTAATTTATTTAATTTTAATTTAAAAATTAAAGAACGAGTACTCTTTTGTTGTTTTCTGATGGAAAATGTGATTTCATTTCATAGTGTTATAGACTTGTAGCATTATATAAAGTATACAAAGTATATTGGAAAATAACTTTAGAAATTCAGAAAAAGGTAAATGATATATTTCTTTCTCTTCATCATTTAGAAGAGATGTTGATTGCAAATAGACAATCTTTAACTGTTCCTATATGGTTAAGTTTCTATAATCTATTCTAGAACCTTGAATCCAGCTAAATGTATACAGGTACTTATCAAGTTAGGCCACCCATTTAATTGCAGGAATTATTTTTGTTCCTGCAATCAGTGTGCACTTGAAATCAGCTAGAAGAGCTAAATATAACTTGACTACCCTCAGTCTTTTAAGTTCCTCATTTTGGGCTTTCTTAGGTATAGCATAGAATCAAAAAATGACATCTTCTCTAACAAGACAAATTTACACTAATATAATTTTTAAACGTTCGTACTTCAAACACTAATATTCTTTACCATTTTGAAGCACAAATCCATCACTTCTTGGGCTATGCTTCCCCTTCCATGTAATTGCTTATACAATCAAAGTATTTTATTTTAATGATATAGACAAAGGCAAGTACTTGAATCAAAAGCAAAGTAATACCTACCACTTGAATGCCAACAAGGGAAAGACTTTGCATTTATTATCTCATTCACACAAGAGCCATGAAAGGTAGTGCAATTATTCTAACTCTTTGGGTGACCAGTGATATGAGAAAAGCTAATTATACCCAAGGTCACAGAAATGGAATGAGTAATTCTGGGTTTGAATGTTAGGTTTATCTAGTTCTGAAGCTATAGTTAAAAAAGTGAAAAATAGTTGTTATGTTTGTTTTATTTTATTTAGATATAATAAGGTTTAATTGTGGAGAATATTGGTGGAATATTTATATGCAATAAATATATTGAAGAACTTTAGAAAGAGGTTCACAAATTAGCACTTTCAAAACCGACTCCCTACATTTGTGCTCACAGCTCTCAGTTGAGTAATTACAAATAGATAACTAACTGGTTAGACTTCCTGATATTAGGGACTCTTGCTATACTTACTGGAGGATAAAATCATAACAGAGTGCAGTACTTTTCTGCCATGTGTCTGTGACAGAATCTTCCTGTACTCATTAATAATAATAGAAGAAATTGGATTATTTATTTCTGACAGAAGATTGTCTTGATACATTTCATCATATAACTTTAGTTAGATTGAGTTTGATTCTTCAATTTTGGGGAAGAGTTTACTAATTTATCAAGAAAGGATATAAACATGTATTACATGACAACTAGGTGGATCCAATATTAAAGACTCTACAAATATCATTTATGTGCAAATGAATACGTGATGACTTCCCCTGGACTTCTACTTGGATTTTAAAGTATGATGCATACTTTAAAAGTAATATCTTATCGGAACACCTGGGTGGCTCAGTCAGTTGGGCATCTGACTTCAGCTCAGGTCTGATCTGGCCCTTGATGAGTTTGAACCTTCAGTTGGGCTCTGTACTGACAGCTTGGAGCTCAGAGCCTGGAGCCTGCTTCGGATTCTGTGTGTGTGTGTGTGTGTGTGTGTGTGTGTGTGTGTGTGTTTCAAATTTTTATCTAAATTCCAGTTAGTTAACATACAGTGTAATATTTGTTTCAGGAGAAGAATTTAGTAATTCATCACTTACATACAACACCCAGTGCTCATCCCAAGTGCCCTCGATAATACCCATCCCCCATTTAACCCATCCCCCCACCCACTCCTCTCCAGCAACCCTCAGTTTGTTTTCTTTACTTAGAGTCTGTTTTATGGTTTGCTTCTCTCAATGAACTTTCCAAAAGAAACATTTAAAATACTATGTTAATAGAGTCAATTCATTTTACACTAAGTATTGTATAAGATACCCACTTTTCACAAGAAAAAAATATAAACTTCTCTTAACAATGTTATTCTTTCACAAAAAGGAAACCTAGAATTTATTCCTAAAATTCTGTACAATGATTAACTTAGTGAGGATGTGATTTTGATCTTCAACTGTCCCAAAGCAATTGATAGTATTTTAAAAGTATGGGTACAAAAAATTGAAAAGTCAAAAACAAAGTAAGAGATAAAATGTGTATATAACACATGTAGAAATGGGAAAGGCTAACAGAACATACATGTAACTAAACAATTTATAAAAATGTTGTATAAACTTAAAGTTGGTTAATAATGTGTATTTAATTTAAAAACCTATTTAATACACTATTTTCAATGTTTATTTATTTGTTTTGAGAGGGCACTAGCAGGGGAGAGGCAGAGACAAAGGGAGAGAGAGAGAGAGAATCCCAAACTGACTCCATCTGTCAGTACAGAGCCCAACATGGAGCTTGATTCCACAAACTGTGACATCATGACCTGAGCCTAAACTGAGTCAGACACTTAACTGACTGAGCCATCCAGGCACCCCTTAAAAAACTATTTTTAAATGAAAATCCTTGGGTGCAACTTTTCTGTAATCTCTAGATAATTCTTTTTTACTATTTCAATGAATCACAGTACATATTGAATTAATTCAGGTTTGTAAAATTTAACAAGTTTTTTAATCATGCTCTGGTTTAATAGGTGCCCAACTAGCATAAATCTTTGTCTTTTAATTAAATTTACTTCATCTCTTAAGGATATTAAAATGTGCAGTTATTTACAACATATTAATCATTAAATAATTTAACAAATATATGTTGATAATATTATAGGACACCAAAATCAATAATCATAGACAAATGGGCTCAGGTATTTCCTCACAGCACATTTTTACCTAATAAAGGAAAATGACCATATAAATGTCATCATTTTTTCCTACACAGTAGATTTTCCACATATGATGCATTTCTATAAAAATTTCATTGTTGGCTCTCCACTGCAGATCAGGCCTGAGGGTAGAAGAAGTGATCAAAAGCTTCACTTATTCATAGTGATAGGAATGATGGGACCTCAGAAACAATAGAGGTCATGTGGAGAGTCTTAGCCACCAGAAGTTCAGAAGCCACCATGACTATAATGGCTAAAAAGGCTACAGGGATAGTCAAAGGATAATGACCTTCAGAGATATGTGAAGATACCTAATAGTATATAGTGTCCTTGGGGGCAAAACCAGACACTCAATGAAAGTATGACATAATATCTATAATCAAAGAAGGCATTAAGGGAGAAGCAGGAGATGAGGGGCTGGCCTCAATGAAAAGACATGATTACTTCTTCCATTTCCAAATACAAGTCACTTTTCAGTTCCGGAAGCTATTGATTATAGAGGTGGCTGTGTGTCCAATATAAAGACCCTGTGATACCACATCAAGTATGTACTATGATTCTTTCCACAGTCGCTTCCCAAAAGACCTTCTCACTATTAACTGTGGGGGTAAGGTTATCTGGATATTTGAGCACCACTGGATACAATGTCTGAGTTGACTTTGATCACTGTAGGTGTAGGGCATATGAACCCTCTGTTGGTGTGAGTGTATACATGACTAGGTATAAATGGAGTGATGATTAAATTTCAACTTATAGTAAGTCCATTGGATCTGCAGACCCATGTATCTGTCCTCAAGTGTGTAATTGGGACTGACATACTTGGAAGTTGGAATAACCTTCACATCAGGCCCTTGCTCTCTGGGATAAGTAGAATCATAATGGGGAGGACCAAATAAAATCCTTGAGACTTCCTCTCCCTGATGAGAAGAGGAAATCACAAACAATATTTTATCTCAAAATGGGAGAAAGACAGCAATTAGTACTCCCCTTAAAGATCTAAGGTTTTTAAAGATTGTATTGCCTATGATATATTCGATTCACTGATCTGACACTTGCAAAAACTGAATGGATCCTAGAGAATGGCTAAAACTATTGCTAGCTCATCAAAGTGGCTGCCCTGATCACACTGTAATGGATTTTACTGTTACTGGAAGGTACAATAAGAACTTAGGTGTGTGATGTGTGATCACTGATATAGTGAATGTGTTTAATTCCCTTCTAATAGGAAAGCTTGACTAAAAATAGTTTGCATTCATATGGATATTATTAATTGGCAGTTTTTCCCTATAGCTATGGATAACTCTTCTCTGTCAAAATATGATTCAAAGATATCTTGACTTTCTGCATATTCTATAGAACATTAAATTGAGCCACTATGTTGGTGACTTCATGGAGATTGGGCATAATGAGTAAGCTTCCTTATTAAGTCTTTTCTTTGTTTTTTCTAGAAGGCCCAACAATTTCTCCTCTCCTGCTAAGCTATGTTCACTAACTTAGCAGGAGTTAATTTGGGTAGCAGGAGTAATTTGGGTCTCAAATAACCCAAATCACATGAGGGAGTCTTTCATAGAAGGACCACCTTTTTTCCAATTTCACAGAATTAAAATAATAACTTTATGTGAAAGAAAAACATGATAGAATAATTGTAATGTTGCATTTTTAAACTAAGGAGCATCATTCTAACTAAAATGAAGCTCATGATATATTAATGTTTTTATAAGGTATGAAATTTTGGAATCAAAACTTTTACAATTGTTCTCAGTAAGTCTGCAGAAGCTCTTGACATGTTTAACTATCATCTTTCAAGCACTTTTAAAAATGAATGTAGGGGCATCTGGGTGGCTCAGTCGGTTAAGCGTCCCACCACTTCGCTCAGGTCATGATCTTGCAGTTCGTGAGTTCGAGCCCCGCATCCGGCTCTGTGCTGACAGCTCGGAGCCTGGAGCCTGCTTCCGATTCTGTGTCTCCCTCTCTCTCTTCCCCTCCCCTGCTCACGCTCTGTCTCTCTCTGTCTCAAAAATAAGTGAACACACACACACACACACACACACGCACACAAATGAATGTAATGTGTTCTTTTTATTTTTTTTTTCAACGTTTATTTATTTTTGGGACAGAGAGAGACAGAGCATGAACGGGGGAGGGGCAGAGAGAGAGGGAGACACAGAATCGGAAGCAGGCTCCAGGCTCCGAGCTGTCAGCACAGAGCCTGACGCGGGGCTCGAACTCACGGACCGCGAGATCGTGACCTGGCTGAAGTCGGACGCTTAACCGACTGCGCCACCCAGGCGCCCCTAATGTGTTCTTTTTAAACCAAGATCGTGATCTGGCTTATAATTACATGTGATGATATATCACAATTGTATATGTTATGTATTTAAGATAATATTAGTGAATATTTATTGAGAAATATATCCTCTGTGTATCATTTATAGGGTCTATGTATGTGTGTATCACTATAATATTATAGTGTATGATATCATGCATAGAGTGTTCTCCTGATCTCTGTATTAAACTCTGGTGTATTGGGGCGCCTGGGTGGCGCAGTCGGTTGAGCGTCCGACTTCAGCCAGGTCACGATCTCGCGGCCCGTGAGTTCGAGCCCCGCGTCAGGCTCTGGGCTGATGGCTCAGAGCCTGGAGTCTGTTTCCGATTCTGTGTCTCCCTCTCTCTCTGCCCCTCCCCCGTTCATGCTCTGTCTCTCTCTGTCCCAAAAATAAATAAATGTTGAAAAAAAAATTAAAAAAAAAAATAAACTCTGGTGTATTACTGGACAAAAGTCAAGCATACTTTGTCTTTTCATATAGAGTTATATAGGTTATACTCTCACACTAAAATTTACAGTTTGTTAATATTATAAAAATTACATTTGCATTTTTGTCTTTTAAATGAACATTTTTATTTTTGATTTTTCAATACTTTTATTTCACTAATTATAAGACAGGTGCTTATCTAAGTGATTTACCATATCAACTCATTCCATTCTCATAAATTCCTATGAAGTATATACTATTCATTATCTCCAGTCACTGTATGAAATAACTGAGGCACACAGAGGTTAAGTAACTTTCCCATTGTTACACTGCCTGTGTGTAGCAGTGAGCTGGGATTGAATCCAAAAAGTCTAATTCTACAATTTGTCATCTGGCAAAACATTTTTATATGTCTACCTGTTCTCAATTCCAAGTTCTTACTAAAGTTACCAAATAGTAAAAAAAAAAAAAAAAGATTACATATTTTAAAAAGTCAGAAAGAGAGTCATCACTTTAATAATTTTTAAATGTCTGTAGAAGATGCAAGGTTGATGTGATTGAGAGAGAAAATATTAACTGTAAATAGAACATAGGATATAATTGTATTTTGTTTCATGAGAAGACAGAAGAGACTTCACATACTTTTTAGTAAATGTTAATAGCAGAAATGAAATATGAGAAGAAAAATAAATACATTAAATTTTTTTGAGTACAGTGATACACACTATTACATTAATTTCAGGTGTACAACATAGTGATTCAACTTCTGTGTACATTATGTCATGCTCCCCACAAGTGTAGCTATCATCTGCCACCATACAGCGCTAAAACTAAATAAGTTTAATTGAAGTGATAAGATACTCAACAGCTAGAGCAGTTGAGGTTGACCCCCGCCTTCAATACATAATTGACTTTCTGCTATGACTTTCATCCTCCCCTCTTCACCACCCTTATATAAAGCCTAAGAACGACCTGTGAGCCAAAGTATGTGATTTACCATCAAGGACCTTCTAGTAATTATACTGTAGTCTTAGTAAAGGGCAGAGCAGTCTGAGGGACTGAAACATTCTACCCTTAGAATTAAGCTCTCCTGACTTGGTGTTTTGTGAACATTCCCAGTTTGCTAATCTCATCCTCACTAAACCACCGTGTAGAAAATGCTACCCATCAAAACACCCTAACAATATTTCCTAGGACCCTTGGAATATGTTTGCCTTCAGACGTCTGTTGAGATGTAACCTTAGGCAACCTGTAATTAGGGTTTTTAGGCTGATTAAACACTCCTCCTGCATATTGGATTTAATCGTACCAGGAACAGATGGTTTTAAGGTGAAGGAATTGGGCATTTCATTTCTTGTAGTGGTTGTACAGATTTCAAGAATAAAAAAGCAACGCTAGTTGTAAAAATTCTTGTCACATATTTATAATATTCATATACTTCAAGGAAAAACAGATTCTATAGGGAAAAATGTTACACAAAAAGGAACAAAACTGAGACTTCAGTCAGTTAATTATCATTGGATTCTGGGAAGCAATGTGCTGTCATTTCTGTAGGAAAAATAAATCATACTCAACTGAGAATTCTACCCCAACCAAATTTCAAGGATGAAAGCAAAGAAAGGTATCTTGATGCAGACACTCTCTCTCAAGAATTTTACCCACATAAGTATGGCCCATAAGATAAGGGTTGGAGGAGTTAATCCAAGATGGAGTATAAAGATTGGATTGAAGAAATTGAAAAGCATGGAGTGCAATTCATATAAGGAAAATGAAGTCACAAAGAAGTGAAAAGAGGGTTTCTTACACTGAATACTTCGAAGAATCAATATAATGGTGAGTTCAAATTGTCTGAGAAATTATTTTTAAAATACATTTCAATAATACAATTACATAAGCACATATGTTAAAATTGAGTTCTTTAAAAATACTCACTTGGACAAAGCCCAGTATAATTTACATTGCAGTTTTATAGTGTGACCATCATATACCCGACTGTTCTAATATTTCATGGTAAATAATAAAGGATTACGTTTCTATAGTTGATAAATAAAGTTAAAAAGAGCTGATGATGCTTTTCAAGCTATGCAACTTCTAAAATAAAAAAGCGATAATGTAGCTAAGAAATAATCAAATGGTAAAATGGGAAATGGAGTCAGAGAATAGTTTAAGTGAGCTAAATTCCTCAGATGTAAACACAGCCCATCTGTAGTGGAAAATAAACGATAACTCAGAGAATTGAGCTATAAGATTAGAAGAGTGAACACAAACACCACATGGACCCACTCCCCAAGTACAGAATAAAGCCTTAATCCAGAAACTGGAGACATGGACCAAGCTGTTTCCAAGAACTTCAGTGGACTGATATGTCACCCCATTTTCACTCTTGTTGAATGGACATAATTTCAAGTCCTTGCCTAAAAACTGTACACTAGTGTGGGAGAATGTGGAGCAATTGTCTCTTTAATTCACAGATTTTTCAAATCGAGAGGAGCCATAATTTAGGAGTCTGATCTATACCTGGTCATGATGTAGATGACAAGACCCAGGAATTTAAACCTGAGCCTGATGTCATAATGCCCTGAGAGCTTTGAGGATCTTGGGGAAAGTGAGTATATTTTGCATATAAGAAGAGTATAAATAATTTGTGACCAGTGATTGGAGTGTAGCTGAGTAAAAAATGGCCACAATTTCTTTGTCACTTCTCCCATTTAGGCATGGTGTTTGTCCAAATTCATGAAACTGGTCTGGACTTCAGACTGGCTTTGACTACCCAGAAATTCAAAACTCCAAAGATTGAAGTAAGGTTTTTAAGAAATGCAATTTTAGGAAGAAATCAAAGGAATATAAATTTTATTAATAATAATTTAGAACTTGTATTCATATTGAATCCCTATATCTAAAATAACTATCAAAGAATAAATTAAAAACAAACAAAAACCAAATGAAGGGACGCCTGGATGGCTCAGTTGATTGAGCATCTGACTCTTGGTCTTGGATTTTGGTCTCAAGATTGTGAATTCAGGCCTCTCACTGGGCATACAGCCTACCAAAAATAAATAAATAATAATAATAATAATAATAATGGAAAGTACTTATAAAGTATAAAATTTACATAAAATAATTTATTTTTAGGAGATGTTTGTGTTAATTTATTTGAAAATCAAAAAGCTTATGAGAATAAATAATATCAGTTTAAAGAATTCCTTTTTGGAAAATTATTTTATGGAAGGCAAAAATATTAGAAGTTTGTGTTACCAGCTTGTCTAATACTATATGTATTATTTATTTAATCTAGTTGATATTTACTGAACACCAACCATGAGAAAGGTGGGATCCTGCAGAGAAATAGAGTGCTATGGCACTTTATAGGATAGTAGCTATGTTAGGACATATTACACACTAGTACAGTAATCCATAAATATGTATATTATAGAGCTTTGTGTTACATGGGTTTAAAGAGGAGTATTGGGGAATATTTTATGGGAGAAGATCCAGAGTAACACAAAAAAATTGAAGTTGGAGATAGGAAACTGGAGTTTATTTTTACAGTACAAAATGAGAAAAAAAATTGCTTAAAATACTTGAAAGCAGTATGTTCTCTATATTAAGTATAACACAGTGTCTATAAAGATGAGGTTGAAAAGTTGGGGATATGGCATAGAAGACTTAATGCCAGAATGAGGAATTTGTTCTTAATTGATCAGAGATCCTTTCAGAAAACTAATCTGCTAACATTGTTGAACGATGATTGAAATAAAGAAATACAAGAAGTACAAAGGCTTGGTATGGGGTTATTATAATGGTTCACGTGAAAATTTTTTAAAAAATTGAATTTGTGGAATGTTTATGGGAGTGCACTTTATTCAAAGAACATGGGGAATACAAAATGTGTTCAATCTAGAACTGATCAGAAAAATAGTTAAGATTCATAGAAGAAAGAAAAAGTGCTTTTATGCTAATTATAATTTAAATTTATACCTTATGTTACTATTTTAATGTTTCTGGAAAAGACTACATTTGTTTTTATTTCTACCATGAAAAATATTTCACTGTATATTTTATGATCTCCATATTCATTTACTAAGTACCACAATGAGAAAATGTTTTACATGACATATTAGTAATATGCGTCTATGAAGTTTTAAGAGTACTAGTAAAACTTATTTGGATATAGCAATAACCGTTGATGGCTACCTCTGTTGTCTTTCTAAATCAAAGGCGGTTCGACTACTTTGTGTAAAAATGATCTCCATGAATAAGTCTCTTCCTAAATCACTAACTATATTAAAAAATATCTTTCAGTGGACTCATCTATGTGTATTAAATTATATACTTAGATTTGACTTTGGTCTCTCCTCCACTAGTATTTTAACTTAAATAGAAGATATTGTGCAGAACTCTTCCTTTGATTCAACCTGTCAGCTTTACAATTATGAAATGGATCACAAATGCAATCCCACCTCACTTTTTTTTTTTTACTTAGGTATTCATTCACATTCAATTATTCTGTTATCTGTCTCTTTCCAATAACTTTTAGAGAAGTGTTCCATCCTTCAAATTCTTCTCTGGTTAAGAAAAATAAGGCATAATACTATCCTATTGTGCACTTCAAATATATTTCCAGTTCAGTTGTTATATGAATGCATATTCAAAACTTGTATTTTCAAAAAGCACAAAGAACAGTTTTTTGGTAAAATAGCACACTTCACATAACTCTATCCAGCTTAAGGATATTATGTTACAAGTGTAATCTATAGATAAATCTAGTTTTTATATTTCATCTTAGTATTTCAGAAACAGCATAACTTATTTTGCCTGTGCTTCTATTAATATAGGGGGGAGGGGTTGGAGATTATTTGCTTACACAGGTGAGTAAATAATGTCTCTCAAGTTTAAGGGTGGGTGAGGAAGAATGAATTGGAGTTTGCTTTGTAAAATCCTATGGGCCTCCTCCAAACATTCCACCCTAAACCTTTCCACATAGCATTTTTCTCTCTGCCAATTGAAATGTGACATATATAAAAAATGAAATGTTAATAAATAATTTCACAATGTTTACAAATATCAAATCACCACATTGTACACTAAATATATACAATTTTTTTTTGTCAATTATCTCACAATAAGACTGGAGGTGGGGGAAACAAATGAAGTATTAAAGTAACCTTTCCTGATGCTCAGTAAGTGGTAACTAGAGGGATTGGAAGAGTCTGGGGAATAAGAGGGTTATTATGAATCTGTAACTAACTAACCAACATATATTTATTATTTAATTCCATTCTCAAAATCATGGCTTCAGTTTCCTTAGAGTGTTTTTTGTTGCTGTTAATTTTGATTTTATTTTTGATTAGAATAATCCTTGCAACCTAGAGTACATTTCTGAATATATCACTGTGGTTTCTTTTTACAGTTAAGTCATGAATGATACGCTGATCACAAAAACATTCTTTTTTTTAAAATCTTTTATTTATTTTTGAGAGAGAGAGTGTGAGTGAGGGAGGAACAGAGATAGAGGGAGGCACAGAATCGGAAGCAGGCTCCAGGCTCTGACCTGTCAACACAGAGCCCAATGAGAGACACAAACCCACCAGCCATGAGATCATGACCTGAGTTGAAGTCAGACACCTAACCAACTGAGCCACTCAGGCGCCCCACAAAAAAATTCTTAATGATGATGATAAATCACTCTTATGGGTTTTAAGTAAAGAGATTGACAGTAAAATTATGTAAAAGTATTTTCTATAATATAATATTTATGATAACATCCTCTGTATTATGTCAAAGATATGATCAATGTTTTCAGAATAATACTGAACCCCAGATTTTTTTGTGGTTAAAATCAGCTATCATTAATTATTTTTTAGTAGTTGAATGACAATTATTTTCTGGAAGAGATGAGATTTTATTATTAAATTTGCTGCTGAAAAATAAGGCAGGAGTTTTCTCTGGCATTTGAAGGCTTTAGCAATTAGATGAGAATAAACACATATAACATGTGTTTTTGAAAATAATTTTTTAAATAATCTTACTCTGTATTACATTTAAGAGCCTAAACCTTGATAAAAAAAATTATCTAAAAAATACTTATCATGCAAAATTAGCTTTGTCTGTATAACCTTCTATAATCAGATCTTTCTAAACTTGATATTGCACATTTCTGTAAGCTTCTAAACAAGATTTGCTAAAATATATTAACATTTTTTCTGAATAATGGAAAAAAGTAATGAAGCACAATTTGATACCTAAACAAACAATAAGTTGTCTTTTAAAATAAATGGCTAAAACCAGGAGCACACTGTACATGCTGTATGTTAGCCCATTTGACAATAAATTATATATAAAAAAATAAAATAAAATAAAATAAAGGGCTAAATAGTGCCTAACTTTTATAACCAACCCACATACTATTTTTTAAGTTGTTTAAAATATTTATTTATTTTTGAGAAAGAGACAGAGCTCTAGTTGGGGAGGGGCAGAGATGGAGGGAGACATAGAATCCAAAGCAGGCTGCAGGCTCTGAGCTGTGAGCACAGAGCCCCACGCCGGGCTCAAACTCACCAACTGTGAGATCATGACCTGAGCTGAAGTCGAACACTTACCTGACTGAGCCACCCAGGTGCTATTTTAATTTTATGGGCTTTTAGTTTAGACGTAATGAGCATGATTTTTCATATGTTATCAAGACTTAGATAATAGGGGAGGGAGAGAAAGATAAAGATCACCTGATGTTTCCAAAATTGTTTCATCCCTTGCTATTCTCTCTGTTCATTCATGGTTATTACTAAAGACCATAATTAGCATATTTGTTTATTTCATGGCAAACTTCAGTGTATACATATTTCTCTACCTAAGAAAAAAATCTGATGTTGGCTAACCCCATTGTTTCATTATGTTTCATTAGCCATTTTGCACAGATCTACCCCAATTTGTGCCTTAGAACTTTTGCAGAAAAAGATAAATACAATAAAATTTCAATAATAAACTAATTGGGACTATAGCATTCATCCTTCTTTTTATGTAGAATGATACCTAGGGTTGCTCTGCAATTGGAATATAGGTCCTATGCCACCCAGAGTGAAGTGAGTATTTTTGATATAATGATTATCTTTTTTGTCATATTTTTTTTCCTGTTCGAATATCCTCTTTCTTCTTTCTCCTCCTTTCTTCTAACAAGAGCTCTTTTCAGAACTTCCACAGCATATCAGGTGTAGCTACATTGTTAAACTGTGTGCAGTGTCAATTGAGTAATCTAAATTCAAAGCTTTAGCTAATGTCCAATCTCAGAAGAACATTCAGAAATATGCAAACTTGCTTGGAATTAACACAATTAAAAACAACAATGTCTTACTTTTCAGTTATATGACTGATATCCATGTAAGCCTAGTCAACAAACATAGCTTCTGTATTTATTTTCTCCCTAATTGAACATTATTCAAGTCCTCTGCATATGATCAGCTAGAAATCTTTTATATTTGGCATACCACAGTCACATTCAACACTTGAAGTCTAGACTTTTGTTCATTTATTTTGATATGTAAGGAGAGGTGAGTTTTCTTCATAGCTAATCATCACAGTAAAATAAAATAATCTCTGTATTATTCTGAAGGGAAGAACTTGAAGAAGCTTTAGTTTGCAGTCACTTCATGTCAAAGACAATGTCCACTTGTCCTCATTTATCATGAGTTCCTATATTTCTTACCCATTTTTCAATAATCAAGGTTTATGTATAAGTTCAAAATTGCAATGTTGCCTTCATATGCTCACACATGCATATGCTCTTGCTTTGTCTTCTCCCGCAGAACATTTACCTAAGAAAAGGATCTACTTTCCTTCCTTATCAGAAATAAATGTGGAAGAACTGAAATGTACAGACAGTAGAATTTATTGGAAATACAGATATTAAAGACAACTAGACCTGTGTTCTAATTTTGTTGGTTACAACATTATTAGAAATGGTTTAAGTTACTTATGATGCCTTAGTTGCTTTTCCATAAGGGTGATATTAATATCAGTTTCCTATGATTATTGAGAGGAACAAATGACATCTAAAAAATGTCTGGCACAGAGTGAAGGTTCAAGAAATATTAATCTTCTGCCCATATTTTCCTCTCTTAAGATGCAAGTGGAGTGGTCACTATTTTCAAATAATGAGGAAAAAATGTTGTTCCTCAAAACTTTGTCCTCATTACTAAAAAATATATACAAGCTATGCACTTCGTTATTTGACCTGTATATCTAGCTAGGACAGACTTCCCTCAACCACCATTCATTTCTCCTGGATCTTGGTACCTACCAAGGAAATAGAAGTAATCTTTTCCAACAGAACTCAAAGGATGTGGTGCTTTATTCACATACATTACAGAAGAAATCTTACATGGAGTCTAATATCCACACACAGTGATTGGATTATTTTTTGGATGTTTCATCCTTGGACTAGACTTCTTGGTCTCCCTTTCCATTCTCACTAAGGTTCAAATGTCATTCCCTCTTGTGTTGTGGAGCAATCCTTACCCATGCAGTGACACTCTTAAACCCAAATTTGAACAATAAATTATGCTGAAGAAAGAACTAAGAAGGAGGTAAGTCTTGTACTCTGGGGCCATAGAGCTTAACAAAGGGAAGAGAAAAAACAAAATATAAGGGAGGGCGTCCAGGGGCAGTGTCTGATATTTTCAGTTACAGGAAGTGGCCGGTAATCATATTAGAAAACCCAAGGATTAAGGCCCCACGTATGTAGACAATTAAGGAGGCAAGTTGAATTGGTTAGAAAAGCAAGTCCCGAAATTTTAATGTGTGTTAAATATTTAGGCAGGGGTTGGGGAAGGCAATAAAACACAAACCCAAAGACAAGGAAATAGAAAAATTGAGTAAAGTAATTAGTAAGATCATTTGAGGGCAGAAAAAGAGGATGTTGCCTCTCAAATGATCTCATTTATCCACACAAACAGCCTGTGAATTAGAGATTATCATTATTACCATTCTTCAATTAAGACACTGATTCTCAGAAAATTCCATATTCTTGCCTAAGGACCATTGCTAATTAGAGGCCAGATTTAAAATGAAGGCTTTTTAACAGCAAAGGCCAAGTTTTTATTTGTTTGTTTGTTTATGTTTAATGTTTATTGTATATAATAAGAACACTTAATATGAGACCTACCCTCTTAATGGATTTTTAAGTGTACAATACAATATTGTTAACTGTAGGCAAAATTTTGTAAAGTGGATTTCTAGATTTCTACTTTTTCATCTTACATAATTGAAACTTTGGACCTGTTAGCAACTCTCAATTTCCGCATTCTCATTGTCTCTGGCAACCACTGGTTATATTCTCTGCTTCTGTGAGTTTGGCTACTTCAGATATCTCATATAATCAAGACTGTATAGTGTTTGTCCTTCTGTGGCTCGCTTATTTAACTTAGCATAATATCTTTAAGATTCATCTGTGCTGTCATGTATTGAGAGATTTCCTTCCTTTTTAGGGCTGAAACTATTCCATTTTATGTAAATAACACATTTTATTTATCCATTCATTTGTTGATAGCCACTTAGGTTGTTTTCACATCTCATCTATTGTGAATAATTTTGAAATGAACATGGGAGTGCTAATATCCTTGAGATCCTAATTTCAATTCTTTGGATAAATATCAAGAAGTGGGATTGCTGGATCATATAGTAGTTCTATTTTTAATATTTTGAGGAACCTCTATACTGTTTTCATAGTGGCTGTACCATTTTGCATTCCCAACTGTGTAAAGGGGTTTCCCTTTCTCCACATCCTTGTCAATACTTCTTGTATTTTGGTTTTCTTGGTAATAGCCATTCTACCTGGTGTAAGGTGATATCTCATTGTGGTTTGATTTGCATTTCCTTCATGGTAAGTAATGTTGAGCATCTTTCCATATACTTGCTGGCCATTTCTGTGTATTCTTTGGAGGAATGTTATTTATGCCCTTACCCAATTTTTTTGATTGGGTTGTTAGTTTTTTGCTAATAAATTCTAGGAGTTCCATATATATTTTGGAAAGTAACCCCTTATCTGATATATAGCTTACAAATATTTCCTCCCATTCTGTAGGCTCCTTTTCGCTATGTTGTTTTCTTTGCTGTGCAGAAGCTTTTTAGTTTGATGCAGTCCCATTTGTTTTTATTTTTGTTGCCTGTGCTTTGGGTGTTATATCCATAATATCATTTGGAAGTCCAATGTCATAAAAGTTTTTCCCTCTGTTTTCTTTCAAAAGTTTTACAGTTTGGAGTATAATGTTTTTAAGTCTTTTTAAGTCTTTAACTTCTCTTGAATTGATTTTTGTGTGTAGTATAGGATAAGGGACCGATTTCTTTCTTTTGCATGCAAATATCCAATTTTCCCAACACCATTTGTTAAACAACTCTCCTGATTTTGTATTCTTGGCATCTTTATGGAAGATCAGTTGACTGTGTATGTATGGATTTATTTATTTCTCTATTCTGTTCCATTGGTCCATATATCTGTCTTTATGTTATTACCATTTTCTTTTAATTACTGTAGCTTTATAATATATTTTGAAATCAGGAAGCATGATACAGTTGGCTTTGTTCTTACTTCTTAAGATTGTTTTGGTTATTTGTGGCTCTTTGTGATTATATATGAATTTTAGAATGGTCCAAGCTCTCAATAACTAAGTTTCATTTCCTTTAAGAGTCAAATCATGGGATCTGTGTTGCAATAAGTGTAGAATGATTGGGGTAAGCCTCTGATGCTATTGTCCTAAATGTGTTTGGTTGAACTTGCCTATGAATATCTAGTTTGGAAATACAGTCCATAATTTGCTGATAATTTTACAGTGATGTAAACTTTATAAATTCTACCTGTACGTTTTTGCTTATTGTTTTCTTCTTGTGAATATACTCATACCTTTTTCTGCTTTCTGCATAAATGTATGCCATATTACAGAGGCTTAACATTTTCTTTTCTATTTGACAAATATATTTTTGCCAAAATATAGCTGTATCTATCTGATGTCAATGATTTTCAAAAAACTAGAAAAGTAGAAGTATGTACATTGAGATCTCATGGTCATTCATATTATTACCAGTCTCTTCTCTCTCCTTCCTTCCTTTTTTCTTTCCTTCCTCCTGTCTTCTCTTCTTCCTATCATCCGTCATCTGTCATCCCGTCTACCTCCTCCCTCTCCTCACATTTCTTCTTCCTCCTCCTCCTCCTCTTCCTCCTCCTTGTCCTCCCTACCCCCTCCTCCTCCTCCTTCTCCCTTTCCAGCCCCTATCTTTTCATTCTCCTTCTGGATCAAGGAAAAGGAAGGACTCTGTAGTGCTGATCTGTTCTGAAACATTATTTTCCTAAGTGTGTGCCTCCGTGTCTCTAACGTGTTAGTGTATACATACATTTTCTATTTTATAGACCACATCAAATGCCTTCTTGAAAAATTAGAGTAAGTACTTGAAGGAAAGCAATTATTTTCCTTTATCATAAACAAAAGAAAGAGGCCTACAAATAACTTTTTCTTTATTTCCTGGTAGCCTGCCACAGATGAAGTTTACACTAATTAGAAATCATCTGGGAACAGGAGAGCAGATTGAGCCTTCGGCTGGAAGTGCTTCCTGACAGGTGGTTCACCACAAAGCAACATTACAATTACCTAACACACTGTTTGATTTGTGTAAACCTCATTACTACTCACATTATTTAATGAACTATGAGCATTCCTTCACCTCCCTGCAGATTGCAGCGCTCCATTTCCATTTCAATTCGGGAAAGAAGATTGCATGGTTAAAACCCATTTGCTTTTTAAGGCAAATATTGCCTTGAATTCAAAATTCTTAATTTGAATATAAGTTTTAAAACATGTACCTAAAACTAATCAGTGAAACCGGCAGGCTAAATTTTGTTCATAATATTAATAATATTATTAAGCTTTAAGCTTTTGGGTTATATTTCCTCCATGCATAAAAGAGAAAAACTGATTTTTAGCAATGTGTAAGAATGTGCATGTTCTAAGTGTGTTCCCATGGGTAGTGAGGTGGAAAATTGAAGCAATTATCCAGATAATTCAAGCCTCAAACCACAAAATTGCCTCAGTTCTTAAATTTTCTTTGTATGTGTCTGCATGGTCTGAAAGTGCATTTGAATGAAACCAAATATTGTTTTTCTTTTTTTAAAAAAAGTCTAAATTTCTCTATGTCTACCTTAGTCTAACAGTTCATGTTTTAATATCTCATGAATTTTCTGTTTTGAAAATAGAACAAAAGCTAATTTACAGTTTCCCAGAGAAGTGATCCTAATTAAAGGAAACTGATAAAAATAGAAACAACTTTCTATAAGCTGTTTCTAGTTTGTCTGTGTGTGCCCAGTGTTGTGTTACATCTTTATAATAAACATACACATGATTTTTTTTTATTTCCTGGAGCTAAAGTTCAGTCAGTTTTAAAGTTGAGCAAAATTTTACCTCAACCTACTTTCCAGCTTTTTATCACCAATTATCCACTTCCAGAAGCTTCCATTCCTGTCAACTGGTTTATTCAGTATCCCCTAGAGCTTCCCCTACTCTAGCAATACCCTCCTAGTGATATCCTTTATTCTTTTCTTCCCATGCACTGATCGGCAAGGAAGCAACAGAGTTCAGTTCTGCCTGACTTCAAAGCTTTATCCTTCCTCATTCTCTATCTGGCCTTCCAAATCCAGCCAAAATACTCTCTACCAGTCTTGATGACCTAATCATGCTGCAATTACCAACTGTGCCCCAAATGTGTGACTTAACAATACAAAAGTTGCTTACTTATGATACTTTCTAGAGGATCTACTCAATGTAGACATTGAGGAACTCAGTCAAATGGAAACTTCATCAGTGCATGTATGTACATTAGCACAAGAATAGGATTCCTATCCTTTGTTGTGTGTTGTTTTTTGAGTGTATACAAAACTTTTTTTCTTTCTTTCTTTTTTTTTTTAATATGAAATTTATTGTCAAATTGGTTTCCATACAACAACCAGTGCTCATCCCAACAGGTACCCTCCTGAATACCCCTCACTCACCCTCTGCCCCCTCCCACCCCATCAACCCTCAGTTTGTTCTCAGTTTTTAAGAGTCTCTTATGTTTTGGCTCCCTCCCTCTCTAACCCTTTTTTTTTTTTTTTTTGTCATTCCCCTCCCCCATGGTCTTCTGTTAAGTTTCTCAGGATCCACATAGGAGTGAAAACATATGGTATCTGTCTTTCTCTGTATGACTTATTTCACTTAGCATCACACTCTCCAGTTCCATCCACGTTGCAACAAAAGGCCATGTTTCATCCTATCCTTTGAATCTGGCCTGGCTTTAGTGACTTGCTTGATACTTAAAGTAATTGTTATCTGAACCTCTTGATTTCATAGATCCTTACAATCTTTAATACATATGATTTAGAAGTTAATCCACTGCAATAGTTCAGTAATTCCTAATATTATGCACTTTCCTGTTGCTAATATAAATATCCTAGGGATACTCACGTTTGAATAGATATATTGTACATATATATTTCATTTTTTATTTTTTTAAACTTTTTAAATGTTTTTTTTATTTTCTTATATTATTTATTTTTGAGAGAGAGAAAGAGCAAGTGAGAGCAAGGAGGGGCAGAGAAAGAAAGGGAAAGAGAATCCCAAGCAGACTCTGTACCAGCAGTGCAGAGTCTGATGCATGGCTTGCACTCGTGAACCGTGAGATCCTGACCTGAGCAGAAATCAAGAGTCAGACACTTAACTGACTGAGCCACCCTGGTACTTCTACATTTCTAATATATATTCTACATATACATTTCTAATTCTGGAATGTCATTCACTTACAAAAACAGCACAATTAGATGGAGGAAGCAAAGTGCATGTTTTAATAAGAAGTTCTGAGTTACCATCTTTTCTGAATATTCACATTATTGTCCCCTCTGAGTTGTGATCCCCCATTGTTTTCCTTTATAATTATCCCAGTTTTGTCATCGCTGTTGGAGCTTTTTTTTTTTAATAGAACTTTTGTATACACTGTCAAATATTTCTTATGTTGCACAGTATCTAAATTCCCTTTAGGATAGGGCCATATCTGATATTTCTTTATACTAAGCACGATACTAGGTCAATAGTACATTCACATTATAAATTTGAATAAAAATAATAAAGATAAAAGTAGTTTTAGGAATGTAGCTCTAACTACACTTCACGTTCTTTAAAATAACATTGGCCATAGTCATAGTTATATATGATTAGGGACATGGTTTCTGTGAGCAATGAATGTAAATAGTCCAACACCAAAAATATACAAAAAATGTCGTTTTTACATGTATCTTCAAATAAATATAAAAATTAATTTTTTTGCAAAATATGCACAGTATAACCAACCAGGCAAATGGAGTCCTTTATTGACTTGATGAAAACTGAGATGCACTGAATTTTTTTTCAAAGACACAAAATCCTGTTGGGGAAGAGTAACAAGTTAAAATTATAAATGTTCATATTACAAGCAAGGAAGCTGGGTGCCTGGGTGGCTCAGTTGGTTGTGTGTCCGACTTGGGCTCAGGTGATGACCTCATGGTTCGTGGGTTCCAGCCCCACATTGGGCTCTGTGCTGACAGCTCAGAGCCTGCAGCTTGCTTCGGATTTTGTCTCTGGCTCTCTCTGCCCCTCCCCCACTTGTGCTCTGTATCTCTGTCTCTAAAATAAATACACATTAAAAAAAAAAGTTTTAAAAAAGGAAGGAACCCATTCAAATGTCACATTAATCATCCAGGAAGAAGTAAAAAATGAGAATATAAGCAAATGGTGAAGGTATATATTTTTTTCTGAAAGAGGTATATTAATATTAAGAAAATGCATAGTGGGGTGCCTGGGTGGCGCAGTCGGTTAAGCGTCCGACTTCAGCCAGGTCAGGATCTCGCGGTCCGTGAGTTCGAGCCCCGAGTCAGGCTCTGGGCTGATGGCTCAGAGCCTGGAGCCTGTTTCCGATTCTGTGTTTCCCTCTCTCTCTGCCCCACCCCCGTTCATGCTCTGTCTCTCTCTGTCCCAAAAATAAATAAACGTTGAAAGAAAAAATTAAAAAAAAAAAAAAGAAAATGCATACTAAATACCTATTAATCCCTTATTAGGCTGAAAGAAGAAATAATGTAGATATAGAAAAAATTATCCTAATATTTAAATATATTACACTGTAGGTGGAAATTTTTTTAAAATACTGGGATTAGGAACCCATAAAATATGTAGAAAAATAAGTATTATCAATACTAACAGGAGTCTCAATGTATTAGATTTTCTTCTAATCTTTAAGGATTAAAAAAGTACATTAAAATGATATAGTGAAAAGAATGATTTTTCAGAATATGCTGCTGGTAATTGTAGTCAATTCACTGTTTTATACTTACAAGTCTATAATCATGATTAATATTAAAAGTGGTTTTCTTGAGGCAATTTGTTAATTAAAAAAAAGACTATATTACATTTTTATCATGATCAAAAAGCTAAATCAATATACAAATATTTTCTGCAAGTTTTTAAATAAAATGAGTTTATATAGACCAATATATTCTCATTAACTGATCATTTTAAAAATTTGAACCTAGAGGAAAAAAGTCAATATGGCTGCAGATAATATAAAACATAAAGAATGTGGAAATTACTTACCTGGGATATTTAAAATAAATTCTAAAATACAAGGTATTATTAATTTTAAATTTTCCTTAAATTATAATGCTTTATAATAGTAAAATCTGAGCTATAGACCGTGACATTCTATGAGAGGTCCTACACTGCCTTACAAATGTGAGAACTTTATGAGATATTAAGAAGATCTTTGATATTCCTCTCTTCAAAAGGTGAATTCATCTCTTTCTAAGTGTGGGTCAGATTTAGTGACTATCATCTAATGAATAAAATATGTCAGAAGTAAAGCCATGTGACTTAATTCAAGGTTAGTTCATAATATGCATAGTTTCTACTTGGCTCTTGTTTTCTGATAACTGTCATGTCATGAAGAAACCCAAGCAGTCAATGAAGACCCATGTTTCCAGGAAATGAAACGTCCCACTAACAACAAACACCAGCTTCTCAGCCATGTGAATAAACCACCTAGGTAGAAAATCTTCCGATACCAGTCAAGTTTTCAGATGAATCTAGCTCTTGTCTATACATTGACGGCTGTTTCATGAGAGGCTTTGTACCAGACCTACTCAGCTAAGCCCTCCTGAATTCCTGACCCATGGAAATTACAAAGATTGTTTTTTTTCTCTGTTTAATCAGTAGTATGTTGGTAAATCTCTCATAACCAATCCTTCGGGGGAAAGAAAAATTCCTAACTTGTAACATTTGTTAATCTTTGTGGTGCAAGTATTCTTCCCATGGATGATTTTAAAGCTACCAACCAAAGCGACATCACTGAACACAGACTTTGGAAGAAATGCTCAGAAATGCCCCAATCATATAGCACTGCTACCACAAAAACACCACAGACCTAAACTGAAGAACATAGGTAATAATAAAAATTAAATTAAAAAATTAGGAAGTGTTTAAATATATATTTTCTTTGTTTTTAATTAATTTACCTAATTATAAACTTACATCATTTAATTTTAATAATAGCTTTGTTTAACAAAAAGTTCATGAAATCCCTAAAATTTAACAAATGTAACATTCCTTCATCCTTTTTTAAGTTTATTTATTCGTTTTTGGAGAGAGAGAGAGCATAAGCATGGGGGGGGGGGGCAGAGAGAGAAGGAGAAAGAAAATCCCAAGCAGGCTCCGTGCTGCAAGTGCAGAGCCTAATGTGGGGCTTGAACCGCAAACCATGAGATCATGACCTGAGCCAAAATCAAGAGTTGGATGCTTAACTGACTGAGCCATCCAGATGCCCCAATATTCCTTCATCTTAAAAGAGTGTATTTAATACATGTCTATTTTCTGTGAGAATAGATAATTGAATATTACATTTTTTGAGGGCTAAGTGACTGCATCCTACAGCTTTTGATTTGTAGTCCAATTATATCACATTGTAACTATGGTATCAGTAGGCACCTAGTGACTATTTTTGATGAGTTATTTCATACTGTGGATTTATAATTAACATTAAACATTATTGCTACTGAGGTACTTAAAATTGAACTCATCAATTAATATTTATAGTGCATAGACGATTTTGAATATAACTTTGATGCATTACAATTAAGGAACAAAAAATAGCCTTTCTTGCCTTAGTGGCAATTAATATGAATTTTTTTAATCTTCATGGGATCCTAATTCCAAGATTAATGAGTGAAAAAAATAAGAGTTTTATTTGTGTAGTATTATAATACATTTTCTGGATAATTTGTGCCTAGTTTGCATTTCTAATGCAATGACAATAACTGCTTAATTTTATTTTCTTGCATAGTTCTAACCAGCAAATTTGGAAATTAACAGTGCATTTAATAATTTATGTAAATTGGGGGCACCTGGGTGGCTCAGTCAGTTGCGTGTCTGACTTCAACTCAGGTCATGATCTCACAGCTCATGAGTTCGAGCCCCGCATCAGGCTCTGTGCTGACAGCTCAGAGCCTGGAGTCTGCTTTGAATTCTGTGTCTCCCTCTCTCTCTCTACCCTCCTCCACTCATGCTCTGTCTCTCTCCGTCTCAAAAATAAATAAACATTAAAAAAATAATTTATGTAAATTGGTAACTTTTTCTGATGTTATCATACAAAGATGTAGCAATATACAACATTGTAATTGAGAGCTTTCATTTCAAAGTTGGGTGAAATACATGGAATTAGATTTTGTTCCTCCATTCTAGTCATTGGGGATCATTATATGTCACAATATAATCTTCAGAGTACCTTAAACTTTCTCTTTTGGAAAACAGTCAACCTAGACTTTAAAATGTTAGAGAAAGACATCTTACAGGCCCTGTCTATTATACATGAGGAAGCTCAGACAGCATACACCTGTGGTTGGCTGAAAAATGTCTCCTAAAGTTGTCAGTGTCCTAATTTCCAGAACCTATAAATGTATCATCTTACATGACAAAAAGGACTTTTCAGATTCAATTAAATTAAGGATCTTTTTTTTTAATGTTTATTTTATTTTATTTTTGGGACAGAGAGAGACAGAGCATGAACGGGGGAGGGGCAGAGAGAGAGAGGGAGACACAGAATCGGAAACAGGCTCCAGGCTCTGAGCCATCAGCCCAGAGCCCGACGCGGGGCTCGAACTCACGGACCGCGAGATCGTGACCTGGCTGCAGTCGGACGCTTAACCGACTGCGCCACCCAGGCGCCCCCCCTTTTTTTTTTTTTTTTAAATGTTGCAAATTCTCAGGTGTGAGGACACTGGTTTTCTTTGTTTGCTTGGACAGTAATTTAGACCTTTTTTTTTTTTTTTTTTTTTTTTTTAAATTTTTTTTTTTCAACGTTTATTTATTTTTGGGACAGAGAGAGACAGAGCATGAACGGGGGAGGGGCAGAGAGAGAGGGAGACACAGAACAAACACATGTTTGTTCATTAAGTACAATCTTGACATAAAAAGAGATTTTTTTTTAAATGTTAATGTTTATTTTTGAGAGAGAGACAGAGTGTAAGCACAGAAAGGGCAGAGAGGGAGACACAGAATCAAAAGCAGGGTCCAAGCTCCAAACTGTCAGCACAGAGCCTGACATGGGGCTTGAACTCATGAACCATTAGATCATAACCTGAGCTGAAGTTGGACATTCAACCAACTGAACCACTCAGGTGCCCCTAAAAAGAGATTTTATAATATATATTTAGTGAATATTCAGCCTTGCAAAACAATATTTATTTTGTTAACCCAATAAAATGATTAATTTATTTACACAACACATAGGTAATACATGATTTTTACTATTTTCAAACTTAGTGTTACATATTGAATATATAATAATTGGCAAAAGGGACTTGGTTCCTACATTGATGAGCTTAAAATTTTAATCAGGGAGATATCTTTGTCCATAGACTCACATAAATACATAATTTAAAAATGTATTTTGAGGAAAAATTCTGTTGAGCTTTGAAAATATCTATAAAATATACCATATCTAGTCTGAAGAGTTCAGATAAAGTTTCTATAAGGAAGTGCCTTTTAACTTAAGAGCTGAAGAATGCATTAAGCAAGATGAGGATAAGATTTAACATGAAGATAAATGTAGACTAAAAATGGAAGAATATTTACCAAAAATGAGGGTACCTTAGTGGAACAATGATGCATAATCCAACAATAAAATGGGACACATACAGTTACGGATAATTTGAGTGTCATTTAATTTGGCTTTGGTGGGCCAGAGTATATTCCCATAACATTTTTCCATCTAAGCTCATTCAAGAAAGGTAAGTTGATGTCAGCCATTGAAAGATAGGGAATTCTTGTATTTTAGACAGTAAACCTACAGAGATAAACATGACAGTCCTTTAAGATGTTTGGAAATAAATTAGACAAAAATAAAAGGTAGTTATTCAAGAATTTTCATCAGGGAGCTGACACAATCAGTTTAGTGTTATACAGAAATGACTCTGTAGTCAGTGTGGTGAAAAATTTGGAAAGGGAAAGTCTATGATCAAGAAGAGGCACCTATTCCAGGAATGAAGTAAATAATCAAAATTCCAGAGAGTAGTGTGAACAGTGGCTTCTCTAAGGAAATTTAGAGGATAATGAATCAGGGTTTTTCATTTGATTTGATTTGATTTGATTTGATTTGATTTGATTTGGGGTTTAAGAGAGAAAGAAGAGAATATAGGAAATAAAAGCAGAAACCAGCAGCTTGTCATCAGAGGGAGATAAACTGCAATTCGATATTGATGAAGTGGATTTTTAATGAGAGTGGAACTCAAAACACAGCCTATGTGGGCAGTTGGTTGCAATGGTGTTGAAATAAAGGTCATCAGTATTTTAGGATACATACGATTAATCAAAATGGATGTTGAAGTCACTCAAGTGGATAAGAATTAGATGTACAAGGTAGAATGACACTGAGAAAGTTTAGAGGTATAAAACTTTTTATATCAGATGAGTGTGTTGATGGTGGGGAGAGTGTATGAATTATCTTTCAGTCAGAAGTTGACATCAGATATCACCATGTTCATTCCACTTCTAGTTATTCATGTTTTATTTGTTTTAATTGTATTTTATATGTATATGCTCTTAGTTTTGTTTAGATATTAGTATAAAGACAGAAAATGTGCTAGCCATGAAAGTAAATAACAAGAGCACAAGTCTATAATTCATTTGGAAAACAGGATTAGCTGCAGCAGCAATGTGATATTAACCTAAAGAGTAAATTAACTTACCTACATATAGTAAATTGTTTTCGTGAAACAGACCACAGTATAGCCATGAAAGAAAGAATAAACCTCTTTCATTATACTTAGGGGAAGTAAGTGAATGTATATCACCACGGACAAAAATTCCTTCCTGTGTTTATAGGATAGTTTTACTAAAGAAATCAGAAGAGTTGTTGACTTTTTTTTTTTTTAATTTTTTTTTTCAACATTTATTTATTTTTGGGACAGAGAGAGACAGAGCATGAATGGGGGAGGGGCAGAGAGAGAGGGAGACACAGAATGGGAAACAGGCTCCAGGCTCTGAGCCATCGGCCCAGAGCCCGACGCGGGGCTCGAACTCACGGACCGCGAGATCGTGACCTGGCTGAAGTCGGACGCTTAACCGACTGCGCCACCCAGGCGCCCCATGAGTTGTTGACTTTAATTAGTTAAATGCTGCTACATCCAACAAACTTGGATTTTGAAAATGTTACAGAAAAGCAAAGAATGGTATATAGGGCAATCTCGAAACTATTTAAAATCAGTTCTAACCCATAAGTGCACATCAGAAGATAAATTATTATAGTTATTTTATCTTTGTTCAAAATTCAAATAAAAATTTTGCATTCTTGTAGAAAAAACCTATTCTTTCACATGTGTGAAAATGAAAGATGTAAAGATTTGCTATTTTTTGCTTACTCGGTCTTGTGTGAGTTGATTCAGATCTACAACCTAGGAAAAAATATCCCTGAGTGTATAAGAGGTTAAGGAAACAGTGACATCTACAGCAGCAACAGTTAACATAACATTTATAAGTGATATCCATCACAAACAAAATACATCTATTTCATCTTCAGTTTGGAGAGCAGGAGCCCAGCTGCCACTTATCTGCGTATATGCTATCTAAATGATGAGAGGTGAATCATTCAAATCCTCTTTACTGTAATGAGAATGGAGAAACCTGCTGTAGTTAGCTCAGGAAAAAAAAATGGTTGTCTCATGTTCAAGTGATGTATAAAATGTAGATTTTGTAAAGCAGTTTTTCTTGTGAGGACCTGAAGGAAGCTTCTGCATGTAGAAAATAACTTTGGAGTATTATGTCACAACACAAATCAGAATGTAAGAGATATCTATATCTATCTATATCTATATCTATATATCTATATCTATATCTATATCTACCTATACATATATATACATATGTATATATATCTACATGGCCATATATATGCTCATCTATCTATCTATCTATCCATCTATGTGAGCAGAAAATATACATCAGAAAAGGAAAAGATAGAAATGTTATCTAAACGCTTTTTTTCCCATTGGCCAGTAAATCTCTGTGTCATTTCCCATACATGACTCATTAAGTTCCATCTCTGTCTTGCACATGTCATTACCCTCTGTCTACCTATTGAATACCTATGTACTTATTCCCCAAATTTGATTGTTTCCTGATTACCTTCAAGAGCTAGGTTCATGGTCACCTTTTTCAAACAGCATCTCTGCTTCCGTGCTCTGGATCCAGACTAAGTTTAAACCGATCTTAGCAACCAGTAGTAGTTGTTGAAATTATCCTAGAGATTGTTAAAGACTGATTGTGTAGATTGTAATTCATCTCAGGCCAGATATGGAACACTTCAAAACCCAAGGCATTCAAAATAAGAAAGACAACGCTCAAAGGCAGAAAATATAATAATGGCCGAACAGAGTCTCTGGTCCACTGAGTCACATGTGACAAAACACTTTACTCTGGCTGGCTCTGTGAAAGAAAGGTATATGAAATTAACAAACTTTCAGTTTACAAGAACTCTATTGTCTGTTTTCAACCAATACTTCAAAAACTTTTTTCATTCCTCTGTAAATAAGCTTTCACTGGTTTGCAAGAGAAAAAATGTGAAAAATGTGCATTAATATGATTAGTTCTTTATAGGGCAAAACACTTATTCAAGTTAAAAGAATGTCCTGTTCTAGATAAAATTCTCTTTTTTTATAAAATTTTTAATGTTTACTCATTTTTGAGAGAGAGAGAACCCGAACAGGGGAGGGGCAGAGAGAGAGGGAGAAATAGGATCCAAAGCAGTCTCCAGGCTCTGAACTGTCAGCGCAGAGCCTGACGTGGGGCTGGAACCCACGAACCGCAAAATCATGGTCTGAGCCAAAGTCAGATACTTAACTGACTGAGCGACCCAGGTGCCCCTTTTTTTAAAATAATATTTTTTAATTCTCTTTTTTTGATAAAGCATATCAAAGAATTTAGTCACTGAAAAATATTTTCAGTTCCTCGGGATCTTCAAGCCTCATTCTTTCATCATTTCTCATAAAAAAACATTATTAAGCCTTACTCTATGCCTCACACTATGCTAGGCACCTAGGATATACATGAAAAAGCCAGACAAGTTTTCTTCTCTAATGGAGCTTAAGTTCTACTTCAGGGACATAGACAAAAACCAAATAAGTTGATTAATCAATGTTTACAGACATAACTCAAAAAATACAATATGTGGTATGCATAAAATTAAAAAATAATTATGTGATAGTCGTTGAATAGGTATTTATATTTGGATGATCATCAAAATCCTCTAAGAGGTAACATTTAAACTAAGAGCTGATTAACAGGTAGGAAGTCAGTCAACAAAAGCCTCTTTCAGGAAGATGGAGGAACAGCTACAAAAAAGGCCTAAAGACATATTCTAGGTAGGATGACTGATGCCTCTTGGAGCTATGCAGTGCATCAGGGCTGGTCAGAAAACAGAAAGAAGCCAGTTTGCTGAAAAATACTAGGCAAGACTAAGGAAAAAGAACAGGCTATGGTCAGAGAGATAACAAGGATTATGGAATCAGTTCCAAAACATGAACGCTCCTCAAATTTAATCTTTCATTCACTAATAGCTCATATCTTTTGGGTGCTCAATGTATTCCACGAATGTCTTCACTCATTTAATTCCCACAACAAGAATTTAATATATTTACTTTTTTATCTTTAAGTAGCCTCCATGCCCAGTGTAGGAATTAAACTCGTGACCCTGTGATCAAGAGTAGCATGCTCTACTGACTAAGCCAGCCAGGCACCCCTATGTTTACCTTTTAAATCTTCATTTTATAGAGACAAAACTGAGGCACAGTAATTCATGCCCCATCACACAGATAATAGGTGAAAAACAGTATTTAAGTGCATGCAATCTAACTCTAAACTTTAAATAGGATATTATACTTACTAATATGTTGCTTGCGTATACTTCACGACCACGCTTTAAAAGATAAATGTTCGTAACTTATGAACATTTGGCTTAAGGATTAAACTGTGTTTACCAATGTGTGTACTATGGACTAGAATATTCTGTTACACTCTCCACAGTGTTGGTTTTGATGAAGCTGTGCATTAGCATTATTTCACAGCAGTGGTTCTCAACCAGGACAATTTTGTCCTCCCAAAGGACATTTGTTTAGAAAAATGGAGACACTTCTGGTTGTCACAACTGGGAGGGCTGGGTTGACACCAGAGATGCTGCTCAACATCCTACAATGCACAGGATGGACCCCATAATAATCATCTCACGCAAAATATCAATACTGCCAAGATTGAAGCTCTGCTTCATTGATATGAATGTGGAAAATCAGATATTCTGTGGCAGTTAATTTCTTCTTGAAAATTCAGATGGTGTCCACAACCATGAACAAAGCTTGTAAAAAATACTGTCCCGTCCCTCCTCACTCCCTTCTTCCATTTATTTGTTTGTTTCTTTGTTTCTTTATTTACTTATAGTTACCCAGTGCCTGAAAACCTTTTGTTTGTTTGGGGAAATTCCCACATTATGATTTTCAATGAAAAGCTGAGAAAGCTTCCAATCGTAGGAGCTAAAAAATGTCACCTATTACATTTTCCTTGCAACTAGTACAGAGTCATGTGGCATGAGCTCAACAAAACAATAAAATACCCACCCGCCCCCCCCCAACCCAAGACCTTGAATTAGGATTTGGTCATGTAACCAAGGGGGGTGGCCAAAATCTACCTTGGGCAACAGCGACAGGAAGGCCAACTTCTGGAACACTGCAGCAGTGGTGATAAGGGCTGGTTGTGTTGGCAATTCAAGCTGCTGCTTGGTGCTTGGCAGCTACAAGGTTTTCATCACTAAACCTGCTTCACAGTGTGATTTGGGAGGTTGTTCCTGGATGCCCAACCTGATACTGTCGCCCATCCAGCAATTATGAGAGTTTCCTGGTATCCTCTAATAAATTTTATTCCGTTTTATTAAGCCAGAATGGGATTCAGTGGATTTCAAAAAACAAACACAACACTTATAAGGAGCTACTTTTGTTCTTGCTCTGTGAGTATCTTGGTATTTATATCTTGTGACTATATCTTGAGAAGATAATACAACAGTGTATATATTCAACTTGGTTTTCCCTTTAACTTTTTTTATTTACTTATAATTACATGCAAAAGCATATAAAATATGCATAGAGTGATTTTTAAAGGCAGCAAATCAGGCCCCACGTGGAGCCCCACGTGGAGCCCCCCGTCGAGCCCCCCGTTGAGCCCCATGTCAAGCCCCACATCGGGCTCTGTGCTGACAGCTCAGAGCCTGGAGCCTGCTTCCGATTCTGTGTCTCCCTCTCTCTCTGCCCCTGCCCCGTTCATGCTCTGCCTCTCTCTGTCTCAAAAATAAATAAACGTTAAAAAAAAAAAAAACTTGCTTAAGATTCTCCCAGATTATAAAGAATCCCTCGTTTTTTTTTTCCATTTTAACACCCAAGATTCTCAAAAACATTTGTGTGTATTTTTATTCTCATCATAACTCACATTAATTACTCACCATATTAATTACTCATCGTGAAAGAATCTGCCTCATTTCTCACAATTCCACTGCAACTGCTCTTCCTAAATAGATCCTAGTTATTTAGGATTTATCCAAAATCCTGGGGTGCCTGGGTGACTCAGTCAGTTAAGCGTCTGGCTTTTGTTCTAGGCTCAGGTCATGATCTCATGGTTGGTGACTTCCAGCCCCATTAGGTGCTGACAGCTCAGAGACTGACTAGATTCTGTCTCTCCCTCTCTCTGTCCCTTCCCTTCTTGCACTCTCTCTCTCTTTCTCAAAATAAATGGATAGATGTTAAAAAAATCCAAAATCCTTTTTTTAAGCTTTCTACTTCTTACAGCTCTTTTTAGAAAGTTTAGTAGTCTGTATGTTTCTAGGAATTTACCCATTTATGCAAGATTGCCCATTTTTTCATGATATTTTTATAATATTTTCTTATAATTGTTTGTATTTCTGTGGTGTCAGTAGTGATCTCTCCTCTTTCATTCATGATTTTATTTGTTTATTTATTTATTTTTGATAAGTCTGGCTAGGGGTTATCAATTTTATTAATCCTTTCAAAGAACCAGCTTAATTTCATTGACTGCTCTACTAGTGATTTTGGTTTGTTTCTACATTATTTATTTCTTCTCTAATCTTTATTATTTCCCTTCTTATGCTGTCTTTAAGGTTTATTTACTCTTCCTTTTCAAGCTCCTTTAGGTGTAAGGTTAGGTTATGTATTTGAGACTTCTTCCTTCTTGATGTAGGCCTATCTTGCAATATATTTCCCTTTTATGACAGGGATGGGCTGAGGTGGGTGGGGAGGGCTGTGCTGGCCCTCCAAGGGAGAGGCCCACTGCTTCTCTGGTTCTCAATCACACTTGCCCTAGAAAAAAAGTCACCTGCAAAGCACAGTGAGATAGGGCTTCATGTAAGGGGCTCAAGCCTCCACTGTGTGCACTTTGCCATTCACTGAAGTCCTTCTGTGCTAATGGGAGAGGTGAAAAATGGCAGCAGCCACTCTCTTCCCTGGAGAGGGGAATTCGCACATGCCACTGTTCAGGAAGCCCTCACAGAAGAATGAACAATCTCCTCTCTTGTGTCCTAGGCTTCCATCAGATCCCTTCCTTCACCCTGTTTTTGTCCAAGCCATCTGCTGCCCTCCCCTGCAACCCTCCCTGCCAGGCTGCTCCCAGGTCTCTGCCACCTTCTCCATAGTAGCATCACTATGCCTGCCAGGCTTAACCCTCATGATGGTATTGTCTTCTAAAGCTTCAGACTTTAGCTCTGCTGCTTGTAAAAACTTGTGATAATCAGCCCCTCTCATTTTCCCAGTCAATGGTTTTGGAGAAGTGTTTCTCCTGTGCAATCCCCTGCTTGCTGCTTTCTCTGTCTCTCTCTCTCTCTTTCACTTTCTCTTTCACTCTCTCTGTCTCTCTCTCTCTCCCTCTCCCTCTCTCTTTCTCTCCTGCCTCTCTCCATGATCAGGGCTCCCTCTCCTCTGCAGCACCCACAATTCTTCTCCCCCAAATCACATCTCTGAGTCTCTACAACTCCTACCTTCCACAATTTGGCCCCTTTTCTTCCTCTAGTTGTGCAATTTATTCTCTTAGTCCTCAGATGGATTCCCTCAGTGTCCAGAATGACTTGATAATTATCTGGCTGTGTTTGAGGGACAAAGCAAGCATAAGGTCTTCCCACTACTCTTCCGTCTTAACTACAATCATATAGTTTTCTTATTTTCATTAATAAAATGTTCCTATGGAAATTATCTTTTCAAAGAATATTTATCTCATTAAAAATGCTCACAGGCTAATAAATAGAATAGAAATAACTATATAAAATTTTACAAATATTCTAATGAAAATTGTAAAACTAATAGAAATAAAATTTTAACAACAAAAACTTTAAAAATATTCAACAAATGCCATAATGTCTAAATTAATTTCATGTGGTTTTCAAGTATGCTCTACTTCCTGTATGTATTATATATTGTTATAACCTAAGTAAAAATGTTAATAGTGTATCTTTATATTAAACTTCATAAAAATTTCCGAAGATGATGTCTTAGTTTAGACTCCTATAACAGATTACAGATTAACAGATTAACAGATTTACAGACTTAACAGATTAACAGATTAACAGATTAACAGAGTAACAGATTTAAACAGTGGTTTAAACAAACATTTATTTTCACAGATCCAGAGGCTGGGAAGTCCCAGATCAAGGGGCCAGCAAACTCATTCATGAGGGCTCTGCCTTCATGATCTAATTACCTCTCAAAGGTCCCACCTCCTAATACCATCACATCAGGAATTAGAACTTCCACATTATTTTTGGGGTGGGACACAAACTCATAGCCCATAACAATATGAAAATTAACAATAGAGGTGAAAAATCCAATAAAATTTTAATATTACACATGATTAAAATTTTTCAAGATATAGTTTTTATGAATATGAACTTGGTAATTATATAATGATATTTTTAAATACAAAAGAGCTACCTTAATAGTTCATGACATTGTTATAACAATCACGCATCTTGCAAATTCAAATTGAATAACTACCATAAGCTAACCTGATGTAGAAAGACATGGAAATTTGAGACGGGGGGGACTCAAAGGTTGTCAATACTTTACAATGATCAATGTCAAAATTTTATAAGTAAGTACCTTTGGTGCTACACAGTATTCATATTTCTATATAAAATAAACACCTATTTTTTAATCATTTTAAGTTGTTAATTTAAAACTATTGAAAACTCTTCTTTGTAGAAAGAGTGATTCTAAAGTATAAGATAACTTATTAAATTTTAAAATTAGTAAAAACAATGCATAAGTTTCTCAAGTATTCACACTAGCTGGGTATGACAAACAGTTTACCTGAAACTAAATTTTATCTAACAGAATCAGTTACTGAGGACATCTCCTGTTATAATTCCCCTCATCTTTCTCAGTGTTCAACTGAAATGCATCTTTAAGCCTTAGTTGCAAATTTAAAATAATTTATAGTCCATATTACACATTTCAAAAGCAGATATTTAGTATGTAGACTGTCTAAATGTCAAAATTATTCGTCTCTTATCAGTACCATGACTGCTTTTACTTGAAGTCTGAACAGAAAACAGACACGTTGCTTGTACCTGATTATATTGTTAGAAATTGAATGAAGATATTACAAAATGGAGGAAAATAACAATTAGCCACATAAATATTAGAATAACTGTAGTTACCAGAAATATTTCAACAATCAGCTTCTCCATATCAGTTCACATCTCCTTTTTGATTTGGGAATGGTATTTTTATCTTATTGGAAATGTTCACAGACGTCGCCTACCGCAGCTGCAACTACCATTCACATTTTTACACTGATTATACTCACTAATTGCAAGTGGGATGTAAAGCAGATTTCATATTAAGCTACATTAAAATGGAAGAAATTAAAACTGGGCTGTTTTTTGGATGTATTATATTCTTTGGGAGACTGCAGATTTGAGGGCCGCATTAGCCAATTAAAAACACCAGGCTAGTTCTTGAATAAAGCATTAAAGCAAAAGGTTACTTTCACAGTTGAGTGGTATATGTCAAAACAGACATTTTGCCTAGTGGTGGGTAACCTTGTGACAAATTAAATGAAAGGCTAGACTATACAATAAAAGATGACCATTTGTACAGTTCCATATTAAATGATGCATTTTGAGAAGGCTTTTCTGTCTCCTTGGTAGGCTATCTAATCTCAACACAGTCTTCATTTCAGCAATACGTATTTCACTTATTTACCCTTGTATATTCATCAGGCATTTGTGTTTCTAGTGCAAGCGTTCTCTCCATGACTAACTTTATCCTTTTAGGAATGAGCTTGCTGGAGTGTGACCTACACAACACCATGTAATTTAAAAATCTAATATATTCCTATATAAAGTGTGGATTCAATATTCCTTCCTCAGGACACAGTATTGTTTACAAATGAAGGAAGACAAACTGGCCTGGCATTAAGTTCTGAAACCATATGCTGGGTAAAAGTAATTTGTCTGCTCTGAAAGTAATTCTGGACCTGATAGGCTGATTGGATAAAGGTTTAGCATTGAATTTGAGATGAACGAATGTGGGGTAGAATGATTAAATCAGACTTTTGCACTTGCTTTTTACTGTCTTGGTAACAGACAGGGCTAACATTTATCTCCATGCCTTTGCTTATACTATTCTGTACCTAGGATGCCTATCTTTCTAATTTCCAGTTTAGATTACATCCAGTTTTTAAAGCCTAAGTTAAGATGCATGTCTTTGTTGAAACCTTCTCTGTTACATCAATAAATAAATAAGCTTAATTTTTTTCTGAGCCTCTCATACTCTGTTTTCCTTATATATAGTTAATTAAGTGATATTTGGGAAAGAGCACACATATGTGTAGTTAGATAGCGGTCTGAAATTTATCTCTTCCACTTACTAGCTAATGTCATTATCTCACCTTAAAAGGAAATAATAAACATTAGGAGATGATGACGACCAAACACCTTAAAGCAAAAAGGAAGTATGTGGTGAACCTACAAAAAAAAAGAAAAGCTTTTATATTTAAAAATATATTTGTATTTCATTATGTGCTTTCCTTTTTTTACATAATTGTTTAATGTGTCTATATGTTTTCCAATATTGTTTAGATTATAAATCCCTATAGAGCAGGGGTAAGATCATCCATATGTACAAATGTTGTTTTAACATTTTGGAGATTTTGGCACATTTATACAGTGAATTATCTGCCACATGTCTGTCTGTCTGTCTCTCTAATTGTCTATCTTAGGACCGGAATGCATAAAAGGCCCAAGACAGTATAGAGACCAGTGCAAAGGGGAAATAATTAAATAATTGACTTTACACTGAGATAGGTTAAAATATCTACTACTAAGAGAGTAGATCTTTAAAGTTCTCATCATATGAATAAAATCCATAAATATGTGTGATGATAGATGTAAATTAAACATATTGGGGTGATCATTTCACAATATACACCTGTATCAAATCATTATGCTGTACATCTAAACTAACACAATGTTATATGTCAATTAAATCTCGGGGCGCCTGGGTGGCGCAGTCGGTTGAGCGTCCGACTTCAGCCAGGTCACGATCTTGCGGTCCGTGAGTTCGAGCCCCGCGTCAGGCTCTGGGCTGATGGCTCAGAGCCTGGAGCCTGTTTCCGATTCTGTGTCTCCCTCTCTCTCTGCCCCTCCCCCGTTCATGCTCTGTCTCTCTCTGTCCCAAAAATAAATAAACGTTGAAAAAAAAAAAAAAAAAAGAAAATAATTAAATCTCAACCAAAAAAGAAATATTAAATATGTCAAATTGTATTGTGACAAGAAAAACCCTGTCGTAAAAATTTTATTTTTTTAAGAAAGAAAATTTTATTTGTTTAAGAAAGAAAAAAATAGAGTTGAATTGATAAACAAATATATGACATTGTGTAAGGAAAAGCAATAAGAGTAAACTACTTACAAGTTAGAGCAACTAGCAGAGGACGAGAAAATAGCAGATAGTACATATATGGTTAATGATATTTGAAGAATTCAGTTCTCAAAGAATAAACATCAGGAATAGCTGAAATAAGAGGTGACCTAATAATTATGAATAAGCAAATGCTGAAAGTTCTTTTTATCCTCAAATAATGTTTTCACCAGTTTGCCATAGTTTCTCTTTCCTGTTCTAGAATTCATATATGTAGAGGTCACCAACTGTCTTTAGAAACACATGTAAAAGTAAGGCCAATACTTTTGGCTGGGTGCCTGGGTGGCTCAGTCGGTTAAGCATTCAACTCTTGGTTTCAGTTCAGGTCATGATCTCAAGATCCTGAGGCTCCAAGCCCTCCATCAGGCTCTGCCCTGACAGCACCAAGCCTGGTTAGGATTCTCCCGCGTTCTCTGCCCCTCCTCCATTTATGCTGTCTCTCTCAAAATAAATAAATAAACTTAAAAAAATAAATAAAGTATTTTTTTACACTTGATCTTAGCCAAAAGGCTGAGAAGTGATAATAAAGTATGTTTTTAAAAAGTGAGGCCAATATATATTTATAAACCACCTAATAGCAAGCCAACAAATACAAAGTGATTAGAATAGGTAAAGTTCCCTAACTGGACAACCTGAAAGGAAAAATTCAAGTGTCTGTTTTATATGAAAAAACATTGTCCTAGGCACTCTATGAGAAAATTAAGATGAAAAAGACTTGGTTACTGTTCTGAAAGGAATAATTTGTAAGCAAAGTAAATAAACAACAAATAATAATATAAAGTATTTTATGCTCAATATAAAATTATTGCTGAAGATGCTAGTTACTGCCTTTCGTTCTCAGAAGATTCCCTCTTTTAAACATGCTCAATCCACCACTCAGTCTACTTGAATCAGCTGCGGCTTAACTTCTATCTCTCAAATGTATTCGACTTAAGCAGAAGAAGTTAATTAACTTTTACTCAGCACTCAGGATACAGCAGTCAGCGTGTACTGCTAGAATTGTTCTGACTTGAGATCTCACTTTCAATATTTGGGTTTTTACTTTTCCATTTTCCGAAATTTTACTCTCTCTTCTAGAAAATAGAAGTCCTTCTACTACAGATCCTATTTTAGTGACCTGCCAGTAACCCAATTTATCTGAAACTTTCAACTTCCTCTAAATTTCCCCAACCATGGACCAGACTATGACCATAGATCTTTTCCTCTAAATTTCCCCAACCACGGACCAGACAATGACTATAGACCTTACTAAGAGCAAATAGATATCTCTGATGCAACTGCCCATCAGTCTTGTATTGAGTCTCTTAACATGTCTGGTCTTGACTTCCAATCCCATGCGATGATTTTTATGGAGACCCCAATTTCTCTCAGTTGGACCTCCTGACATTGTCTGCTGGAATAGACATGCCGGCAATCTCTTGTTATATGGTGAACATCATCTTTGTCCTACCACATCTTCCTATAATTTACTGACTCATACCTAGCCTTAGTGGGTGACTATATTTTTTTGTTCTCATTTCTCTATAAGACTTTCCCATCCCTAATCTGGAAACGCTTTATTGCATGTAACAAGATGCACCAAGGCAATATTATGTGATGAATAATGGTTATCATAGCCCACATCTCACCAGGCTATGGATGTGTTTTCTTAAGAAGTGTACCTGGGTCAAAGACCTGCCAAGGAAGAGAATCAGGTTAGTCTCTCTCAAGACATGTAGAGTCCTCAGCAGGGACACCCTAAACATTCAGTTAGGTTATCAACTTGCTCACATTACTATTGAAAGCAGAATAAAAACAAAACAAAACAATTCCTGGAGAATTTATGGATCCTCAAATATGTCCATGTTCTTATCCCAGAAACCTTTGAATAAGTTATGTCACATGACAAGGGAGATTTTAGGTTGCCAATGGAATTAGGTTTCCTAATCAGATAACCAGATAACCTTATAATAAGGGGAGTATCCAACTTGGATTATCCAAGTTGGCAAGATGTCATTGCAGGGGTCATTTAAATGTGGAAGAGGAAGACAGATGGCCAGAGTCAGAGTGTTGTGATATGAGAAAAATCTCAACTGAGCATTGGTGGCTTTGAAGATGAAAGAATGGGCATGTGCCAAGAAATGCAGGCAGCCCCTAAAAGCTGGGAAATGCAAGGAGATGACTTCTCTTCTAGAGAAGGGAGGAAGGAGAAAGGAAGGGAAAGTGGAAGAAGGGATCTGGAAGCAATACAGCCTCACCAACAGCTTGATTTTAGTCCAGGGAGACCCGTGTCTGAATTCCAACCACTAGAACTGTCAGATAATACCTTTGGGTTGTTTTAGGTTACTAAATGAATGGTTATTTGTTACAGGAGCAATAAGAAACTAATGCAGCCACACTTCAACATTTCTGAAGAAACGTCCTGAAATGAGTACTTGTAATTCTATTGCATATAATGCATCTTTTAATCATATCTTGGGTAGAAATACTAAGCCTATTAAAGCAGGCTGAACTTCCAGGGTTAGAACAGAGATTCCAAAATCAAAAGTCAACTTCAAGTCTCAAAATGCCTCAGTCAAACCAGTTGCAATTGATGAACATACTCGAAAAAGGTTTTCATGTAATTTCTTCATATTTAAGCCTCTTACCTCTTCTTTAACCCCAATTCACCCTCATAGTCTATTCTGTAAAGCTTAAACGCTATTCACAAATTTGTTCGTATGCTCACAAAAATAGCTGAAGGGAATCATAATCTAAAATTGACTGAAAACTGACACAACTGGAATCAGATGGAGGAAGTCAATACTCATGGCTAGTCCAGCTGGGCCCACATTTTCACATTCTTTCCCTGACCACAAAACATCTCAAATAAAGGGAAAATTCATTTTGCCTTTCTTTATTTGAAGTCTGTTTTTGTTTTATTTTGTTTTGTTTATTATATCTATAGCTATCTCTGGTTACATTTGACTCACTCTCTGTAGTAACTTAGGCAAATTAGATGGAGAAAAAGAAACTAAAAGTTTTCTGAACAGCTCTTTAGACGCAAGCTATACATTCCCACTTGGGTTCTGATTGATAGCATGCTGATAACGTCATCCAGCGAGGCTGTTACCGGATTTCACCTTGAAAGATTTGTGACTTGAATGCTGTGAGGTACTGGGGTTCCTCCTCCAAATTAGGAGACACTTCATTTATGTCATGATCATGACCTTTTCTGACTCCTAAAAAAGAAATGTTGATATATTCCCTCCTTATTTTAATAAGAGCAATATCAATGCAGTAAATTTAAAAACATAACAAACAAAATTTCCAACATCTATCTGTTAAGAATATTATCTGGGGGCACCTGGGTGGCTCAATCGGTTAAGCATCTGACTTTGACTCAGGTCATGATCTCACAGTTCGTGGGTTCGAGCCCCACATTGGGCTCTGTGCTGACAGCTTGGAGCCTGGAGCCTGTTTCAGATTCTGTGTTTCCCTCTCTCTCTGCCTCTCCCCCACTCACACTCTGTCTCTCTGTCTCTCAAAAAATAATAATAGTAACTAAACATTAAAAAAATTTATTAAAAGGATATTGTCTGAATTTTCTTCAGAAATATTAAAATTCTACTGAATTTATGAAGAAGGAGAGTTGGGGGTGGCATGGATTCTAATTACTACAGAAATCAGAATATTCCTGGATGTTCTGATGCTTTGTGAGACACTATTGAATGTAATTAAAACAACATCTCAAAACCAAAAGAATTAGAACAGTAATATTTAAACACTTTTATGTAAAGATATTTCAAAGTATTTTTATTACTCTATATTAATGTTTTTATTAGATGGTGGAGAGATTTGTTCCTTAACAGGATATATGTTAATGTCTTTGCAAATCTAAAGAACATCTTTGTACTGAAACATGTGAAATATCAGGCTAAAGCTAACATTTTGGGGGGTTTGGGTTCAGAGAGCTTTGCATGATATCATTTATAAAAGGACTGAAAAGATTCATTAAATATCTTTAAAAATCACTCCAGACTTGGGGCACTTGGGTGGTTCAGTCAGTTAAGTAACCCACTCTTGGTTTCAGCCCAGGCCATGATCTTATGGTTCGTGAGTTCAAGCCTCGTGTTGGGCTCCATGCTGACAAGAATCTGCTTGAGATGCTCTCTCTCCCTCTCTCTCTGCCCCTCCCTTACTTGTGTACATGCTTTTTCTCTCTCTCAAAATAAATAAATAAACTTTTTAAAAAGTTGCTCCAGACTATACACTGGTTTTATCAGAGTTTTATTTGTGTCTGAGGAAATAGAAATGCTTCATCACTGTCATCTGGATCATCTGTTTATATATCTGGGATTATATTCTTCCATGATGCAATCTATATTTAAGTAATAAATTTGGAGGCAAAAGTAACCGTTTCCATTTATTAGAATAATATTCAATATATACTGGCCTTAGAAGATAATTTCTTGTAGACTGTGTGTAGTGTGAATGAAATAAAAAAGAAAGAAAAGAATATTTTTACAACTACTAATAGCAATTAGTCAATATTCTAGTCAATTATAAGTGTACAAATCATCCAAATAATTGGTGCTATAACTGATTTTTTTGAGCCAATTGAATATTTGTCATCTTTTAATAATTAAATTGTTATAACTGGCAGTTATCAATTGTTTGCTTTGTAAAGGTACTGAATTAAGTACTCTACAGGCACTGTATTATTACTGCTCACAATGCCATGTGGTAGTTATAAAAATTATCCATATTTTAAGGTAAGGAGTCTGAAACTTAAAGAAGTTAACCAACCCCATGAAAGAAAAAGAGAAGCTATTAATAATAATCTGACTCTATTGGCATACATCAGAACTGTGCTAGGTAAAGATATATGGTCACCTCACACATATAGTAAATAGCAAAAATAAGACTAAATGCTAATGAACCCAAATTATTTTCCAAATATATGATTTAACTTCATAGGGAATCTGCATAATTCAGACAGATAGAATTTTAAATATTTTATGATTGCTTTGGCAACATGAACTAACATCCTAATCAAAATTAAAGATTTCTCTTTGTCATGCATATTCCTCCTTTCACTTTTATTTACCCAATACCAAAGCCAACTGGTGCATCTCTGAAAGAGTGGCAATATTTCACTTAATATCTCTTCATTGTTTTCCTCCATCTCAAATGTCAAATTTCTACCTGTATATACATCATTTCTAATTTGATGCTCAGATTAAAATTCCCTTCTCCAAGATGCCTTTCCAGATTCATTTTTATATGTTACTTGTATTTTTATTATGGTACTTACTACAATATTCATTATATTCACCATACTTTTGTGTACAGATTGTATTCCCTAAATAAAATCTCAAGTCTTACACATGACTGAATGGTTATAATATGATTAATAATATGTATATTTATGAGTCATCTTCATTTTTAAAATTTTGTTTCTCTTCAGAATTAGCAAATTCTTGTTCTTCTTTTAAAAATTTATTTATTTATTTATTTATTTATTTAGAAAGAGAGAGACAGCACATAGAGAGAGGGAGAGGGAGAATCTCAAGCAGACTCTGCACCATCAGCACAGAGCCTGATGCAGGACTCGATCTCACAAACCATGAGATCCTGACCTGAGCTGAGATCAAGAGTCCGATGCTCAACTGACTGAGCCACCCAGGTGCCCCAGCAAATTCTTATTCTTTTTTTTTTTTAATTTTTTTTAATGTTTATCTTTATTTTTAAGACAGAGAAAGACAGAGCATGAGCGGGGGAGAGGCAGAGAGAGAGGGAGACACAGAATCAGAAGCAGGCTCCAGGCTCTGAGTTGTCAGCACAGAGCCCAACGAGGGGCTGGAACTCGCCAACTGCGAGATCATGACCCATGCTGAAGTCAGACACTCAACCGACTGAGCCACCCAGGTGCCCCACAGATTCTTATTCCTGAAGAAATATATTTACTGTTTAGTTTACTGTGGATATGAGGATAACCCAAATTGCATGAAGCCTTTACTATTCATCATCTAAATAAGCACTGTAGAACAATTAATTTTGACTACAAGTGTAAGTTTCTGTAATAAATATCTGATGTAAATATATAAATATATTATACATTTAAATATGCTTTTAAGTGTTTATTTTCCTAGGAGAGCTTTTCCTTTTTTTTTTTTTTTTGGAGAGTTTCTGCTTTTAAAACTTTATCATAGATCATCTAATTTTATCTAGAAAATATTTGTTTTTTATTTATGAAGCTGTTCCAGCCATGCTTCTACTATCAGAAACTTTCTATCATGCACATTTTTATCTCGTTAATACTTTTGTAAGTGAGTGTCATGCAGGAAAATCACTTTGCAATATGATTTTGCCTGAGAAGATGCACATTATCTATCTTTACTCTGACTGGCATTTGAAATTGAAAGGTAATATTGGAAGTTATATGTCGTTATAACTATTTTTTTGGCACGAGTTTCTTCTGAATACCACTGACAGAAAGAAACTATTTAATTTGTTCCACATGGGTGATATTTAGTGCCTACAGAAGACAGAATGATAGCTGTCCATGTGCTATATTTTCAGGAACCTTAAAAGAAAGAATCACCTGGCCTACATAATATGCCTCACTATATTTCCACAGTGTCTAAATTTCTGTCAATTAATGCCACTCCTTTAGGGTGTTTCCAAGAAATGGACTTTTAATCCATTACCTTAGAGGGGAAGCACATTGGCACAAATTTATCTTTATTGCGAATGGGCTTTGGCAAATAGCAGAACCCAGCAGTAATAAGACAGTAAACAAGTACACTTCAAGTCAGAATTTAGCTGGAAAAAATTCTAAACCGATGAGTTTTCCCCACAGGCATAAAGTCCCAATGACCTTGTTTTTATAAACACATATACCCCATTCTTACCAGCAAAGGCTCCTATGATTCAGCAAATATGAGGGGAATCCTAAATAATCTTATTGTACATCAAGACTGACACCATTAAGGGAAATTATTCAGGGTTGTTCTGTACCTCAGGGTGGCCTTTGAGACCTGGAGAAAGCCCCCCCGCCCCCGCCCCCAGCTCCAGGGAGTACAGAGACAAGAAAAAGGCTGAAAGGAAATAGACAATTTAGATTGAATCACATGTTCATCTAAGAATCCTAGGTTAAATATTTCCCCTGTTCACTCTGAGTACCTCTGTTGAATTATAGGAAATATTTTTCTTCTCAGAGAATTATCCAGAACAAAGTTTCCAGGCTGTTTGAAACTCTATAAAAAGTTAGTCATCAGACTTTCTGCCTTATGAGAGTTTGGTTTGATTTTTAACATACATACCTAGTTAGGTAATGCAGTACTGTGAAAAGAGAATTTCATTACTTTTATATAGAAGGAGAGGAGATGTATCTTCCCAGCAATGGGTCTCGGGAGGAATTTCCTATAAAGTGACCACATATGGATTTAATGACTAGCACTGCTGGACCCCAGTGAGGAAAATATTGCAGCATTGTCACTGTGGGTCTTGATGCAAAGAAACCTGCTGGTCAGGATAAAAAGAAAAAAACCCAAAAGGTAGATAATACTACGGTAACAAGAGGGAAAAAAAGACACCTGTTCAGTCTGGCAATATTTTTATCTTTTCTTACCAAACAAAAATTTCTTCTACTTTTCAAAATAGCTTAATTGAGTCTCAATTATACATCATACTCTTTATGTATATTTTATCACATCCACATTTCTTTTCCATGGAAGGTATTATTTATTCATTATAATCCCTTTTGAAAATGTTAAAGCATCTTATATGCATATACATGTATAGCCCTCAAACTCATATTAAAAGATTTTTTCAGATGACAGTTCCTTTAAAAAATCTTCTCAAATGCACCTAAACACAATTGGTTTCTCTATCTCATATACATAATATAACAGTTTTATTTATGATATAACTGTTTCAGTCTCTTATGTTCCCATTTTAGACAATACTTTCAATGGTTCCCATTATATGTTGCGTATGCAATGTATTCATAGTGGGATTTAATTGAAAATGATCTTTTTGGTTTTACATTTTGTTCTGAAGATGTGATCTAGAATCATTAGTCACAAAAAATGTGGTTAAAATGAGGCAGATTCTGAAGGAATGTACACTCTTCTATAGAAAGAAACTCAGCTAATAAGTTAACTTGCTTGTAAAATCACTAGTGACATACATCACCCTACACTTTAACCTCAGTATAAATCCTAGAATACTCCATTAAAAATCAGTTCTTTTTTTTTCTTTTTCTCAATCACCCCAAATTCCTTCTTAAGTCTTCAGTCTCTCTTTCTCTCTCTGTCACTCACGCATACAGAAATAAAAATATTCTTTATTTTTACCTTCTGTCTTTATTTCTGTGTTTTAGTTTTTATTCATAAATCTCTTTTCTCCACAAATTTATTTTTTAATTTTTTTAAAGCTTATTTTTTTTGTTTTGGGGGGGGTGGGGGAGGGGCAGAGACAGAGGAGGAGAATCTCATGCAGGCTCTGCGCTGTCAGCCCAGAGCCTGACATGGGGCTCATTCCCATGAATCTGAGACTATGACCTGAGCTGAAATCAAGAGTCAGATGTTTAAGTGACTGAGCCACCAGGCTCTCCCTCCACAACTTTATTCTTCTTTGATTAACTTATCACATATAGAAGTGACAGTGAAATACTTTGCTGGAGAAGGAAATTGGTTTCTGGATCCAGAGACTCTTTTCCTATAGCTATTGAAATTTGATGGTAAAGAAGAGGATTTTTAAGTCCTTGTCAGGATATATTTTATTTCCTCCAATTATATACCCTAGGGCCTAGCAAATCATGGATAGACTTAGCACTCGGCTTCTTGAATGAATAAAATGAGAGAGCACGCTGCCATAGTATGAAAATATCATTCAAGCAATTCTCTTTTCAAGGGAATCTTTATGATAAATCAAAATGAAGAAAATAGCTGAATAAAACTAACAAATTTTAAGTGTATAATTAAATTAGTTTTAACAAAGTTAGTGTAACCACCACCATAATAAAGATATAGAACTTTTCATCCCTCCAAAAAAGTACCTCATGCTACTTCACAGCCAATCCATTACCTCACGATAGGTTCTGATAACCACCGATCTGTTTTCTGTCACTGTAGTTTTGCAACAATATAGTATACAGTGTTCGTGTCTAATTTCTTGAAGCAGCAGTGATGTCCCCAGTGGCAGTACAGTGTTCTCTGTCTTTTGGTTAAGCATTAAATATAAGAGCTGTGTAGTTTACATTTATTTTGTAGGTCAATATATAGGTTAAAAAAATTCTTTCCATGTGAAAATTTAAAAACAATGCTTCTCATAAAATAAAACATATTGGGTAAAAAGGGAAATACAAATGGACATGACAGAATTTCTCTTAAAAAAATAATGCAAACATTGCATACCAGCTTCTATGGCATGCATTTAAAAAAATCTAAAGGGAGTTCTCTGTTCCTTCTGGATTTGAATGCCTGCTTCCTTCCCCAGAATAGGGAAGTTCTTAGCTATAATTTGTACAAGTAAACCTTCTGCCCCTTTCTCTCTCTTCTTCTGGAAATCCTATGATACAGATATTATTACATTTCATTAAACCACTTAGTTCTCTAATTCTCTCCTTGTGCTCTAGTATGTTTTCTTTTAATTTTTTAATGTTTATTTATTTTTGAGAGAGAGAGACAGAGTGCAAGCAGAGGAGGAGCAGAGAGAGAGAGAGCGAGACACAGAATCTGAAGCAGGCTTCGGGCTCTGAGCTGTCAGCACATAGCCTGATGCAGGGCTCGGTCTCACCAACCATGAGATCATGACCTGAGCTGAAGTCAGATGCTTAACTGACTGAGCCACACTGGCGCTCCTAGTATTTGCTTATATCTCTTTTTCTTGGCTTCATCATTTTCCATAATTTTATCTTCTATTTCACTTGTTCTCCCCTCTGCTTCCTCCATCCTTGTTGTCACTGAAAATAGTTTATTTTGCATCTCCTTTACAACATTTCTTAATTCATTATGACTATGTCATGGTTCCTTGATCTCTGTAGCAATAGATTCTCTGCTGTCTTCTATGGTTTTTTTCAAGCCCAGCTATTAATCTTATGACAATTATTCTAAATTCTTTCTCAGATATATTGTTTTTATCTGTTTTGAGCAATTTTCTAGTTGTCATTTCTTCCTGGAATTTTGTTTAAAGAGAACTCTTCTGTTTCAACATTTTGGTTAGTTTTCTGTCCTTTATGTGTTTCAGTAGCTTGTTATGTGTCCTGCACCTGAAAACACTATTATATTAAAAAGGGGTCACACACTGTCCAGGACCTGGCCCTTTAGGAGGTGTTTTTGGAGTGTGTTATGTGCTCTCTGTTGTTGTGACTCTGGTTGCTTTATCTCCCTAATTGTAGTGTTGGTTTGGACCCTCCATCAGGTGTGCTTTGATTTGTTCATTGAATTAACACTGGAAAAAAAATTAAAAACAGGGTGGGAGAAGAAGCCTTATCCCATACAAAGAGAGAAATGACAGGGGTTGGTAAAAAGAAAAGAAAAAAAAAATGACCAGGCAGAGAATCAGAGAAACAATACGGCTTAATACAGAGAGAGAGGGAGGAAAATAAAGAAGAAGGAGATACAGTAGAGGTGTATAAAGAATAGATTAAAAACGTCTGCTTAAACAAACCAACAGCCAGAATAACCAGAATAGAGAAGGGAAGACATAAGAGGAAGAAAAGGATGATAAGAAAAAAAAATGTATATATATGTAAAGAATTGATCAAGAATCAAATCAGAAAATGCAAAACCACTGGGCTATTATCTGATGGTGCCTTGGAACTGGTGACTGCACTGGTCTGGGGGAGGGGCTGTCTGGTTCTGGTCAATATTGCTCTGTTAGATATGCAGTTACCAGGCACAGAGGGGTGTGGTTGGGTGTAGGTGTCCCGCCTCCACTGTGGACCCTTTGTCCCTTCCCTGAAGCCCTACCTTGCTGGTGACGGGGAAGAAAATGGTGACACTCCAGTCTCTCCTTCCCAGACTGGGTGTCCCAAATCACTCTGTTCAGGCCGTCCTCACAGTGCCCTGTGGGTACAAGTGGGCTGGTTTGTTCTACTCCACATTTCTCCTGCGCCTCCCAAGCACTCAGCTGGTATTCAAACCCTGATGTCTTAAAGGATCTCTCTCCATGTGCCCTGGTTCTGGGGTAGAGTCACTCCACCCAGCCAGGTGACAAAAGGCCTCTGGCTGGTGGGCACCTGCAGGTCTTTTGTCTTTGGAGAGGCTATATGTCTTCTTCCCATAGCACTCACGGGAGGGGATTGGTCTCTTCTACTGTGCCTCTGAGCTTGGTACTGACCCTGGGATGGCTCCCCTCACTCCCAAGCATGTGAACAGAGCTCCAGGTCCCAGTCTGGAGAAAGCCTTGCAACACTGGAATGAGTTAGAAATTGGTTCTCTCTCTATTTTTTCCATTCCCGGGTCCATTGTTTTTCTTATCCAAATACAATCCTACACTTCCACTGCTTCTCTTTCTCTTCCTTTTGTCTCTCCATGGAAGGGAATCCCTCCCTTCCATGCCTACAGTGCTTATTTTGTCTTTCCCAGTTCACAATCACACACCTATAGTCTACGAAGCTGTCCCTCTAGGCTCCTGGAGATGTTTCTATCAGTCTGTAGCCTGGATTCCTGGAATTTAAGTCTTCTGGCCCCAGTACTGCTGTGCTTGAGGGATGAGGGAACTTTGGGTCCCCCTATTTCTCTGCCATGTTAACTCCTCTCTGCTATATTTGTAAGTGAGAGGTTTAGATCTTGGAAATGAGGTTTGCATTATTATTGGTTCATTTTATTTTCTAGCTTCATTTAATTAAATGAAAATTAAAATTTTATATATTTAAGGTATACAACTTAATGATTTGGTATACATATATATTGCGTAATAATCAATATATTTAAGCTACTTAATATATCTGTCACTTCACATAGTTATACCATTTTCTTTCTTCTTTCTTTCTTTCTTTCTTTCTTCCTTTCATGTGTGTGGTAAGAACGCTTAAGATCTACCTTCTCAGCAAATGTCAGGTATACAATACAGAATTTTTAACACATTGTTATACATCAGATCTTCAAAACTTATTTGTCCTACATAACAAACTTTGTACCCCTTGACCAACATCTTCCCTTTCTCTTCCTTCCTATTCCTGGTAACTACCATTTTATTTTTTGCTTCTATGATTAAACTCTTTTAGATTCCACATATAAGTGAGATCATGCAGTATTTGTCTTTCTATATCTGGCTTATTTCACTTAGCAAATGTTCTCCAGATTCATCTATGCTGTCGTAAATGGCAGTATTTCTTCCCTTTCTAAGGCTAAATAATATTTAATTCCATGTATATAACAAATTCTCTTTATCCATTTATCCTTTGGTGGACATTTAGTATGTTTCTATATAGTTGCTATTGAGAATAATACTAAAATGAGTACAGATATCTCTTTGAGATTCTGATTCCATTTCCTTTGTACATATATCCAGAATAGGGATTGCTAAATCATAAAGTAGTTTTATTTTTAATTTTGGGGGGAACTCCATACTGTGTTGCATGTGGTTGTACAAAATAACGTGATTAAGGGGCGCCTGGGTGGCGCAGTCGGTTAAGCGTCCGACTTCAGCCAGGTCACGATCTCGCAGTCCGTGAGTTCGAGCCCCGCGTCGGGCTCTGGGCTGATGGCTCAGAGCCTGGAGCCTGTTTCCGATTCTGTGTCTCCCTCTCTCTCTGCCCCTTGCCCGTTCATGCTCTGTCTCTCTCTGTCCCAAAAATAAATAAACGTTGACAAAATAACGTGATTAAAAATGAGCAAAAGACATATTTGAATGGGCGTTTCTCAAAAGAAGACATGCAAATGGCCAGCAAACATATGAAAAGATGCTCAACATTACTAATCATCAGGGAAATGCAAATCAATTAGATATCACCTCATATCTGTTAGAATGGTTATTATCAGCAAGGTAAAAGATAAATGCTGATGAGAATGTGGCAGAAGAGATACGCTTGTACACTGTTGGTGGGAATATGAATTGGTACAGCATTATTAATTGAGAAAAAAAGTGAAAAGAACATAACACACAAAAATCATGTGGTTCTCCACCACATTGATGGAAGAAGAGATGAAAGATTAACTGAAAGAAAAGTGTAAATAATGATGTCAATAAGGAATCAAATTTACAAAAAGTGAACTCTAAAAAAGCTTCAGTGCTGACTAACCTAATTTAAGCTGTCTGATATTAAATCAATATGGTTGTCAAAATTCATTTTTAAAATATTGCATCGTCACCTAGGCACCATATGGTATATCAAATGACAAGGTAAAAGAGTCCATCAGTATGAAAGTAAAAACTGCCATCATTAAATCAAATCCAGTACAGAAGAAATGAGAAATAAAAATATGATTTTAGTATAGCAAACCAGATGTTCTTTCATGAGTTCATGAAATTAAGAACCATATAAACCCGCAATGTAATTAAATGCATCATCATGCTGTATAGAATTGAAGATTAGGTTTGATTTAAGGAGACGTTCCCAAAAATTTGCCTCAGAGTATATTTTCTCCTTTATTCTGTCACATTGGATCTTCTGATAGTTTAATAGTTATCAGACTACAAATCTGGTTTACAGACAATCTAAGAGAAAAACCAGCACATGTATTTTGAAAGAAAAACCTAAAATGGACTGACTGATGTTATTTTGTCTCCTGAGACCCTACAAATATATATGCTAAAAAAAAAAACCCACAAAACTCAACATGAATTCTAATGTCGTGGAAAGGGTTAACATTGTCAACCAATTAGGGAGTTAGCATTATCAACTTATACTTAGTTGATATCAATATGTATAAATATTCATGATGAATTGAACTTTATACAAATTGGCCTCATACAAATCTTTATTTTCAATGAGGATTTTAATAGCTATTTATTCTCTCATATGTGGTATTGAAAATTGACTGAAAAATATTAAAATTATTAAAAATATTAAAAATTAAACTCTTAATTTCCTACATGTAAAACCTGTTTCTACCAAGAAATTAAGATATCATTACAGTGTAAAAATATTTATTTGAAGTGCTATATAATATCATTCCAAATATTTAGGTTTAAGGAAGGCTTAACCTTTTTCTTGGATGTTGCAGAAGTTGTTAATTGTAACACACCAAAATTTTATAGTGTGTACATTGGCCACAATATGTGTATTTGTAACGATGTAGGAAATAGCATTCATAAAAAAGTTACAGCATTTACTTTTAATTTACATGCAGATGGTATAGATATTAACAAGAAAAATATTTTAAAGTGATTCCCAAAATTAGAATATTTTACCACAGGAGGAACAATTTTCAAAATAAAATCCATGGGAACTTTATTTCTTTCCCATTTTTCATATAGTTTAATGCTGGGGATTAAATTCCCACAGTCAAAAAGTTCAAATAAAGTATTTCTCTTGGGCTGTACTTTAGAAATTAGTGGATTAAACAGAATTACATGTATACATAAAATGGTCTGGTTCAATCCTACAAATCATACTTTGTTGGATGCAAGAGACCATAAAATTGAATAATGGATACTTTGACTTCATTCACTGAGAGAAAACCTATGTGAGGAGATTTAACATTCCTATGTGGATTACAAAATATTTCCTAAGGAGCAGGCTAAAAAAAAAAAAAAAAAAAAAAGAATCCATGCATTACTTTTTTTTTTTTTTTGCAACTTCTACAATTCTCAAAAGTTGCAGGAAAGTTTGTTTTTTCACTTTAGTGGACTCCATTTTAATAAGCTATTAATTTGAAATCAAATCATTTATTTTTTGTAAAATGCTGTAGTTAAACCATCTATGAACATATAAATTTCTTTAAGAGTACTAAAAGATAATGTAAATATGTTAACCAAAATAATGTTTTTAAAAAGTAAGAATTGTCATTTTAAAAAGAAAATATGAATCCAATTTCAGTCTATACACCAGAAAAAATCAGAGTGTCACCATTCTGTGTTAATCTTCATATCCTAACCCCTTACCCTAGCTTCAGCAGTGCTCATTCAACCTCTAGTTTCAGATGCCAGCAGTTCCTGAGACAATTCTGATGAAGATGGGCACATTGTTAGGCTCCAAGCATTACCAGTTTTCCAGATCTCCAATTTGTTTTGCAGCCCCAAATATGACATATTTCTGCCTACTTGTTTGAATCATTAACTTGGTCTTCACTTGTTCTTAGACTGAGATATATACCATTGGTTCCCCTGGTTCTCGGCCTTTGGAAATCAGACTGGATTAACAGCACTAGTTTTCTTGGGTCTCCAGCTTACAGTCTTGTACTTTTTTTTTAGCTTCCAAATGTTGGTATGTTAAGCATTACTTAAGATAAAGAAACCAGAGGTGCCTGGGTGGCGCAGTCGGTTAAGTGTCCGACTTCAGCCAGGTCATGATCTCGCGGTCTGTGAGTTCGAGCCCCGTGTCAGGCTCTGGGCTGATGGCTCTGAGCCTGGAGGCTGTTTTCGATTCTGTGTCTCCCTCTCACTCTGCCCCTCCCCCGTTCATGCTCTGTCTCTCTCTGTCTCAAAAATAAATAAACGTTAAAAAAAAAAAAATTTAAATTTGCTTTAAAAAAAAAAAAAAGATAAAAAACCAATACTTAAGTTTCAAATTTATGTCATTACACTTAAATAATGCATTTTGACCTGCATTAATAACATGACATCTTTTATTGTTTTAGTTTTTTTTTTTTTATTTAAAAAATTTTTTTAATATTTATTTATTTTTGAGACAGAGAGAGACAGAGCATGAACGGGGGAGGGGCAGAGAGAGAGGGAGACACAGAATCGGAAACAGGCTCCAGGCTCTGAGCCATCAGCCCAGAGCCTGACACGGGGCTCGAACTCATGAACCGTGAGATCGTGACCTGAGCTGAGGTCGGACGCTCAACCGACTGAGCCGCCCAGGCGCCCCTTATTGTTTTAGTTTTAATCACTATGTTGTTCATCTCTTTCAGAAAAATATAATGACAATTAAAATGGCATAGTTAAATTCTGAGATTATGAAAGTAAGGCTAGTTTGTAATCATTGAATAGATAAATTACACTCATAAATGAATTGACACTTTTTAGAAAGATACAATGTGAAAGTATGTTTCGTGGAGAGGAACATTACCCCAAAGATGGTAAGTTTATTAAATTTTTTTGCTCTTATGTTGACATAACTAAAAGAATGTTTCTACTACTGTGGTAGAAATTTAGTTTTCCAGTTGTATATATTTGGAGCATTTTCATTTTTTAAAGCTTCCACAATTGTTTATAATTCAAAACTTCTTAATAGTACTTTTAATAGAATTTATAGTTGACAATTATAATGAAGAAAATAAGATGTTAAAATAGTACATACAAATTATTAAATATATTTTACTTTAAAGAGAGAAAAACATTAAAAATTGGTATCTGTGCTGGATAGATTTTAAGTTTTGTAACAAATATTTTCTTTGATGGTCATGTCTGGCCAGTTGTGATACTGTTGGCAAGATCCTGTCAAGTATGAAGTTTCTTCAGAGTATCAACGCACTGTAATTAGATTGTAAAACTCTGTCACTACTACCCCAATACTTATACCTTTAATAAATTTGAGCTACAGATGTAGGAACTTGTCAATTCTCATTTATAAATGTTCTATTCATAATAGCATGACTTTTCCCTCATTATATACCTCATCTCTATATATAATCAGAAAGTCTTAATGGAATTCATATATTTGTACTCTTTTAGCTGAAAAATCTATACAGCTTAAAAAACTAATTGCATACTTTTGTGTCAGTATTTATTCACACGAATTAGGAGCTTGGTGGCTTGGTCTGTTAAGTGTCTGACTCTCGGTGTTGGCTCAGGTAATGATCTCACAGTTTATGAGATGGAGCCCTGCATCAGTCTCTGTGCTAACAGCACTGAGACTGCATGGGATTCTCTTTCTACCTCTCTGGCCCTCCCCCTGCTCATTCTTACTCTCTGTCAAAATAAATAAATAAACTTAAAAATAAAAGGGCTTATGTTTTTAGGGGCACCTGCCTGGTTTAGTCAGTAGAGCATGAGATTCTTGATCTCGGGGTTAAGTCTGAGCCCCATGTTGGGTGTAGAAATCACTTAAAAATAAAAATCATTAAAAAAATGAGCTTAGATTTTTAAAATTTCTAGGAATACAATACACGAATTTCACAAATGTGTTTTCTAGCTTCTTTCTTCTGATGAGCTGGGACATTGATCTTCTCCTGCCCTGGGATAGACTTACACCATTGGCTCTTCTGGTTCTCAGCCTTTGGACGAGGACTGGAACTGTACCACTAGCTCTCTTGGGTCTCTAGCTTGCAAATGGCAGATCATGAAAATCTCAGCTTCTACAATCAAGTGAGCAATTTCCTTATAGAAAATATGTGTGTGTATTGCATATTACATATTATATATACACATACATGCAATATACGTTTAGTATATAGATATATACATGTAGTAATAATATAATAATATATCTAATATATATTATTTACATGAATTAAGAGATTCGATTTTTAATGTTTACACAAATTTCACAAATATGTTTTTTTGGGAAACCCTGACTAATAAGTAGTTATACACCCACTAGGGCACAAACATTGAATATAAGCATAGGTTCTGGTGTCAGACAGACTGGATAGAGTTGGCCTTTCACAATTGCTGCTATGTGATCTTAAGCGAGATACATCACATTTTAGCTTCATTCATCTGAAAAATGGAGATAACTTTATCTCATTGGTATTTTTTTGAAGGGATTGGATGAAACATTTTGTAAATTATAAAACTAAATATATTTAAAGCTCACAGTAGGGTGTCTGGCATCTATTAAGAGCTCAGTAGCTATTACTGTTAAGCTTCTAAATCTCCTTTTTACAAAAATTCTCTTTGGAAGCTTTATCCCCCTATCTCTTTTCTTCACCCATTTTATTTTGAACTTCAGTGGCTCAATTTTCAGATGAATAGTGAAATTGCTGAAAATATTCTCTATATACCATATATTTGACCTCGTTTTTAAATATATGAAACAATTTATTCTGACAATGAATAATAAATGCAATTATGATATGTGGATATGTACAGTAACTGGCAGACTTTGAACTGAAGCTTCCTGTTGACATTAATGTTCAAAAATATTAATCAGACATTCAAAAATATTAATCAGATATAACTAACATGATTATTATGTATGTTTCTGTTCTATTAATCTAAATATACTATCTCCATCTTAAGGTTTATAAAATCTTGAATAACTGTTATTTTCTTCAACATAAAATGGAAATATATTTTGTGATGAAATATGTATATTTTGTGTGAAAAATGTATGGCATTTCATCAATATAATGCGAAAATCAAGAATAACACCAAAAAAAAAAATAGGGCTACCACCCAAAGAGAGCTTATAAATAGTATATGTGATAGATAAAAGTATATAATATCTTTTCCCAAAGAAAGCTTATAAATAGCATATGTGATAAGAGTATATAATATTTTTTTGCTATAGTTGACTTTTTTAGGAACTTCAGGTTTTACTCATTCTGCAGAGTGGGAAATATAACAATAAAATTTCAATGGTAACTGTGTTCTTTCTGGGACAAGGCCTTCACTCCTTGCTTTCACAATGATAAGAACATTTTCATTTTGTGAATTTTTGCTTCTCATCTACGCTGCTCAATTTCCTGGAAGGTTGTTCTTGATTATAAGAGTACTGATAAGTCTCCACAAGTAGTTTTCACTTGTACTTTCATAAAACTATTTCAGATATTAAAGAATTATGAAATCATAGAATATTTATATGTCATATTTCTTTTTAGATATATAGAAATACTGTCAAATATTAAATAAAATATATATTATTTAGTTACGCAGATAACTGCATAATTAAGGAAATTAGCTGTTAATTGTTAAAATTAGCCCCACTAATAATTGGCAGTTTTCATGGGGAAAAATGAAACAGTTCTCAAATTTATGAACTTCTGCATGAAATGTAAATCTTGCCATGTTATTAATGGTTTATTCTTAGAAATTATCACTTAAAGATGGTTTTGTATGTTACTTGAATGACTTAGTAAATTTCAAAAATAGTAGTATACCAAACAAATTCACTTTCTAGGAGGTAAATAAAAGTAGGCATGCACAATTTAAGTTGAATATTTTTCAACTCTACATAGTTAATACATAAGACTATTCTGTAAAAATAATAGATGTTTTACTAAAGACCTATGACCTTATGACTCATTCGCAAAGTACATGTTTTGCTTTATTTTAAATTGAAAAGACAACCTCGGGGCTCCTGGGTGGCTAAGTAGGTTAAGCGCCCGACTTCGGCTCAGGTCATGATCTCACAGTTTGTGAGTTCGAGCCCGCATCAGTCTCTGTGCTGACAGCTCAGAGCCTGGAGCCTGCTTCAGAGTCTGTGTCTCCCTCTCTGTCCCTCCTCTGCTTGCGCTCTGTCTCTCTCTCTCAAAATAAATAAACATTAAAAAAAATTAAAGAACAACAATAACAACCTCATTGAGTACATGAAGCTCTTGCAGATCTGTAAATTGATTGGATTATGGGCTTTTGCATAAACTGTTATAGCCAACATAATTGCCAACAAATCCATGAAAAGAAAAAGGAAAATATCACAAACTACACATGCCTCAGACTCCATAGTTTAAAGATACCTGAAATAGCATTCCCAGAGAAGAAATACTGCTATAATCCTGATCAACAGATATGACCAGATAAAAGGACAAAAGTATCATGAAGAATCACAAAAAAACAGTAGCTCAACATATGTATCAGTTATGATATAGGTGCATTATGATAAGAGTAATTAAACATGAATAACACTTACAATGAAAGCCAGATAATAAGAAGTGATACTTTAGCCAAATAGTATCTCTAAAAACACATGGTTAGTTGCATAAATGCTACTTTTTTTTATTTGAGCATCTTTATCTATAAAGTAAGCACAAGGAAAGTTTGACTTTGACAAATACACACAGAATAGAAACAGAAGAAATTTATAAAGAAATAAAATATGTATTTTAGTAAATGGTACAGTTCATATATCTCATTGCTAATATCTCTACAACTCCCATGAGAGTATATAGGTTGTTAAAAATGACAAGAAATGCATTGTACAAATAAATTTATGCATTATACTTAGGTAAAAATACACTTTTTCATCTTTTCCTTATTAAAGGTGTAAAACATAAATGCTTGACAAATGACTAAAAATAAGTGAAACCATGAAAGTATTTCATTTTATGATTTTAAAGGTTTGATTTAGCACTACATGGAGACTTTATCTGTTAGTTTCTCTGTTATTTGTCAGGCTGCATCAATCCAAAATTAATTTATAAGTCATAGTTATTAGTCACAAATGCTAACTCCTATAAAGCATAACTGTATATGAGAGTTTTATCTTAAGTGCTATTGTTTTGACTTTCGGTGACTGCAGTAGGTAATATTTATTCATAATACTATGAACTTATGAATATAGAAATGTACTTAGCAAATATGTGGAATTTTTAATTATTGATAAACACAGCAGTCCTCTACATACCATAAAATGAGTTCTTTTTATTTTATAATTAATGTAAATGGCACCTACTATACCAATTCTTAGAATTTTCTCATTGACATCTTTTTGATAAATATTCCACTAATAAATTTCTCTGTAATTACTTACTTATAGATTCACAAAAAACTGGTACTCAAAAGGTTTCATTAAAAGATACCCTCACATTTCTCTTTGGGAAACCAAAACCTACCCGTTTATTCATTGGAACACTATTAGTAATAGCTAAAGATAAGACAAGAAAGCATGGTTGAATTACCTAGAGCAAATGTGGCAAAATATTAATAATTTTTAAATCTATAGGATATGGTACATTTACAGGATATGGTGCATATCATTCTTTAAAACTTTCTCATTTTGACATTTCATGTAATATATTTGGAAAATAGATTAGGAAAAAACGATTCAGCTCTAAAATGCTTCATCACTCACATTACTCTGCAAGTTTATAAGTTTCCAATCTACTTTAAGAAAACTCATTATTGGGGCACCTGGGTGGCTCAGTCGGTTAAGTGTCTGACTTCGGCTCAGGTCATGATCTCACAGCTCAGGAGTCTGAGCCCCACGTGGGGCTCTGTGCTGACAGCTTAGAGCCTGGAGCCTGCTTCGGAGTCTGTGTTTCCCTCTCTGTGTCCGTCCCCCACTCATGCTCTGTCTCTCAAAAATAAGTAAACATTTTAAAAAGTTAAAAAAAAAGAAAAACTCATTACTATAGGTATTGAAAAAAAAAAAAAAAGATGGTGGTTTAACACCAGAAAGATCAGACAGTAAACACGTATGCAATTAATTGGCCTTGCCCTTTCAACCTATAGTGCCTACAGCAAAAAGTTGGCAAATAAATGTTTATTATAAACTATTATGTATGTTTAAGCAAAATAAATAAATAACATTGAAACCTTAACAGGGTATGAATGAAATGTTCATGTCATGTAGTGTGATGCATATTGTTTCCTTTATGTATAAAATACCTTTGGTATATTTTAAATATGTTTTAATATATTTTGATATTAAACATTAAATATAGACATTTACTTGACTACATTCTTTCAGTGAAAAAGTGTTTCTTTTTCCTAAAATCAAAGTGATATCTGTACCGATATATTTTTAAGTATTGATTTCAATCTTGATAAAGTATAAGTGACAATCGTTTCCTGTTGCTTCTGGTATCTGAATATTATTTCTTACATATATTGTTAATATACAGTGGAAAAGTGCTGACTCTAACTTACTTCTCTTTTACATTGAGAAACTCAAAAAGACCAGAATAGGCTTTGTTAGCTTTTTCAGCAACACCGTACTTTGTGATTCAGAGACACTTGGGTATATGAATGAGAAATGTTCATAAACTTTTATTTTACAGGGCTTTCTTCTTTGTATATTTCTTTCGGAATCATACCATCATTGGAGTTTTGATTGCCTATTTAATTGTATGTCACTGTTGTGAAAGGTTTCACTGACCCTGTAATCCGGAATCCAGAGTTAAACTTTGACCTTTGTGTTAAACGGAAGATCTGTAGTTCTAATTATATATGAAGATGGGAGAGTCAGCTTAGTTTGAACGTGCTGATTTCACTCTGAATTAAATTTCATAACTTATTTGAATAATTTTTAAGAAGCTTTCACAATACAAAAAATATTGATATCAACCAAAAAATTGGAGGATAAATTTGGAGATATGTATTTTCAAAATTCTTTTAAAAGATATCTGAGGAGGGAAAACAAGGAAGACAACTTTGGCAAATTGTACTCTTATTCATAATTAATATACTCTATACTTCCTATACCATTAGCAGACTTGGCCTGTGACTTATTTTTCTGGATGAGACTTGCCAGGTCTGAGAAGGAGCTTCATAATGATTGTGTGGGTCAGCTCAATCTCTCTGCCGCCTGTCATTGGAATTGAATATCTCAAAGGTTATACTTTTTCAGTCTGTGTCTTAGAATGAGAGAAAATAGTCTGGAGCGGAGCCACAGTTAACCCATAACCTATGTGTGAACAAGTAAATGTTTACTGTTGTGAACCCATTGAGATTTTAAGAGAAACACACACCACAACCTAACTTAGTAAAAGCTGGTTGAGTATAGCTAATGCTCACAGGCACCGTTGCCATTTCCACTGGATGTTTCCGCTCCCATTTTGCACTGCTGTATCTCTTGGGAAATATCACTCCTTTCAGTGGTTAACACTCCATCTTCTAGGCACATACACTACTATTATTCCCTTCCATATTCCATTAGGTAATAGCATTATTTCAACAAGTTTTTCTCATTTCCTAATAACCACAGACAATGCACTATTTCCAGTTCCACTGGCCACAGTCATATCTTATTGGCAGCATTATCATTTTCAATAAATTTCATCAATTCATTCAATATCAGAATCTCCTCAAATGTACCTCCAATAAAAAGGCTTCTATTCCATAAGCGAAATGCTCTGTGAACATCCCTGTATACCAAAACTGTGTCAATTGCTTTACAATTGGAGGTATTTGTCTTTTCCACAGTATTCACTTTCAGCCATTCAGTTGTATCTATTTTTATTGACGCTTTCCTTATTACTTCTTTCCTTCCAGAGGAATTATATCTGAAAGGTAAAACATCATTCTGTGCTCAGAATTTATGCTAAACCTTGGAAGTGAAAAGCCATGTAAATTACTTCATTTTGTCATCTTTTATAGCGTAAGATTAGTAATTATTTTTTAAATATTAATTAAAACTTTAATGCACATGTTTAATGTCTTGTTTTTAATCATATAAATTTATAGAAATGCTTATTGAGAAAATTATGAAATAATTACCCTTTTTGTTCCCCATTAATAATACTTAGTTGTTTTATTTTTAAAGAATAAGTTTGGGGGCACCAGGGTAGCTCAGTTAGTTAAGCACATGACTCTTGAAATTGGCTCAGGTCATGATCTCAGAGTTCATGAGATCAACCCCAGGTCAGGCTCTGTGCTGACAGCGTGGCGCCTGCTTGGGATTCTCTCTCTCCCTCTCCGCTTTCCCTCCCCCCCCCCAATAAATAAGTAAACATTTTAAAAAATAAATAAGGAATGCATTTTAAAAAGATTAATACTTCATATGAATTGACATCATCCTGACTCACTAGACATGTAAGAATTCCAAGGAGAGTCACAAGTTAGGTTAAAATTAGGACCTGACCACAGTAAAATTTATTTCTATAATGTGTAACATGGAAAGTCCAACCCCAGGTATAAAATATTTATTAGTTCATAGTACCCTATTTTTCCTATTTGCATATAATTATATGAGAATTCTAAACCATGTACACATACACACACAATCTGTGATATGTATATTCAAACTCTGATATTTTGGTTCAAATATCTTAAATTTAGCAACATTCTTCTGAGGTTAATTACCAAAAAGGAAATGCAATTCAGAAATAAAAATAAATTGGTGAAAACATCTAAATAAGATAATTTTTGTTTTGTTTTGCAATAAAGTTTTTAGAAATACAAAAGACACTAAAAAAATTAACTGTAGACTTTAGAACTTAAGTCCTTTATTTATATAAAATAAGTCAGAAGTATTTGCTTTATCCTGAAGTTATTAGAAATAACATTTTAACCATATATCCTTTTTTTATTGGGGAAGAGGATTTTAAAGTAACTAAGTTGACTAAATAAGGATTACTCTCCCGCCTCTGCTCCCTGCTTCCCCTCTCCCCACAAGAAAGATGTTTAAACTCTGAAAAATTTCTTTGTCCTTCAGAGGTCCAGGAAAAATGGATTCAAAAATATCTAAAATATATAAATAAAAGAGGGTTTGAACATATGTTTAGAAAAGAAAATTACTTTGCTATATATTATTATAAACACCACCAATAAAAGTTTGTAAATGTGTTATTTTTGGTTGAAAATATATTGGATGGGTAGATTAAAAAAACAGTTTTTATAAGCAAATGATAACAGATGAAAACTTATTCAGTATCTATTATCGTTAATTTATGACATCATAAAATCTTATTTAATAACCTATTTCCATAATTGTCAGTCCCTACTGTTTCATTTTCAAAGAGTATAACAATAGCTTGTTTATAAGAGATTTTTCAAGTAATATCAATTATTTTTTTATCAGAAACACATACTATATGTCTATAGTTAAATTTAATTTTTTGTTTTCTTGCTTCTTTGTTTTAATAAATACTTTAAAAACTTGTGGTAAGTTTTGGAATGTGTTCTCCCTTTCTATTATTTTATCTTTTATTAATGTGTTATAAGTTTGATGTTTATTTTTATAATTTTATACATTTTATTAAAATATTGTTTATATTATAACAGCATGAATACACTGTGATGGTGAACAATATTGAGCATTTTACTTCTTAACGCAAACCTGAAATTTTCCAGTGAGGTGGAATAGAAGAGAATAAACCTCAAGGAACTCCCTGCACAAAATCTGTTCTTATTTTATAAGTGTCTTTGGTTTCTCATTACTATTAGAGATGAAAGGAATTGGTATCATCACATTCCCCACGACATCATATGCATTTTGCAGCAACTGTAGCATAACACAGTGGGAAGAGCACAGGGTTTATTGACAGAATTTAAATTTTGACTCTGCCAATTACTTACTATGGGACCTTGGGTAAGTTACTTAATTTTTATAAGCCTTAGGGTCCTCATTAGTAAAGTAGTGGTGATCGTATGTAACTCAACATACTGTGAGATTTAAATGGCAAGTGGTATATTAAAGAGATTAGCACTAGTAAGTGTTAGTTGTTCTATTAAAATCATTATTATTATTACTGCTATTGGAGAAGTGAAAGGTGGTCCAAAAACACTTTTGGGGTTACAAATGGCACCTTCTCCCAAATCACCTCTCCCAAGATTCAGGATTAGTTGGGGAAAACAGGAGAAAAAATATTCGGCTGCATAATATTAAACCTGCCGTAACCTCCTCTCTTCCTTCAGTCTGGTGATTTCAGCAGTCATGTCAAGGCTGAAATGAATTGCTCTCAAAAGAGACCCTTAAAGAGTGGGAGAGAATCGTGCCCTGCCTTAAGAACAGTGGCCAATACAACTATTGTTCCTGATACATTATAGAGTTTAAAATTTGTGTTTAATTATGCATAGCTATAATATTTGAGTATTAAGTTCTACAGTTATAACATAAATTTTTCATTATACAGATGAATGACATATGTTTAATTTAGAGATACTGAAATGTCATTTAATTTGCATATTGTGAGGAGTTTTAGAAATACTATTCTAGCATATTCACCTATTAAAATAGCCATAGTCATATATATTCCTACACTTCGCCTAAAACAACTTCTTGAAAATTCTTCTTTCTTCTTTTTTATAATGCTTACAATTTTGTAAACTAATTGGAACCCTATCAGCACTTTGATTTGTGTAACTCAAATAATAAGGGCTAATATTTGTTGAGTGCTTGTCCTATGCTGATGTACTGTTTTAGTCAATCATTTAAAAAGCTTGTGACGCTATTAGTATTCTCATTTTGTAGTTAGGAAAACTAAGATATAGAGTTTGCTACTATAATTAGTTCTATAATAAAAATGTTGAAGTAATAACTTATTGAGAAGTGTCTAAAGACAATAATTCTCAGGTATATTTTCACCTCCTAAAATGTGAATTCTTGCCTTGGTTAGTGTCTTCTTGTTCCGATATCTCTTTAAACAGCTCATACCTATTTTTTGAATGATAGAAAGAGTTGGTTAGAGAAGCTGCTAACATGTCAGGTACATAGTTACAGATTTCCTCCTTCACTTAAAAGTCTTGAAACCACTCCACATAGAGCAGCAGTATTACCTATTTAAAAACAAAAAGAAAAAAACAAAAAAAAAACATATTCCCTACTTTTCTCATATATTATCCCATGTTTCCTTTATTTCCTTATAGATGATATCTAAAATAATAGCAATTTGAAGTGAATTCACATTTTTAGATATAAGGAGAGTAGCTCTTGTTTCTTCACATCTGCATTGTTCCTGTTTCTCCTATTTTTTCCAAATTCCACATTGAACCAGTTGTTACAACAGTGGTTGATAGTATGTTTAATAATCAATTCCAAAATAAAAAAAAAATAATTCCAATGGTGATTGTCACATTATAACTAATTAACAAATTACATTATCAAAAGCATTTAGTGAATATTTATAAAGTTGGATACGAGTGGATATATTGAATCTGTTTCTTCTGGTTAATAGGGAAGAAGATAGAAGAAGGTAAGGGAAAGATTATGAGGGAAGTATCTGAAAACTGACTTTGCATGGAGATATATATGTATGTATATGTGCATGTATGTGTATATGTATATGGAAGACAAAGCTCTCTCAAGAGCCAATGGACTTAGAAGTGCACCTCATCTATATCAAGAATATGTTAAGCAGGTTGTGGTACAAAGATTGATCTGGCAAATCATCACCTGAATAAGACCAGGTTAATTCTGTCAACACTGATGAAAATGGATACTCAACCCCAGATCAAATATATCCTGAGCTTGCCAGACATTCCTTTTGGTCAATAAGAAAATGGAGAGTAACCAAGGATGTCTGGGAAGCTTTCTGGATTTGATAAGAAAGGTGCTTTGAGACAACACCACCGAGGCCTTCATTGGAAAAGTGATGATATCATTAATGCATCGCATAACTCTTTGTCTCTGAAACACCATTAGGTCTAATTCTCCTGTGCACACTTACCATGCAATGACAAATAAGTATAAATAAGGAGATGTATGAATGCAAGTCTTCACATCATCAAATGTGGCTGTAGCTGATAGGTGTGAGAAAGCAAGAGAACGAAGCTTTTGTTATTGTTGTTTTAGATTTTAAACATCTGACAAATCTCAAAATGCACACTAGGAACAGAGGAAGAAATAATGACTGGTAACATAGGTTAGATGAAGAAGAACACTGAGATGTTGAAATCCCTTCCTTCTCTAGCTCCTTTAATTATTTATCCTCATATTTAAAATTATGAGATTAAAAGCCATACCAACTGTTTTTCATGTAAACATGTGATGAGCTACTCAGTGAGTGAATATGTTCCTGAAGGTGGAGGAATACTTTAATGTAGACTCTGAAATTCTGGGCAACTTGTGGCATAGTTCAAGAGAAAGGTGTTACTCCCTTTGTAGGCGAGAAATCTCTTAAGCTGTGGGGACAATGGAAGTTGGAAAGATTCTAGAGAAACCCTTTTGGCACAGATATTGATTGGTATTCTAACTATTGGCATGGTCTTGATCCAATTGTTATGTATTATTTTCAGGTGGCAACAAGAGAAGGAAGGGAGAATAAGAAAAGATGCTGTTTGTGATTTCTTCTGGACTCCCAGAAATAGGGAGTGTCTTGTGGAGATTTAAACCCCAGCTTGATCAAAGACATGATACTGAAGATATTAGAATACATTTAGATATGCATAGTTAGTGTGAATGCATTTCATAATCCTAGGATGCTTAAGGTACAGCACAGAGTGATATAGACAGATAATGATAATGATATAGGTGATAAAGAAATATTTATTTATTTATTTGAGAGAGAGAGAGAGCATGCATAAATGGGGAAGAGGAGCAGAAGGGGTGAGAAAGTCTTAAGCAGACTCCACACTCAGCACAGAGCTCCACATGGGTCTTGATCCCACAACCCTGGGATCATGACCTGAGCCAAAATCAAGAGTCAGACACTGAACTGACTGAACCACCCAGGTGCCCTTCATTTATTTTTATACTCTCCTTTACTTGTCACTAATCTGTAAACAGAACACTCTACTGCTGTATACCATTAGTTGTGGTTTTTTTTTTTCCTGTAAGTCATAGAGGACACATTATTTATAAGATGTAAAAATTAAAAGAAAATACTATTTTAATTCTTATTATATTATTTTTATTTTTATATTGTGATTGAACAGTTTCCAAGTGAATGAAAATGTCAACATTACAGTTAATATCTCAATTTCAAATGTGATCTAATACAGAACAATTTCTTAGGCATGGAGTGGAGTTAGGATGTAGTAGATTATCATTTGGTGTTCATTTGTGATAGAACTCATGTGTTATATGAGTTACCTACTATTTCTTTTTTTTTTTTTTTTTTTATTTTTTTTTTTATGAAATTTATTGACAAATTGGTTTCCATACAACACCCAGTGCTCATCCCAAAAGGTGCCCTCCTCAATACCCATCACCCACCCTCTCCTCCCTCCCACCCCCCATCAACCCTCAGTTTGTTCTCAGTTTTTAAGTCTCTTATGCTTTGGCTCTCTCCCATTCTAACCTCTTTTTTTTTTTTTTTTCCTTCCCCTCCCCCATGGGTTCCTGTGAAGTTTCTCAGGATCCACATAAGAGTGAAACCATATGGTATCTGTCTTTCTCTGTATGGCTTATTTCACTTAGCATCACACTCTCCAGTTCCATCCACGTTGCTACGAAAGGCCATATTTCATTTTTTCTCATTGCCACGTAATATTCCATTGTGTATATAAACCACAATTTCTTTATCCATTCATCAGTTGATGGACATTTAGGCTCTTTCCATAATTTGGCTATTGTTGAGAGTGCTGCTATGAACATTGGGGTACACGTGGCCCTATGCATCAGCGCTCCTGTATCCCTTGGATAAATTCCTAGCAGTGCTATTGCTGGGTCATAGGGTAGGTCTATTTTTAATTTTCTGAGGAACCTCCACACTGCTTTCCAGAGCGGCTGCACCAATTTGCATTCCCACCAACAGTGCAAGAGGGTTCCCGTTTCTCCACATCCTCTCCAGCATCTATAGTCTCCGGATTTGTTCATTTTGGCCACTCTGACTGGCGTGAGGTGATACCTGAGTGTGGTTTTGATTTGTATTTCCCTGATAAGGAGCGACGCTGAACATCTTTTCATGTGCCTGTTGGCCATCCGGATGTCTTCTTTAGAGAAGTGTCTATTCATGTTTTCTGCCCATTTCTTCACTGGGTTATTTGTTTTTCGGGTGTGGAGTTTGGTGAGCTCTTTATAGATTTTGGATACTAGCCCTTTGTCCGATATGTCATTTGCGAATATCTTTTCCCATTCCGTTGGTTGCCTTTTAGTTTTGTTGGTTGTTTCCTTGGCTGTGCAGAAGCTTTTTATCTTCATAAGGTCCCAGTAATTCACTTTTGCTTTTAATTCCCTTGCCTTTGGGGATGGCAATTTCTTATACATACTATTTCTTATACATAAACTCATTTCCCAAAAATGTATCTTTTTTTTACAGAAAGAGATGAAAATAGAATATATATCTTTGTACCAGGGAGAATAATGGACCCCCAAATGCACCTATATCTTAATCCCCCCGAATGTGAATATGTTAGATGACATTGCAAAAGGAAATTAAGTTTGGCGATGGAAAGATGGAATTAAATTGCTAATCAATTGATCATGAGATGGGGGAGTACCCTGCTCTATCTAAGTAAGGCTAGTGTTAACACAAAGGTTCCTATAAATGGAAGAAGGAAGCAGAAGGGAGAGAACTATAGAGACAGTAGCAAAGGAAAGACTTGACCCAACATTGTTGTTCTCCAAATGGAGGAATGGGACCTTGACACAAGGAATGTGGGTGGTCTCTGCAAATTGGCAAAAGCAAGAAAACAAAACTTCCCCTAAAGACTCTAGAAGAAATTTAGCCATCCTGACACCTGGATTTGATCACAATGAGACCTATTTTAGATTCTGACCTCAGAACTGTAAGATTATGAATTTGCGTTAGGTCACTAAAGTTTTGGTAAATTGTTACAGCAACCATAGAAAATTAAGACAATTTAAAAGTATTGATTTTAAAGAAAATTAGTCACTGGAGTAAAAATGCATGATTTGTGAATTAAAATATTTGATTATAGGTTTAAAAACTGGAAAAATGAATACTGTTACTTTAACTACAACTTTAGAATTACTGACTACCACTAAGCAGAAATTATTCTATAACACATATTTTCATGTAACCTAAAACAGCATAGTTGACTGTTACAATAATATCAACAACAAATGCAGTAGGTTGCATGGCTTTCTTTACCAATCTTAAAATGTACATGGTATTGTGCATTTGAGTCTATTTATTTATGGAGTTAACACCTTTATCGTCCTGGTTGTTGAGAAGTATTAGCTGGAACATCTTCTACCTCTGTATTGCTTCTTTATAAGGAAGTAAGAGAGATAACTATGGATATTAAGGCCCTGTAAATTAAGATCTGAACTTACTTAAATTCAACCTCCTAAATGTAAATTTAATTACCATATAGCTAAGATTTGACATAATTTCCCCTTTGTTCCACCACTGAGAAGTGTTAGACAGGTTGAAGATGATGTGGAGGAAAGACAATGTTATGACTGATGTTGTCCCTTAACAATACGATCCTATCCTTTCATAGTTGACAATAAACTTAATTTTGGTCTGTTACTTCCTTTAGAACTTATTGATAAGCTTAACTCAAAGGCCTTGCAATCTCATTTTCCAGGTAGACATACTCTTTCTCATCTCCGAGTTTCTATAACACTTTAGGTGTACCAGGGTGATTTATGGATTTATTTTCCCATGACTAGACTCTAAGTCTTTAAGGAGGAGCCTGTCCCCTATCAATGGATGACTGCCTACTCTGGTAACTTCCTACACATAGAAAGTGAACAATATATTTTGGTTGAAATAGTACATAAATAGAATATCTATTGATAGAATCAAATTCAAATTGAATCATAAATAATGTCTATTAATACACCCCAATTTTGTTCTTTGATTATATGTTTCCAAGTTCATAAGAACACTCAGATGGAGTGAAAATTTAAAAAGAAACTTTTATGTTGTATATTTTTCCCCATTAACCACCGATTTCCAAGTGACTTTATTCTTAACTCCTCTTATTTGGAAACAAAACAAAGCAAGCAAACAAAAAAATCTGACCACTGTTAGCATGACAATGTTTTATAAAGAAGATAATAAAATGGAGCAGTAGACAGATTTCAAATCCTCTATATGCTCCATATTCTCTATATTTCTAGTCCCTAAGTGTTTGCTACTGCAATAAATAATCTCTGCCCACTCTGTTGACTATTATTGGAGCTCACTTAGGAATATTTCCAGCAGGCCACCAGATGCTGCTCTCCTTTATATCACACACTGGAGCATACAAGCAGTATATTCCATTCTGTTAAAGAATATATGAAGATTTATTAGAGTAGAATTTACTATATCATTTGGTTTAAATCAAATTCATGAGATTTGCCAACTTTGCTAATTACTTTGGGAAATATGAGAAGAAAATCCTTTTTTTTTATTCTGAAGAGGTCAACTTATTCCAACTTGAGATATTTCTCAAGCTTTTTCTTAGCAACAGGGACTTGATGTTCCATTAGCATAATTGCATGCATCCTTCAAGCCTCAAGGAGGACTTGGATACACTGAAATTTTAACTGTGTCTGACTCTTCATTTGAAAAAAAATAAAGCAATTTCTCAGAAAAAATCCTACAGGATCAACAAAGTTATATGTCATACTGAGGATTAAGGACATTGAAAATGTCTGTTCTATGATAATAAATTTCTTCATTCCTTTAAAATAGAAACCTCAGAGGAAGTAATTTTGAAATGAGAAGTTAAGACTTAGAAACAAGAGGTCATACATAGTTAACCTCTATTATCACCAACAACTCAGAAATCATATTAGTCTTGAGAACAATCAGATAAAATTTAGCAAATTACATTAATATTGGATAAGAAAGACAATATCCATTGCTAATATAAATAGAAACTGAACTGTATTTTAACACACATTTTTATTTCTTCACTAATGCCTGTTGTTTTAGATTTTTATGGGAGAAGAATCAAATTTTTCAAATAGCAAAATAATCACCATACTAGCAAGTATGGAAACATTACTACCTTACAGTCCACATATTGAGTTCCAATTTTAACTCTATCTGCTGCCTTGATGGAAAACAATTCATTGAGTTTTGCTACCTTCTTTTTAAAAAATTGAGAATATGGAAAAGATGAATTTCACAATTTACTATTTTCATTCCTTGATTTTAAATTATATGTGTTCATGTATATTATCTCCTAATATAACTGATAACTAAAAATTCAGTGTCAAATATTTTTCCAAAATCATGATAAAAGATGGAATTAATTTAAAAAGTTATGTCAGGGTGCCTGACTGGCTCAGTTGGTTAAGTGTCCAATTCCTGATTTCGGCTCAGGTCAACATCTCATGGTTGGTGAGATCGAGCCCCACATGGGGTTCTGCACTGACAATGCAGAGCCTGCTTGAAATTCTTTCTTTCTTTCTGCCCCTCCCCCACTCCTGCGCGCACGTGCTCACACACTCCCCCTCTCTCACTCTCTCTCTCTCTCTCTCAAAAATAAATAAATATTTTTTTAATGAAAAAAATATGTCAACTTTTAGTAAATACAGTAGTCCTCCCTTACCCACAGGAAATACATTTAAAGACTCTGAGTAGATCTCCAAAACCACGGATAGTACCAAAACTTATATGTACTGTTTACTGTTTTTTTCCTGTACATCCATACCTATCATAAAGGTTAATTTACAAATTAGGTGTAGTAAGAGATTAACAACAAATTATGATAAAATAGAACAATATAACAATCTACTGTAATAAAAGTTATGTGAATGTGGCCTGTTTCTCTCTCAAAATATCTTACTGTCTTGTACTCAGCCTTCTTGTGATGATGCTAGATGATGAAATGTCTACATGAGGAGATGAAGTAAGGTGGAACAAGCATTGCGATGTAGCATTAAGTTATTATTGACCTTCATGGGGTTAAGTCAAAAGGAGATTCATCTGCTTCTGGGCAGTGTTGACAGCAGGTAACTGAAACCTATTCATAGAAAACAAAACTGCAGATAAGGGCGGGCTACTTCCTGTATCTAAATAAGCATACTAGGAGCACCTGGATGTCTCAATCGGTCAGTCGTCCGACTTTGGCTGAGGTCATGATCTCATGGTTCATGGTTCATGGGCCCTGTGCTGACACCTCGGAGCCTGCTTTGGATTCTGGGTCTCTATTTCTCTCTGACCCGCCCCTGCTTGTGCTCTGTCTCTCCCTTTGTCTCAAAATAAAGAAACATTGGGAAACAAATCATACCAATGAAGAAAATCGTATGTGATGCACAATTGAAGATTAGTATAAGGTACTGTCAAATATTTGGAATACTGTAAACAATACATCTGTTAAATGAATGCATGATCAAAGGATAAAATAAAAAGAGACAATGCAAACATATTCATATAGACTAAATTTAAAAGAGCTTTAGGTTTGTGGGAGACAAAAATGCTTAAGGTGAGAAAAGCAGGACAGAGATGGAAAATAGAAAAATATATATTAAAAAAGGCAGACTCTGTGAAATTATATGTAATAACCTTGACAAAGACTGCCTTCTCAACTTATGTTGTGCCTCTTTTTTTCTCTCTTTCAATGAAAATTTCCCTCTGAAAAGGTAGCTTCAAAAACAGTAGTAAAGAGAAACAAACACACAGATGAGTTCAGGCAGTTAAGAGGAAAACTAGATGCTTTAAATGAATCAAGAAGCGTTGCTCCAGCCAGGATTTATTCGAGGGTACACAATGACCCTATGTTCTGGTCCAAGTTGCTGTGTATCCAACAACCAGTACCTACTTTTAGATAGTGGGTAGATGCGGATCATCTCTATCAGGGTTTGGCAAACTCTGGCCCATGAGCCAAACCAAGCCCTTAGCCTGTTTTGTAAATAAAACTTTACTGGAACACGATTACACCCATTGTCAATAACTGCATTGCACCACGAAGGTAGAGTTAAGGAATTAAGGCAGAGACCATAGGGCCAAAGATGGATGAAAATATTTATTATCTCTCCATTTACGGAAAGGTTTGTCAATTCTACTATAGATGGCTGCTTGGATGTTCCTATTCTCTGATTCTCTACCCATTAAGGTCATAACACTGTCAGTGTAGAAACACATAATCATTGCCTTTTTGAAATAATTGTTTAATCTTGGAAAATTACCTTTGAAAGATAGATTTTTTTAAATAAAATAAACTTTAACTCTCTTATTTCCATTTGTTGTACAATGAGCAAAACCTCTTACAAGAATCTAGTAACCCACAAAATATTTTACCGAATATGGAATTACCCCAAAGAAAAATCTGAAATGTTACAAATATTTTTCTTCGGAAATGTTTATTTATGCTGTGTAGCCATGTAACAACAAGAGCGCATATCACCACAGAGTCTCGATTATTCCATTGTATAAGGTAAATTCACTTATGCTATACAGTAGAGAACCTCCAGAATGGATAATTGATAAAAGTTCATATAAAGATGGGTCTCACATTCAGGGTCCTTCCAGTTAAGGAGAAGAGATGATAACTTTTGAAAGTGTTAAAAGTTAGAGTTGGAACTCTCTGTTGTTTCTATTTTAAACTAGAATTATTATCAAAACAAGCAGGCAAAGAAACTCATTATTAGTAGTAGTATTGATGTGGGAAACAAAAGCAAATGAAAAATTAAATTTCCTTACTGCCTACAGCCCATTGAGAAGTCCTTGAAACGAGCAGAATGACATCCCTCTAGGAGCTCAGTGATGACTCAATGACGACACTTTGCTAGGGGCAAAAGGGAATCTTAGCTTAACATTATCCTGACCCCCCAGGATCCTGTAAGTCTAATTTAACATATAAAAATTCCCTTGGAAACTTCCTTGATCCTTACCCTCCAAGATATATGTTGGCAATCATACTCCAAGCTTATGACCCACTGATATACATCTGAAGGGTCTCATGACTGAGTTTTTACTAAACAGTAATAAATGGCCTTTTCCTAATGGCAGCTAGCCCCTCATGGTTCTGGAAACCTGGCTTCCAAAATACCTTAGAGGCTTATGCTATCCCTAACCCCTTCCCAACCTGAAGGTATATAATCAACCACTCTTCACAACCCCAATGCAGCTCTTTCTGCCCACAGATCATGTCCCTGTGCTTTAATAAAATCATTTTGCACCAATGATGTCTCAAGAATTCTTTCTTGGCCATCAGCTCTGGACCTGCACACCATTCCAAAATCACCTCAGTAGTACTGTGATTACTATTGCAAATGGAAGTTGTGAAAGTGTCTGAATATCTTTACCCAAATTCTAATTGCTACTGTGTTTTTGATGTTGGATCTGAGGTGCAATGTGTTGCTATTGGTAGTAATTTCTGATATCACTGAAATAAATTTACATCTTAAGAGATAAAAATCAATCCAACATTGAACATAGCTTTTCTTTTGACATTGAAGAAAAATGGCTCAAAAACTTTTTTCATCTGCATTCATACATTCAGTTAAAATTACCGCAACCAATATGTATCGATATCTGACAATTCTGTTGATGAAGATGATATAAGTGATCAAATTGTATGCATTAAGTCAATGATGAACTGCAAAACGTTCAATTGTATGTATTGCAGATACCTAGTTTTAGAGCCAGAGTGAATGGTAATTAACAGTTGGTTCCCATGTATCAATTTTCTGGAGTGGGTGAGGTGTTTAACATGTCTAAGCATCAAATACTATGTTTTTAAAAACACTTTATTAGATTACCATTATAAAACCAGTACTTTGGTCTTTAAAAACTCAAGTAAAAATTGGTAATGGAATAATAGTTATTCTCATTTATTAATTCTGTGATTTGGTGAGACATTTGACATGTCTGAGCCTCATATAGTTTACCTTCAAAATTGGGATGCCAAGATCTAGTTAATAAGAATATTGTGTAGTTTAAATGATGATAAACTGTTCTTAATACATGGTAGCCTAAAATAAACATTCATCATCACCAGTATCATCATCATGAATGATGTGGAATGATGAAAGTTGAGAGAGATTCTAGAGAATGCTAATAAGCAAGAACTATTCAAATTTTCCAAAATAGGAAGATGATGAGGAAGACAATTTTCTTTGCCTAAACAAACACATATGCCCACCAAACTTCTTCCTTGCTATCTCTACAATAGAGATTAGAGGATGAAAAAGCTTACTTTCTCTGCTTCTTTTACATGTGTAGTTCACCATTTAATATTGTTCTAAGTGGAAGAAATCAGAAATATGCTGCATTGATCTTTTTTGTTTCCTAACCTGATAAAAATGACAGGTATACTGATACCTTGCCTTCCCATTCTTTTTTAGGATTGCAGTATTATGGCTGCAGCTTCAGCTAATGTAAGATACATAAAGGAAAGACCAAGAGAATTTCTGAGTACCAAAGCAAATTTGGTATATTTGTGTGTATACAGACACATATGTATAGAGTGTTTGCATGTGTATTTATGATTACATTAATAAATGTCATCTGTGAATAACATGCATGCACATGAATTAGAGTGGAAAAGGAAGTACATTTCATATATGCATTACTTGGAAATGTATATATACATTTATACAGAAATGTGTATATATGTTCCGTGTGTGAGTGTGTGTGTGTGTGTGTGTGTGTAAACTTAATTTTTTAAAATAAAATTTATTTATTTGGGGCGGGGGGGGAGGGGCAGAAAGAGGGAGAGAGAAAATCCCAAGCAGGCTCCATACTGTCAGCACAAAGCCCAATGTGGTGCTTGAACTCATGAACTGTGAGATCATGACCTAAACCGAAGTTGGATGCTTAACCGACTCAGCCACCCAGGCACCCCTTTAAAAATTTTTTTAATGTTCATTTATTTTTTGAGAGGGAGAGAAAGTGTATACACATGCATGCATGGGGTAGGGGCAGAGAGGGAGACAGAGCCTCCAAAGCAGGCTCCATAGTGACAGCAGAGAGCCCAATGTGGAGTTTGAACTCATGAACCTGGAGATTATGACAGTAGCTGAACTCCCACACTTAACTAGCTGTGTCACCTAGGCGCCCCATGTTCAATGTATATTCTTAAGTAAAGATAACAAGTTTCAGATTCATGAGATTATCTTTAAATGAAAACAAATCATGCAACCAACTAGACAAAAAAAATAATAATAATAACATCAGAAGCCTTTTTTCAGCCAAAATAAATATAGGATGTTTGTGTACACAGAATTATATACATACTGGAGTATTTACATTTTATATTTGATCTATGGCTGCAGGGTAAGGTGAAGAGGGGAGAATGCAGAAATGATGAACTTTCTTATTATACATCTTCATACTGTGACACTTGCTAAAATGCACATATTTGGACTGTTATACTAGCACATAAGTTCTTGTGGATTATTGTAAACATCATATTAAATAAAAATATTGAGAATTTATGAATGAAACTACATGAAGGGAAAACAAATGTTCATTCATTAAATCCATTTTAATGGAGTTTAGGAAATGTCCAGGATCATGAAACTCAGTTCAATGTATCGATAGTAACTGTTTTATAACTTTTACTATAAATTATATTTTGTTGTTTATTCAAATTATCATGACCAATACTTTTAAACTGTAAAGCTAAGGAATAAGAAATAGATAAGGTTGTTGCCAGTTCTCAGTTTAAAATAATCTTCTGCATGAAAGGTATCAGTTTAAAATGGAATTAACAGAAAATTTAGTGTATATAAAATTATAAGAGAGCATCTCTTAGTCTTGTAGATGAAGTTGACTTCAATGTTCTAATCTTCTTGATTTCAAATATAACAATAAATTCCATTATATAAACTGACTTCTTATTTCCTGTGAGTTTAATGATAGTGCTCCTGAATTAGATGTTCAAAACATGATTGTTTATCTCTAATATATTTTTCATCTGTTTCTATCAAATGCAAGAATAGTTTTAAAAATAAAATCTTTTAAACCTATTTTGTTGGAGTGTTTTTGAACTGAGACTAAATGATACTGGTGATATGGACTTACACTCTTAGAAAATACAGCTACTAACAAGAATACATACACCATTTTAAAAGTTAAGGATATAAAACTGGTTTTTTGTGGGGTGCCTGGGTGGCTTGGTTAAATGTCAGACCCTTGATTTCAGCTCAGGTCATGATCTCATAGTTCGTGAGTTCGAGCCCCATGTCAGGCTCTGCGTTGACAGTGCAGAGGCTGCCTGGGATTCTCTCTATCCTTTCTCTCTCTGTCCCTACTCCGCTCTCTCTCTCTCTCTCTCTCTCTCTCTTTCAAAATAAATAAATAAACTTAAAAACTGGGTTTTCTAACTATTTGATTCAATTCTTCTATGGAAAAACTTCCAATAAACCAAAAAGTTTTATATAAACCTGAGTTATATTTATTCGAGAAATTTGTGCCAATATGTGCACATAGCAATATTTCTACTTAGAGGCCATAGAACTTGATAATAGAATATAGAAAAATGAGATTTTTGGGATTATGTTAACCATTAATGTAATGTTTAAAAATGAGTTGTCAGTTTTAACTTGTAAAGGTAACTTTGAACTTCAAATGCTATTTATTATGGAGAAGTATGTGAGAGACTTTTGCCTCTGTGGAATAAAGAAACATACCATCTAGTCATATTTCCTACAGTACTAATGAAGATGCTGGATCTTAATTAAGGAATCCTTAGTTAATTGAATTACAGAAACATACAGAATTTTCTACTTTAGTGGAGTGTCATGGTAGCAAAAATTGAGAAAAAACATATTCAGGCTATAGGTAGGTTGAAGACTATGTCTGCAAGAAGACAAAGGACTTTGTGGGGATGAAATCAAGACACTCATAACTGTAGACAGTGCAGATTAAAATCTTAAAATACTTTGAACACAAGAAAACATCATTAAATTCCCCAATTATTCATCCTCTCCAACTCAGGAATTTACAGAATAATTGGATGCCGAAAGAGATATAAATGGAAAGATTTATTCAATCTTCACATTATCAGATTATTATGGCGCTTGGATTTTTGGCACTTCCAGAGATGAAGGTTAATGTAAAGCAAAAGCATGAGGAACTATCGCCAGCTACCTCCAGCTTCCACATTATCAAGATCACAGGAAGTGTATGAGAATTAACATAAGCAGAGGTAAACTTGATATGACCAGACACAGGCCAGCCTCCAACTCAGCTGGATTCTTGCTTGTGCCAACTACCCAAAAGATGACAGACTTTACATGAAGTGGAAAAAAAAAGCAAACAAAATTTTAGTTTAGATTCCACTGTTCTTTTCTACACTATGCCTGAATGCAATAAAGTCACAAGACATGTAAAAGAAGCAAAAAAAATGTGTCCAAAACAGAGAAAAAAAGGCAACTAGTAGATAAGACTCACAAATGACCCAGTTTGATGGTAAAAAGCTAGAAAAAGACAAATTAAACTCAAAGTAAATTGAATACAGAAAATAGTAAAGATAAGAGTAGAAATCAGTGAAATAAAAAACAAACTATAGAACAAATTAACAAAACGAAAAGTTGTTTATTTGAAAATATCATTAAGTGCTTAAAAATCTGGTGAAATTTAACAAGAAAGAAGAAGGAAAGAAAATTCAAGTTATTAACATCAGGAATAGCTAGAGGATTTCATTGCACATTTAAAAAGGGTGATTAAGTGTTATTATGAGCAACTTTATACCAATAAATACAACATTTGATGAAGTATTTATACCAAGAATATAAATGGGTTCCTGCAAATCAGCAAAAAAGGTCATATCCACTGGTTGGGGAAAAAAAGTATGTGTGTTGGAGAAGGGGATACTAAACAGACTCTCTCCACAAAGAAAGATAAACAAATACCAATCAGAACCATTGAAATATACTTATCAGCAGCAGCACTAATCAATGCATCTGGGAAATGCAAATATTAAAAAGCACAATGAGATGTCATTATACGCTATATGTTTTAAACAACATCAAACATTGATGAAGATATGGAGTAATAGTAACTTTCATACACTGCTGAAAGAATGTAAAATAGTACCGCCATGGCAAAACTGATCACACTTCATTCCTTTAGTTTTATATTGGTATATAATTAGCATATAACAAAATGGCAGATCACAAATGTTCATTATGACAGAATTTACTCTTTTGTAACTCAGTATATATAACTCTACATAAATATATAGGAGATTTCCATAACCTCAGAATGTTTCCTCTTGTTCTTTTCAAATATTTCCCTTTTATTGCCAACCCTCTTAACCAAAGGCACACATGTTCTGATTTCTATCTCTATAGTGTAATACTACCTGTTCTCTTATTTAAAAAATTAAAAAAGGAATAATAAAGAATATGATCTTTTGTTTCTGGCTTCTATTGCTTAGTATAATATATTTGAAGTTCCCTCATGTTGGAGCACCTGGGTGGCTCAGTCGTTAAGCGTCCGACTTCAGCTTAGGTCATGATCTCATGGTTTCTGAGTTGAGCCCTACGTCGGGTCTTGTGCTGATGGCTCAGAGCCTGGAGCCTGCTTCAGATTCTCCCTCTCTCTCCTCTGCCCCTCTACTGCTCACTCTCTCTCTCTCAAAATAAATAAATAAACATTTTTAATTCCCCTATGTTTAATTCCCCCAAATGGTAGTTTGATTTTGGGGGGATGTCAAATATTCCACTGAATACATATGATCCATTTGGCTGTTGTCCTTGTGGATGTTATCTGTATTATGTTCAAGTTTTGGCTATTATGAATATGACTGCAATGAATATTCTTATAAAGTCTTCTTATCATATGTATTCATTATTATTAGGAAAATACTTATGACTGTATTGCTGGTTCATATTTTACGAGACACTGGCAACGAGTTCTTCAAGGTCTTATAACATTTTATGCTTCCAACAGCAATAAATGTTTGCCTTTTTGTTGTTCCTTCAGAAATCTTTTTCAGCTTTTCAGCTTCTCTCTATATAATAGGTCACTTCTTCACAGTGGCTTACATGATTTTTTTTCTTTCTATTTAGTTTTCAGCAGTTTAATTATGATGCCTCGGTGGGTGTTTTCTTTGACCTTATCCTGTTTGGGATCCACTTAGGTTTTTTGGTTCTATAAATGATATATATATATTTTTACTAAACTTGGAAAGTTTGCAAATATTTCTTCAAATATATTTTCTGCTCCAATCCTTTTCTCCTTTCCTTGTAGAGCTCTAAAGGCATAAATTTTAGATCTATTACTAATTATTCCAAAGTCCCTGGAGCACTATTCTTTTTTCAGTTTCTATTGATATATCTTCAACTTCACTGCCTCCTTTCTCAATCATCTCTGGTCCACTATTGAACCTAACCAGTGATTATTTTTATTTTAAAAATTGTACCTATTCAGTTCTAAAATTTCCATTTTTTATGGTTTATATTTCTTGAGGAGAACTTCTACCTTGCCATATTTTTCAATACATTTACTTTTACTCACAGAACATAGGTATGACAGCTGCTTTAAAGTACATGTCTGATAATTCCAACAGGTGCATCATGTCAGAATTGGCATCTGTTGATTGTTTTTCCCCTTGAGAAATGTCTACATGTTTCAAATAGTGTGTTGAGTAATTTTGAATTGTGTTCTGGAAATTTTGAATGTCATGGTGTATATAGACTCTGAGTCTTCAAATAATACTCTAAAGAAATTTTGTTTGTTTGTTTTAGCAGGCAATCAGGATAGTTTCAGATTGTAAATTCCGTCTTGTCTTCTAGTTCATTCTCCTAAATTTGTATTTATGCTGCTTTTGATCTGCCTGTGCATGAGACACTCAGAATTTACTCTGGGAAATGGGCAGTGGTTTAAATCTGAACCCAATGTGCAAAGCCTTTGGTATGCTAATTTAGGTCTGTCCCATGCAGACACACCTCAGGAATGTGCCTAGGACTTGTGGATTCAGGAGGCATTCCCTTCATTTAGTTTTCTATTCTCTAGGGATGCCCTCCTACACTCTTTGCCCCACAGAACTACCTTTTCACAACTCCTCGGGCTAAAACATGGTGATTATCTTGGGGGTCTAGCTACTGTATTATTGCTGCTATGCAGCATTGTGACAGAGTCCATGGCTAGAAAGATGGAGTTTATACCAGAGTTTTAACCACCTCTCCCCCTGCCACCCTTCAGCCCTGCAACTGGGAGCACTCTCAGGGCATAATCATGAGGGAAAAATAGAAACTAAAAATAAAAGTTAACTCTCATTCAGATCACTTTTTCAAATGCTGTCTTCCCTCTACTATCTGCATTCTTTCAATTACTTTCTGAGTCTTCAGATAGATGCTTTTTTTTTTCATTTCACCCAGTTTTTAGTTGTAATTCTGTTAGTTGTAACACCTGACATCAGAAGATAAGATGGGCTGTGGTAAGCTTACTCCATCATGGCCAGAACCAGAAGCCCAATGCATGTATATTTTATCTCAAAAATATTAAATAAAATATTGAATTCTAGTTAGTTTTTCTCTTTAGTGTTGTACAGGTTAGAAATTCTGAAGGCATTTTCTGTGTCTTCCATGTTTGAACAAATATAAAACATATTGAGAATAATAGGAAATGGACTTCTCACTATTGAAGACGGAAATGTACACTTTTGAAAGGGAAAAAGAAAATATACCCTGTAATTGCAGTATTAGTAAGAATTCTGAAATCATGGTTATAGATATATTTTGTGTATATGTGTATTATATGTGTGTCTGTATTTATCTTCTAGCTTTCCATTGAGTGGGTTTAGAGCAGCATTATCTAATAGAATTTCCTGTGATGATGAAATGTTCTGTGGATGTGTTGTCCATTATGACACTAGACATATTTGGATCTTGAACACTTGAAATGTGGCTAGTGTGATTAAGAAACTGACTTTTAATTGTATTTAAGTGTAATTCATATGTACTTATAGTAAAATAGTCACATGTTGCTAATGGCTACTATATTTGACAGCAGAGAATTAGAAGCAAAAATATACCATTAATAATTGAGTACACAGAGAGCCTAGGTTTTTATTTTTAAATTCCAGCTGTTACTAAAAGAAACCAGGAGTCTTCATGGAAAAGGTTAATTCCAGAGCTGGTCAGGGAATGTCTGAGTTGGGTTGGGAAATTCTCAGTATTCCAAAAAGTAAAGAAGTGCTTATAGAAGGAAGAGTCATATCAAAATAATATGAGATCCAGCTCAAAGGATTCCTCTGGCCAAATATGGGACATTTGTACATCAAAATAAATAGTAATCATAATGGATTATAATCCATTAGATTAAAAAAATCCATGAGTCCATTTGAATATAAATTAATAAATATATAAATAAATGGTAAAAAAAGAAAAAAAGCATTTCTAAAGGAGAATGTCAAATGATGGAAAGAATAAAGGAGTTAGAAAGTTATCAGTGGATCCTAAAACTAGTTAGTGAATATTTGATAAAAAACAGGTGAAGAGACTTGGCAGACACTATCTTAAACAAGTGACCTAATTTTACCTATATCAATACAAGCCAATGTCGTTTATTTCTTGATACTGTGTTTTAAGAAGAACATAATATCATTTATGTAGTATTTCTGTAATAATGCATAACCTGAATTCAATCATAAGGAATTATCAAAGAAAACCAAATTGAAAGCGATTATATATATATATACATATATATATATGTATATGTATAGCATGTCCCATAAAAATGTTAAGGTCAAGAAAAACAGATTAATATTCCAGGTTAAATGAGACTAAAACTAAATAGCAACTAAATTTAATGCATGATCCTGGGCTAGAAAAACAAACAGCCATTAAGCACATTAATGGAACAATTGGCAGAATATGAAAATGGGCTGAATTTAGATAATAGTATTATATCTATGGTATATTTCCAATTTTGATAATTGCTATGCAGTCATGTTCTAAGGAGGTGCACGCTGAATTATTTTATAGTAAAGTGACAATTTATCTCCAATTTATTCTCAAATGACTTGGGAAAAAAGTCATAAAACATATGGGGGGAAATGCAAAGAATTAGTGAATCTGCATAAAGGACCTTTACATGATCGTTGCAACTTTTCTGTAAATTTGCAACTACATAAAATAAAGATTTAAAATTCAAATCATTTATATTTCTAAATAAAAGCAAAAAATAAAAATAAGAATGATATCAAAAACTGTAAAACACTTAGAAATACATTTAATACAAGATGTACTAAGTCTCCTATAAAACATGGTAGACTGTATCTTAAAATGTCAGTTCACTTGAAAGTAATCTATCGAAGCAACTCAAATCCAGTCAAAATTCTGTCAGACTTTTTTGCAGAGTTTGACAAGCTAATTTTTGAATTTATATGGGAATGCAAAGGGCCTAGAATCATCACCAAAACTTCTTTGAAAAAGAACAAAATTGGAGAAAGTACATGAGGTGACTTCAGGATTTACTTGTATGCTATACTAGTTGAGACATTGGCAAAGTAAATAAATCGAAGGAAGAGAGAATCTAGAAAACAAACCACACATACATATTAAGTTGATTTTCTACAGAAGTACCAACACAAATGAATGGATACTGGGAAGTCAGTTTCTCTCTTCAAGAAAGAAAGTGACCTGATGTATATATGTATTTTAATGAGTGCTCTTTTATTTATAATATGCTAGATAAAAATGATTCCTTGTGTTGTGAGTGATGCTAACTTGCCTTTAAAGATTCTTTTCATATCTTTTTGGTAAGCAATGTGTCTAAATGTGACTTTACATTCTGAATGTGCTTGCACTGAATCAGATTTTATATGAATTAATGTTTCCATTAATGTCATTTTGTCAGGAGACTTCTTTGTGTGTCTGGCAGACATCTCTCTTAAGAAACCAAAATTGATGAATAAGCATAAATGATATAACTGTAGAGTTATATATAACATTCATAGTCAGCTGTGGAATTGTTCTTGTCATGAGCATGTGACTCTACAGTCACATGCAGCATGCATACAGGATGTATGATTATAAGCCAACTAAAACATTAAATCAGTTGATCTATTAGCAATGGGAAGCAATTTTACAGAAAGAGGAAGCATTAATGATTCTAATTAAAACTGTAACACATTCATTTTCTGATAGTTATGACTTCAGGACATCAGTTTCTTTTTCTATTCTGAAAAGTTTGAAGCCAGTTGGTTGCGTTCCAGCTGCATCCACCTAACATCCCATGAATGCAAACTGAGCATCTCCATGAGGGTTTCTAGTGATTTGTTCCCAAACTCATGCTACTACGTATGATCTCACTTTGATTTGGTTCCACAATTTTAGCCCCATCATTCAATCATTATGTGCTCATGCACTGAATTTATTTAGTTTCTCTGTCTCTTGACTATTGGCTTATCCAGAAACTTTTCCTACTTTAGATTAGTTTGGGTAATCCTTTGTGGGGAACAAGAGGCAGACTGCTGAGAAAAGCCCTAATGAGAGAGTAGTAAATGTGGAGCAATCACCGTCAATTTGCATTCCATCATTTGCTGGGAATGTTTGAGAATTATTGGGGGGAAATAGGAAAACGTGAAAAAAAGGGATGAAAGCGGCAACTAATTTAGAGGTCTACTGATCTTGAGGTCTACTGGTTGAAGTCAAAGAAAACTGTAATCTTTGTAAGCAAAAGTAGTATTTTTTCCTCCTTCAGTGAGAAATAAATGTTACCTGGAAAGTTAAGATTAATCATTTGAAAGCACAGCAGTGAAAACCATTAAATACATTAAAATACCAACTATTATACTTAAAAGGGTAAGTTAAGAAAAAAGGCAATTTATCTGCTTCTGTCAAATTGACGGTCATTTTGTTTGATCAACTATACAGTTGTTGGCAAAGATTTAGTCAAATATATAGCCTCCCACATTGTTGGTAGAGTGTAAGTTGGTATAGCCATCTTGAGAAGCAATTTGGCAACGCCTTAAGATTTTTATAAAATGCTTACTCATAATATTTGATCCACAAATTCCACTTCTAAGAATTGCTCTTAAGGAAATAGTCATAGAGGTGGACACATATCTGTGTAAAAGAACGTTCATTACAATTTGTGTAGCGGTGAATCATAACAAGCTACAGATAGATCTATAAAGAACTAGTGGTTGAGAAAATAATACTATAACTTTCTAGTGAAGTACTCTGTAGTCATTAGAGCCTTTATTTTTTGAGGAACATTCACTTACAAAGGACCGACCATGATACAATATCAAATGATATCTGGATATGATACTAATGTATTTTGTTAAAACAGGAGGAAAAAAAAACACTTGAAGTAATATTCTGAAAACTAAGAGTAGTCATTTTATATTTTTTCTGTATTTTTTCAAACTTTATCTTAATTTACTTGACAAAGATTGTCTGATTCAACCTGTACCCATTCTACCTTTCTTTATCACACCTGAATTTTAGTTCTGCATATGGCCTTTCATAAAGAGATGGCATTTCCCAGCTTTAATGTGATCAATTGGCCCCAGATTCTGTCCAATAGATTGTTAGGCATGCTTCTAATTAGAAATGCATGTGCTCCCACCAAGCTTTTCTCCCTTCCAACTGGCTGGGAGTGAAGAGATCTCAAGCAGCTACCTTAGATTTAGGAAACCTTGAACTGATGATGTGGACCATCCTACCTGCTGGATGACTTAGGTCTGGACTGTTAGAGAGAAAAATAAGTCTTGTTAAAGCGTCTATATTTTAAGCCTCTCTATTATAGCATATAGCACGTGCCATAATTGATAAATACATATAATGTTTTACAAATAAATCTTTATAATAAAATAACTAAATCAATGAGTAAATAACTAATCTTATTGTATAAAATGCATTATAGTATGTAGAAGCCATGAGCTACATGGCTTAGTTTGTCCTCAAGCACTGATGTACAAAATTTGGAGAGTTTTAATATGAAATACACATAGGAGAGTTTCAAAAACATGACAACAGGACATAACTCTTGATCTACAGTAAAGTTTTTCCACTTTAGCATTCTTTGTTGGGGGGGGGGGGGGAGGTTGTTCTGTGCATTCTAGGATGTTTAACAGCATCCTTGGCCTCTACCCACTAGATGCCAGTAGCACTCCCTGAGTTGTGGCAACCAAAAATAATACAGATGTTCTTAAATGTCCACTGGAGGGCAAAATTGTCCCCTGTTGAGAATCATTGACTTATAGTAACCCTCACAATGATGAGGAAGATCACATTTAATGAAACCATTGAGAGGAATACTATAGGAGTAATATTAATAAAGTACCATGGGCCTAACGAAAATTCTTTCCTTGACCAAACTGGTTAGGCTTCTCCAAACCTTCCTTCCAATTAGGCCTTCACCTTTAGACTTCTGTGTTTGTCTTTACATTTCCCAATTTTAGCCAAAATCCTGCTAACTCTATTTAGCAAACCAAAATCCTGTATCTATCTCAATAAGCAATCACCTCAATATTTAATCAAATCCCCTATCTTCTACCATCCCCCAGGTCATTCCTGATTGTCCTGGCTTACCTTCAGCAAAAATTCTGCTATATCATTTTAGCTGGAAATTTTCATCCATTGATCACCCAACCTACTCTTTGGCTATAAATCTGCACTTTTGTCTTTTATATTCAGAATTCAGCCCGGTTCTATGCTGAGGTCTTTTTCCCCCTATTATAAGAGTTCCTGAGTAAAATCTGTTTTTATCACTTTAACTACTGTCCAGCTCTGATTTTATTTGGGAGGTCCCTGGAGAACTTAATTCGGTTGGAGAAAATCAGAAAATCTTGTCATCTGAGGATTCCAGAGCAGTTAAGCTAAGACTCAAAACACAATAGGATTTGGGGGAGTATATAATTAATTCAGTTTGAGATGCACTGTGTTTTAGTGCTTAAATATATGCATTTTTTCCTTCTTGAATCATTTGTAAAATTCCTACCATATACCAAGCATTTAGGTAGTCATCCTCTAAAGAAAAAAATGAGGCCCACTCCAGCCCAGTGGATACAGTAATTTCTTAGGCAATTTTTTTTGATGTTAAAAAGAGAGATACCAAAGATTATAAGGGCACATTAATATTAAGGTGGGAGTAGAATAAATGTCAGCAATGAAAGAAAAACCCTTTATTTTGGATAATGCCTCATTATTTGTCTTCCTTTAATGTGGATGTGATGTAGGGTACATAATGAACTTTCATCAATACATTGCTATTTGGACTACAAGTCCAACTTTATTTTTGTTACAGGCTCATATTTCCAAAGGTGATGTTAAATATTAAAAGAGAGGAAAAGAAAAATACTGAATTTGTGGCAACACTCATTTTCTGTAAGGAATATAATAATTTAATCATTAACAATATTTACTTCGATTGATCTGGAGTATTCATTCTTATAATTCAATATATTTGCAAATATATGGGTGTGGCCTTTGTATTATTTTGTGTTAACACCTTTTAATGAAGTAGCATATTTTAGTATTATTAAAATAATCAATTTAAAGCAAAATTAAAATTTTCAGAAACAAAAAAAATATCTTTTACATAAATAATGCAGTTCAATGAAAAGAATGGTGAAGAGAACAATGATTGAAAGATACTTATTGATTATTGTTTATTAAGATGGGGTGCCTGGATGGCTCATCAATTAAGCTCTGACTCTTAATTTCAGCTCAAATCATCTCATGGTTCGTGGGTTCAAGCCCCACATCAGACTTACTGCTGACAGTGTGAAGCTTGCTCATGATTCTCTTTCTCTCTCTCTCTGTCCCTCTCCAGCTCACACTCTCTCTCTCTCTCTCTCTCTCAAAATAAATGTAAAAAAAACTTTTAAAATATCTTTAAAAAAAAGAATAAAATTAAGACATAACTTAATTAAAATACACAATTTATATAAAGGTATGCAATATATATCATATGTTAATATATATACATACTGTATTATATGCTTGTGATATGTTAATATTATATATTAATATAATATGTAGTTAGAGAACATCTGCCAAGGTTAATCGATAGAAATTAAAAATACCAAAGAACACTAACACGGGTGATTTTCTGAGATTGAAATTTTAATATAAGGTGTGTTGGTAGATATTATTTACATATAATGATTTATGTGACTAATCTGACACACCTGGATTTTTATTGTATGGATTTTATTCGTGTCCATATTTGGATTGCCATCTAAATAATTCAGTGGTTAATCTGCAGAATTCACAGTCTCTAGTGCTCTCAATGGTCAGTTAACCTTTCCCAGAACACACTTAGTTTTGAAAGACTGTAAATTGTTTTGTTCCTGTTGACATCCTGTATTGTGGTAGAGATTTCTGGATAGTCCAGGGCCCTCTGGTTGAGTCAGAATTCACTTAACTAGTGCCACAGTTAGCCCAGTAGTGGATAATGATGTATTTGATGTGATTCCTGTTTATCTTTAGAGCTATACCCTACAGGCTTTGTTTCAGAGACAGATTTTAAGTATATAATTTTAATTCATTTTAACATCAAATTTACAACATAATGATGATTCATTTGATAAACCAACATAATAAAAATAATTTGTATTCTATATGATGTCCTTTACTGTGTTTATTTGTGCATTTCTACAGTTTAAAACCATATTGTACATCAAATAAATTCAAGCAATAATGTAGACACATATTATGTTACCATTTTTCCTAAATAAAGTCTCCCTAAATAAATCAATCAAAACTCCTGAGATGTTTTTATACGGAGCCTTCCTGAAGCAAAGTTCTTTGTATCAAAAAAATTGCCAGAGGCTCTTGGCTAATAACTGTTAAATACTTAATGACTCTTAAAAGCCTGAGTCTTCAGCTTTGGTTTATTCTTGAACATCCAATGCTTTGTTTGACCTTGAATCCAAATCCTTAATGGCCACAAAATTGGTTGTTTTGTCCTCTCCTCCTTTGTAACTTCAGATGTTAGCTCTTCAAAACGTATGACGTGATGTCACAATTAAGAATTTAAGAAATATAATCTTAGTGTCTCACCACAAATTTTTTTTAACAATAAAAATAAATTAATCTGTACGTATCATCTTAGGTTTAAATGATGACTTGGTAACAGAGGATGGGAACTTCCCAACATAAATGTTCTTGTAAAAAGACATCAAAACATTTAACTATTGCAGTGCTCTTCCTATTTTTAAATAAACATTATACTTATTAAAATCTTTATAAAGATGTTATAATTCTTTGTAATGATATATATATATATATATATAATATATATATACTGTTGTACCTAATTCCAATGATATAATGAAATAAATGTAATTAGGCAAATGTAATTGTTTGCAAGCCTATCCTATTCTTTTCTGTTATTTAATTTTCAGTCTCCATTATACTTTACAGAGAAAAGTTATCCTAAATTCTCTATCGGCTTTCTGAGTCTCATAATTAGAGCTTGTAGTTGGGAAGTGATGCAGGAGATCTAAAATGCAATACAAAGACCATTCTTACAGTATCATTTCCATGCATTCTGAATTAGAAATCCTTTACAAACCGCTCTTAGAATATCTAAAAAGCTGTGGGATTGCTTCAAACATCAGTTCTAACAACAAAATTCTTCTTAATTCCTGTGACCAAAAAAAGGTCTCAGGTACATCTGTATTGCAAATTATTCTAAACCTTCTTGATTCACAGGCTTATCACTTTCATATCAGACTAGCTGATACTCAAATACCTTGGTTATGATGAGTAAATGTACAATTACTGAGATCTATAAAAGGTATCGTATTTTGGAAATATATATCATATGTTTTATTTTTTTATTTTTTTTTTTTTAATTTTTTTTTTTTTTTCCAACGTTTATTTATTTTTGGGACAGAGAGAGACAGAGCATGAACGGGGGAGGGGCAGAGAGAGAGGGAGACACAGAATCGGAAACAGGCTCCAGGCTCTGAGCCATCAGCCCAGAGCCCGACGCGGGGCTCGAACTCACGGACGGCGAGATCGTGACCTGGCTGAAGTCGGACGCTTAACCGACCGCGCCACCTAGGCGCCCCTATTTTTTATTTATTTTCTTAAGTTTTATTTCAATTCCAGGTAGTTAACATAAAGTGTTATAGTAGTTTAGCATTTCAACAATTCCTATATCATGTGTTTGAAAAGTGAGCCAAAAAATGAAACTAATATTTACTAATATTTCAAATGTCTAGAACTCAACAGGCATGAGGTTGAATTGAATTTACATCAGGCCAGAAGTGATTTTACTTTTTATAGCTTTAATAAAATGTTAGCTATACCTTATTGTCTCAGTAAAATTTTGGAAGAAAATCTTATCTGTTATCCATGTTATAGATAGAAAAGGACCAAAAAATTATAAATCATAAGACATGATTGCTGCTGAAATAAAAACAGTACACAGATCTCCTGCCTTCTAACATAACAACAGCACATGCTCCCTTGCATATGAGAAAGAAACAATCAGAAATAGAAATAACAGTTGGGAAAAAAAAAGTACAAATAGGAGCAGCTACAGATCTAGTTACAGATAGGTAGATTCGTAGCTATAATCTAGAGATTATATATTCATATATTTAATCATATATTACTTATTTGCATTCTTACAAAGGGTAGCAGAATGTGCCATCCCAAAATGTGCCTCTTTGGCATAAGGATTATATTGAGTTGATTATTTTGAGAGACTGCAGACACAGAGGAAACTTAAAAACAGAGTAGAAGTTATCCTTTCATAAGGGAAATCTGCATTACAAAGAGGGCCCTTACCTGGAAAAGAGCTATTACAAGAGATAACTTTCTCACCCAAAAGACTTTGTTTATGAAACATTTCTTCTCACTCTCCATTGAATTGCCTTCTCTTTGAGGCCCCAGTTCCTTAATTGTTCTTTTCATTAGCTCAGAATGGTATATAAGCCTCAATCATCTGGCTGCCTTTTGAATCTCCTATCTCTGTGGGATTCCCGTGTGTATGTACTTGCATAATTAAAATTGTCTTTTTTTTTTTCTTCTGTTACCCTGTCTTTTATTATGGGGGTGGGGAAGGGTGTCTCAGCCAAGAACCTAGAAGGCTAGAGGGAAAATTATGTTTCCTCCCTTACACTTAGGGCAAAATATGGAATATTAATTTTGACCCACATATGTAGCTATCAATAAATTCTTGCTACTGTAATTCACTTAATTTATTAAATCAGTATTTAATACAGCACCTGAGATTGTGTATGACTTGAAAAAGAATGAAAACTAATGCAAGACCCAATTGCTATTCTTAAGGGGCTGATAATCTACAGGAGAATTTTAGATAGAGACACATTGACATATAAATTTCTGGCAAAGTACTTACATATAGTAAAAGCACAAAACAAGAATATAGAATAACAGAACTTTTTATAATTAAACTTTTTTATGTAGTATGTTGACGAATCCCAAATAAATCTCATAGTAAAGTTTTTCATTAAGTAGTATTATTTTTTAAATCAATAAATGATTCAAAAGTAGTGCACACTTGGGTCTACTCGATGCCTCACTCCATGCCTGTTTGAAATATAAAAATAAAAGAACAAAGGGGAAATCTTATAAATGCAAACATAATTGAGGGAATAAAAGCATCTCCAGCAACTGAGAATTGCAACTAATTTTTCAAAAACATAGAGGATGAGGATTGTTTACTGATGACTGCATAGTACAAAATTTAATATGGGTTTAGTGCATGTGTACTGAATATAGAGAAATTCAGTTTATAATCCTTAGGCAAAATGCAGCGCCCTCCCTTTGGGAGGGGGGAGGATGAATTTTCTGGGGAAAGATAAATCTTACAGTATAAGAGTTAGTTCCACCAAATAAAAACTTCTCATTCAGGTGTTGAAAGAATTTCATCCAGACAATCCACTACCTATCAGCTTTACCTAATGTGAAATTTCTCCTGACAAAACACGCCCTTCTTACAGTAATAATTGCCACCCAAGATATTGAAGGGGAGCAGAATATGCTGCCCCAAAATGTGCCACTTTGGCATGTGGAATATTTTGAGCTGAAAGGCAATCAGGACCCAGGAGGCTCAGGTAAATCATTTCCCTTTCCTTTAGCTGCCTTAAAGAATTTAGTTAGATAGGGTGCCTATACCAGTAGGAAAGCTATTACTAGAGATAACTTTATTTTTATCTGAAAGACTTATCTGGTTGGCACAGCAAACATTTCATTACCAAACATCTGCTCTTCTCATCTTCCTATGAATGACCTTCCTCCCCTTTGAAGTGAGACCCCTCTCCCTTGCTTAGCTCAGGCTAGTTTATAAACCTCAGTTGCCTGTCTTTGAGTTTTAGATTTTCACAGGGTCTCAGATGTAAGAAATTAAATGTTTTTCTCTTATTGATCATTCTTATGTCAATTTAATTATTAGACAAGCCAAAGGACCTATAAGGGATACATTTTTTGCCCTACGATATCTAGGAGTCCTATGAATAATATGACTCGGGACAGCTACTAGCTCCTTTGTTTTTACTGCTTAACAATGAAAGATCAAATAGTGACCAAAAACAAATGCACAGAGCAATATGTAAAGAAACAAAACAGGCCAAGGCAAATTATCAGAAAAAAAATGCAATATAAGAAAAAGATAGCTTAGCAAAGAACTTTTTAAAAAAACTGTAATAAGTATACTCAAAATATTGAGAAGATATAGTATTCTTTCTTTTTTTTAATTATTTTTTATTTTAGAGAGAAAGCAGGGAAAAAGGAACAGAGAGAAAGAGAGAATCTTGAGCAGGGTCCACGTTCAGCATGGAGCCTGACTTGAGCCTAGATCCCATGACCCTGGGATCATGACCTGAGCAGAAATCAAGAGTCAGAGGCTCAACCGACTGAGCCACCCAAGCATCCTGAGAAGATACAGTATTCTTAAAATGAGATTTTGTGCTACGAAAAGCAAGTAGAAAACTCTATAGGGTTCTTAGAGGTTCAAAGTCAGATGAGGATGCAAAGTCTTTAAAGTTTGGGGGAAATATTTGTAATTTAGAAGTGTATATCTAGGTAAAGGGTTGAGAAAATATAAAATAAAACCCTTATGAAACATAAAAGCTCTCAAAATATTTTCCTTCTTTTTATCCTTTCTGAGGCAGTTACTAAAGGTTATATCTTCAGCCAGATGAAGAAGTAAATAGAAAAGTTGGAAGATATGAGATCCAGAAAATAGCAACCCTATCGAGGAAAACACAAAATTTCTGCAATGGGAGGACAGAGTTCCCAGGAGAGTCCTGATTTTAAAAAAAGGACAAATTTTTGTAAAAGAATAGAAATGCAATATTTAATGAAAAATGTAAAATTCAGGAGAAACAAATATTTTAAAAGAAATTTATAATTTAAATAAAGCTGATTATAATGTACCCTTACTATAAAATTTTTTTAAATGAAAAATACAAAAAAGTAGAGAGAGAAAGAGAATTAGTTTGGTCTTGATTCTAGAAAAATTCTCATTCAGGTTCCCCAGAAATCTAGATAAATTATCCATAGAGAAAAAATAAAACCCCAGAACTCTACTTGACCAAAAATGAAAAGTAATAACATAGTCACAATAAGATAAATTCCATTTATTTCTTTTTCAACATTCAGAATTAACGCAAGGGAACAATGCAGAAAACTGGGTAGTAGGAGAGAGCATAACTTACCAATAATTTAGTTAATAGAAGGTAAGGCCACACACATTAAGCAAAGGTAGGAGTAGAAAAAGTTGGAAGTATGTGGATATTAGCATGGGGATTCCAACAGCATCATCTAAGGGCAGTTTCTTGAAAGACCATAAGATAGTTCAGTACTGTTAATAATTTCTAATTGAAAAGCTAAAAATATTATCAACGTCAGACATTGAGAGAGGCACACAGGGAAGGAGAGTGCCACCTTCCAGGACACAGTCTTTAGTTATTTTTAAATTTTTAAAAAATGTTTATTTATTTTTGGGAGAGAGAGACAGAGCATGAGTTGGGGAGGGACCGAGGCTGAGGGAGACAGAATCTGCAGCAGGCTCCAGGCTCTGAGCTGTCAGCACAGAGCCAGACATGGGGATTGAACTCAGAAGCCATGCGCTTAACCAACTAAACCACCCCTCTGCCCTGAGGACACAGTCTTTAGATGTAGAGTAGCACTGAAAATTAAAGCAGGTCTTGAAAGTACTGTCCCTTACCAACCATAAGCTGAATCTCCAACGCACTTTCTGCTTCTGTGTTAACCAAAATTACCCAAAACAATCACCACTCTTCAAATTCAGTTTCCCTTTCCTTTGCCAGAGTCACTATGCTATGCTCCTCATTTCAAATACATCTGAAATGCAAGGATACATTCTTCCCTGTTGATTTGCTGAAATTATGATAGCAAATGTTTCTTTATTCAGATCCTCAAATGTAAGCTCAGATTCATTTTGGAATCACCATGCAGAATAGAAATCATTTAAGTATTGATGGCCTCATCTGTCTTAGCTTTCAACAGATTAAATAGTTACAAAAGATTCAATAATAGTATTTAGAATTTTAAGCTATAATGTCAAGGGTCATTAGAAAATCCCAGAGTGACAGAGAATTGCTGAGTTAAAAAATACCAACGAATTTCTTGCTATGTTCTGTTTTTGTTCTGAACAGTTCCGTTATCTGGGCTGAAAAGAAATGGGGCACTGGGATAGTCCAAGGAGATTTGGTTACCCATTGCTGTTTTTCATTTTCAAGAACTCGATATATTATTTTCTTACTCATTGGAATGTACAAAGCATCACTTCTCAAAATATCTCTATAGGTTCAAGAATAAACATAGAGAAGATATCATATTTATAAAAATTATGTTAGACACAGCTAAGTATAGCTATGTGAAGTGTTTTTTTAACAATGAATTTTACACACACAAGCACACACAGACACATGTCTCTAGAGCCTTCCAATATCCATTATAATCATTTTCCATTATGAATAATTCAGACTATAATAAAATAGAAGGGGGATTGAAATATTCAGTGGATGTTATTTTTTTTAAATAACACTAGAGTATTAAGAATTTACTCTGACCTGAAGTTATCATTTAAAAAGTTTCAAAACTCACAGAACTGCACAACACAGAGTAAGTTCTAATGTAAATTTGAAGTTTTAGTTAGTAATAATGTTCATTATTGGTTCACCAAATGTAACACACTAATGAAGGATGTTAATAATAAGAAAACAGGTGCAGGGAGGAGAGGAGATACATGGGAATTCTCTGTGCTTTCTGCTTGATTTTTCTGTAAACCAAAGCTGCTCTTAACAAGCAAGTTAATTTTTTTAAAGTGTGGAGAAACGATTTTCTAAACTAATCACAGTAATAATTAGCTTTGGCTTTATTCTAATTGGCTGATATTAATGCTTTATTTGCTAAGCCATTCATATCACTTTAAACAAATGTCTTATTTTAGAGTTAGGGGATGTGGTATTCAGATTACTCAAATAGTGTCCCAAGGTTGTACAGTTTACAGGTAATAAAAAGAGGAACAACTGAACCTGTTTTATTTGACATAAAGATTATCATTTACTCTTAAAAATAGTTTAAGGAAATATGATCATGTACATGCTCATATTGAATAAGTCACAAGTTCTTTTTCTGGTGGTGGGAACCTACAAAAAGAGAGAGAATAGGAATTTCATAACAGACTCATTAGTTTTTTTACCCAATTTTAATTAAACTTATCCTGTTTTTCTTCCCTCCAATCAACTACTATGAAATGCCAACGGATTTTTGTACCTAAGTCACAATGTTCGTTATTCAGTTGAATAATCTTAACATTAGTTAGATTTTATTTTTTTTCTTTTTGCAAACAATGTAAACCATCAAAAGCAGTTGAGCCAAAGAGAGAACTGAATCTAAAAATGCATATATTTCTCTCAGACCTTGATGTCTCCAGTGCAGTCAGACTTGAGGAAGAGACTGGAATTAGGAACTGAAAATTTTTCACCATCTGCTTTCTGTCTCTCCCTACAGACCTGCTTCCTCTGCCTCCCTGAATTAATCAAGAAATATGACTATCCCATAGCTCCTCAGACTCTCCCCCTCTGACCCCACAATTCTTCCATGAGTCACAAACTCAATCTGAAAATTCTCATTAAAAATTTCAGAGAGAATAATTCTAATTGGTTTAATTTCAGTGATATAATCCCAACTCCTAAATCCATTAGCCATGCTCAGGGTTGGGAGTGAGGTATGAGTTATATAATATTAACATGGCTAATGTCACCTGTGGATCAGGTGATGGTGTCATGAAAAGGAATTATTAATATTGGGTTGGATCAATGTTTACCATTTGTCACTTTACTAGGTAACAGATATAATGATACATTATATATATATATATATATATATATATGGATTCTCTGCTTATACATTATATATATATATATATATATGGATTCTCTGCTTGGAAATCTTTGAGGGTTTCAAATTTTCTTATAATTCTGAATACTTTGAATACTTCAAAATATTGAATTCACCTTTTCAGTCTCTCTGCCAAACAAACACAATATAGTACATAGTAAATGAGACATTATATATATTAATCATTTAATTATATATTCTTTGTGACAATTTCACTTTTAATGATTTTATAAACCAATTTAAGAGTAGTAACTGCATCTTGTAATTCTTTTGTAACACTCAAATAGCACATCCTTAGACATTCAGTGTGTGTGTGTACTTGTGTATAAAATTAATTGAACAGATGTGAGGACAAGTTCAGGGACTATTTACATGGTAACTTTACTCTAGCAATATATTTATATTGGTAAATGTATTGTGCTTTCTGTTTCTGGCCTACTAGAATTAAAGTCATCTTTTTCACTCTGTGTTAATTAAGGAACTGGAAAGAATCCTTCATGGTTTATTGAGATGTATTTAAGTTAATAAAAATATGTAACCTAATGACCTGATCTTACTAGAATGTCTACAAAGAATTGATTGCATTAGGGTGTCCATTAAAAACAAGCCTGCTGCTGATCAGTTGATGAGTGGAAAGATAATCAATTTATTATGTAAAATCTGTGAAATTTGCCCAATATGAATAGAATATTACCAGTGAAACATTATAGAATGGGTGTTATTTTATAGTCTCTCTCAGCCCCCCCAAAATTATCACTGCTTAAAATTGTTTAGTATGTTAGAGCAATTGTTTTTAATATGCTTTCGTAGTAATCCCTGCACTTGAAATATATGTAAACTTGTTCATGTGGAGAGAGAATAGTGGAAAACTAATTATAAAAATGAATACATTTATTTCTAAGATTAATATGCAAAATTTTTCAAAAAGTTGCAGTGTTGAGTATTGACATTTATGTATTATTGAAAAAAAACTTTGTAACTCCCTACTTGTATTATTTGTTTTTTCAATGAAGAAATTTTTTATATGTTCAATTAAGATGATTTCCACTCTATTTCTTGTAGCTGGCTTGATCTTACCTCAAAAAGATGAAGGTGTGACATGCTAATAGCATTGCATGGCTTTCATATGACATGTGTGCATTGGTAAATTATTTTATTTATACTTTACAAATTCATAGGTATTTTATAATTGTCACTGATGAAATGGGCTCTTGGGCATGTTATTTTGTGATTAGAACATGAATTATATCAAGAGACATGGACTCTCTATTCAAGATACTTAGAAATGAAAGAAGTTTAATGGTGCTATGGGCAAAACATTTGAGGTCTTGCTTTCTAGACCAGTAGGCAGAACCATAAACCACATTTAAAATATATGGGGGTAGGAGGCCGCCTGAGTGGCTCAGTCGATTAAGCGTCCAACTCTTGATATCCACTCAGGTTGCGATCTCATGGTCATGAGATTAAGCCCTGTGTCGGGGATGGAGACTGCTTGGGATTCTCTCTCTCCCTCTCTTTCTGCTCCTTCTCTACTTGTTCTCTCTCTTTTTCTCACTCTTTCTCTCTCCCCCTCCAAAATTCTTCTGGATTATTCATCCATACTAGCAGTCAAACTGTACTGTCAATTAATGGTAGCATGCTAGCCCTCATTATGTAAGTTTTTTTTTAATGAGTTTCTTTGCTGCTCAAATGCCTCTCCTAGCAAAGAAAATATTGAATAGAAAGACGGGGAACCTTCAGTTAATTAAAATGATAAATTTTCTCATTTTTCAATGTGTGTCTTCCACTTTCCAAGTATTGGAAATCCTATTTGCTTCTCCTTCAGCAATTCTTAACACATTACTCCTAGCAGCACTTCTATTTATGGATCATGGTCTAAGAAGAAACATCACAAAGGAAAATGTAAAATTACTTACTTTAAGACGTATGCAGTGAAACCAATGCAAAAGTAACAACAACAACAACAACAACAACAACAAAACATATGTAGAAAAAAGGATAAATTGTTTTCAGAATAGATGCAAAGCTAAAAACAAAAACAGAAATAAAAACAACCCTTTCTTTTCAAATAGTGAGAATTTCCCAAGAAGTGTTATTATATAAAAACTGCTTGATTTTCTAAGAAAAGGAGACTGGAACATTATTTTTATTGAACTGAATAGAATATTTTAATTAACCCTTTATCTTTTGCTGGGATTTCCTTTTTTCCTTAGTAACATTTTTAGTTTTGACATATATTTATTTCTTTACGATATAGGCTCCCCAATCATTATCTCACAGCTCTTTCAGCTCCCCTATATATTTTCATTAAAGGCTGGTTGAAAAATATGCATTTTTGGAAATAGCTAATGCCTTATTCTATATACCGTTATATCATTTCCATGGAGGTTACTGATGGGATAGAAATTGAAGGTTAAATCTTTCTTGATACAAGAATTCATTTCCCCTCAAAAGAAATGGACTTATAATGAATGGATAAAAGCAATTTAGGATATAATATTAGTGTGCAATTACTTCATAAAATAACCAAAGAGCAGGAAACCAAAATTATAGAATTGTTGGCATGTAAATGGATCCCATGAAAATGAAATATTGACTATGAGCTAAGTATGATCTTCTTAAATCAGGAGAAAAAATTACCTTCTCTATCCTAGATATTGCAACATGAAGTATTGCCTCCATGTGTATTTCCATTTTGGAATAATTTTTGTAATTCCCCTTTTGACCTGCGAAAGTACCAGTAAAATACTCACTAGAGCTTTTTGCACTGTCTAAACTAACAGGAAAAACTCCCATGGGAATACTATTGAGTTCTCTTTTGCATGGGTACAAAACTCAGCAGCATGATAAAACCTAGCAGTGAAAATTAGAGCATTTTTGAGTATCCACAGCTCATTTATTTAATACATAGTAGTTACTTGTGGTATAAACTTTGATTAATGCAGTCTAGAGGAGACTTATCACCTCATAAATGGTTAATAATTAGATATGACCACACTATTTGCTCATAGATCTGAATAAAATGTTGATGGTTTCTGCCAGCTATATCATTAAAGTCAATAGTAGTTCATCACGTATGCCCTTACCTGACAGGATTATTATAGTATCACTATTAATATATAGCAATTACTTGGGGTATATCTTTATAGAAGGCTATCAATCAATGAATTTTAATGTAATGCACACACTTTATAGATAAACTTTGGCATCAAAATGAGTCGTATGTACTCTTCTTCAAAGAATTCTTTGTTCATGAAGCCAGGAAACTGGTATTTATTGAAGATTCCATGTGTAGTTGTTTAAAGCACTTTTTAAATTGGTGCTCCTTAAATTGTAAGGAGGAAACCTCACGGAAGTTAAAACTATGAAACTAACTTGTCCAGTTGAGTCTTTGCCTTCACAGAGGAGGAGACCCTGCTTTTAGTCGGCACACTTTCAACTATATGATGCCACCTCTGAGAATACAGCCACGTTCTTGGCAGTGGAGTTGCATGTCTAGCAACTGTCTACTTGGGGTTAAATTCACGTCAATGACAGGAGACAGCAGCATTCCTAGGCAATCTCTTACCAGGTGTGCAAAAGCAGGGAAGGCAAAAGGAAGAGTACTGGAAGGATAGCAAAAGACAAATAGAGGCAAGAGAACAAAGCTGTTTCACATTAGGAAACAACAGCAATGGACAAAGTCTGGAAATACCACACAAGGTGGATCATTTTTGAACAAAAGTGTCATTTAGTTTCCCTGGAAAATTTTAAAGCTTTCTTTGAATTTAGCCTTATTTATTAATTAAGGGAAAACCAACCAATTTTGTAAAGTAGAATGGCTCAAAATCGAACATTAACATGACTCACAACCTCAACATGGCTTCTAACTTTCAGAATCTCACCTGTAGACAATTTGAGATTCTCTCAATCATGAGGCCACAGGAAACACTTTTATTCTATCCATTTATTTATTCCATATGTTTCTTGAGCCATATACTAACTCTCCTTGGAATGCTGTCCTCCATGAATGAGCAGTTAAAATTTCAAACAGAAAGAATTAATTTTCATATGTAAGCTCTTAAAAGCTCATATTTTATAAATAGATACTTTATTATTTATCTTCCTATGATGATTTTCGTGATCTGTTATCCTCTGCAAAATGTTAATGCCATTACCTATCAATTGTCACTGCATTGTGCTTCTGTCTCTCTCTTAATTGCTGTGTCCTGCTAAAGTGTGTTCTTCTAACTTGATAAAATTTACTGACTTATTTGGCCATTAGAGCAGCTTCCAGAATGAGCCTACTCTAAAAATGTCTCCTTCCCCATTAGAGTCATGAGCTGACAGATCCTAATTTATCCTAGTTTACTATTTTACTATTACAAGCACACTTTTTAAGGTCTATAAATATCTCACATTTTGCTAGGTTCAAGTCACTTTAGGTATATTTTAAGCAAATGGGCATTGCCTAAACAATGAACTTAAAAAGTTTTTCATCTGGCAAAGCTTTGTCATTAGGCAAAAGTCTAAAATTCTGGCTTATTTTTATCTTAGGGTAAGGTTTCATCCCAGAAGACATACCAGCACCATATGGAGTCCTCAATTGCTCAGTCAAATCTGCTATTCAGTCTACAAACACAACTCCCAGCAGGTAGCAAGAGCATAGATTTAAGTCAAGGTCACTTCCTTTCAGAGGTCACATGCCTTTGCATGAACTGAATTTTTGTTGCATGGTTTTGGCCAAATTGTGCAAATATAGGAATGCCAAATTTTGTGTATTTACTGGAAAAAGCTGAACCAAAAGTTCATTATATCTGAATTCAGAAAAATGCTTGTTTGCAGTTGGAGCCAGGTGCTTCCAGAATTTTCTCAGGATTCATAATCTGTACAATACAGAAATAATATAAGCATTGGACACCTTCCTAATATGCATACCCATATTTCAAGTTCAGTTAGACTCAAATGCTATTAAAGAAGTCCTCACAAATACTCTAATCTGAATTTTTCCTTTTGTATAAAACCTGAATAAATGTATATGGCACAATTTCAATACTAGATTGTTGTCTTAGAATTTATTAAGATTTGCTTGTGAACTTGAACTATAAAACTGTAAATATATTATCATTTGAGTGTTTACTATGCTACAAGAAAATTTCTAAGTGCTTGTCATGTATTTGCTCATTTAATCATTATATTACACCCTGAAGTAATTCCCATGATTGCACCAATTTATTACTGAGGAAATGGAGACACAGTGAGGTTATCATAATATCCAAAAACACGCAAGAACAAAATGTGGGAGCCAAGATTTTCAATTCTCATGATACTGCTCTTACATACTGAACCGATCAATACTGATTCTGGACAAAATTGCATACATAGTCACCACAGCATGGTGACTTCATATTCTGGGTCCAAGCTGGCAAGATTTGAGTTGAATCACAATATCACCACTCAAAAGTTATCTATCATAAGATAATGAAATAAATTATTTAACCTCTGTGCTTACATTTCCTTATCCATAAAACAGGTATAATAATAGAGCTTAACTAATAGCATTATAGTGAGGATATATGAATTAATACATGGAAAGTGTTTAAAAGGCATGTGTGTGTAGGTATAGCTATTTACTTATATGTATGTGTTTATATACAAACACTATTATATGTACACCCATATGTACATTTATAGATACACATAGATATATGGGCTTAGAGCAACTTGAAGTTAAATTAATATCTTCTGTGTCTTCATATCCACCACATTTTGTGAGTTAGGCTTAAATTTTCTCTCTCCCCAGTATTTATGGGCTAGGAAATATTTGTTTAATATCTCTGACTCAAATGTTCTTGCTGGCAATAAAGAATAATAGCAAATGTCATTAAATTGCACTTGCTAGTGATCAAAGCATCTGTGTTTTGCCAGGATGAAATGTGTCACCTTTGGAGGTTCATCAGATTGATTTTCTTCTCATATATCTCTCTAAAAGAGAGATAAGAGTTAGCATTATGATTCAGGAACTTCTGAATTACCTTCTGTGTCATCATGATGCAATAAAATAATTAGTGGAGTTATAGTTTCTTTGACCCATGGACAGACCCACAACAATACTGTATAGTGATAGTTCTTAGTATCTTTCCCATCCTCAAAGGAGATGGAAAAAACTTAGCTCAGATCACATATGCCTAGTGTTCTGTTTCATTGGTCCCGAAGACCACCCTCAGGCTCAACAATTCATTAAAAGGATTCACAGAAGTCAGAAAAGTCATTACATTCACTAGTGCATTTTATTAAAGAAAAAGAATTCAGATTAAAATAATCAAGGGGAAGAGATACATAAGGAGCACCCAGGAAAGATGAGGCATTAAGTTACCTATTTTGTCCTTTCCCAGTGGAGTGTGTGGAAAGTGCTTACTTCTCTTGCTGCCATGTTTGGCAATATGCAGTGAGCATAGCCAACTGGGAAAGATTACCTCAGCCTTGGGACCAGGCTTTTCATTAAGTATAGGTCACTTAGACATGGCTGACTGCCTATGTGGCTAATCTTATGTGTGGTAGGGAATTTGATCTCCAAAGAGAGGTCTTGCCTTTGTCCAGGCTTCTAAACCTTTGTATTATCCTGAAAGCTATGAATGCCTTTGTATTCATATTGTCCCCTTGGACCACACCTGATAGTGAGTCAGATGAGTCAGAGTGGGTGCTGGCCAGGCAAGAAAAACCAACTTTGTGATTATAAATGTCTAGGGCTTTGGGCCAAGTGAAATCAGTTTGACCTCAAGAAGGACACATGGTGAGCTTTAGACTGAATTCAACAATGTGGACAAGTCAATCAATCAATCAATCAATCATGTGTAGGTAGTGAAGTCTCAATAAAAACCAGATACTGAAGCTTGGGTGAGCTTCCTGAATTTGGTAATACTCTAATGTGTATTGCTACACATTGATTGATACGAGAGAATAATACATCTCCAAGAAGGGTGGAAACTGCATTTAGAATCTTCTCAGACTTTCCCCTTTGTGTCACTTCTTTGATTGGTTCTAATTTGTAACTTTTCCCCGTAATAAATGTGACCATGACTATAAAAGCTTTCAGTGAATTCTGTGAATCTAGTAAATTATTAAACCTGAAGGTGGCTTGGAGAAGGCCCCAAACATGTAGTCTGTGTCAGAAGTCCTGCATAATATGGCAGTCTGTGGACTGTGCTCTTAATCTCAAGTTTGGCTAAACTCCTTTGTTTCTTAGGTCTTTAGCCCCTCCAGAGGTATGCAGGGCTGATATCACACTGCCAAAAGCCCTCACCATGGGTCACGTTGTTAGCATAAAGTATCTGGCGCATCCCAAGGCCTCCTAGTGAACAAAGGCACTCAGTAGGCAGGGCATTAAAAGGCCTTAGAAGTCACCTCCAAGGATCAGATTAAGCCTCAAACTTCTCTTTGAGCAAGGATAATCCTTCACTGTGCATCTACCCATTAGCATTTGAAAATGTAACTGTTTCTATCTTTCCTGGTGTTGTGGACTGAAATGTGTATCCCCAAAATTAATATGTCAAAACCCTAACCCCAAATGTGACTCTGTTTGGAAATTACTTTTAAAGGGGTAATTAAAGTGGAATGAGGTTATAAGTGTGGGGCCCTAATTCCATGTGACTGATGTCCTTAGAAGAAGAGGAAGAGACACCAGGTATGAGTGAACACACAAAAAAAAGGCCATGTGAGAATACAGCAAGAAGGTGACCATCTATAAGCCAAGGAGAGAGGTCTTTGGAGAAAATAACTTTGCCAGCTCTTGATCCTGAACTTCTGGCCTCCAAAGCTTACAGACAATAAATTTCTCTTGTGTAAGCTATCCAGTCTGGTACTTTGTTATGGAAGTCCTGGTAAATCAAAATACCTACTGAAACCCACAAAACTCTAGGAGAATAAATACTAAATATTGCTTACCTTTTTAAAAGAAATACAATTAAGTAAATTTACAATGCATGACAAAAATCAGTACAAATATTATTATATAAACATGCTAAAACAAATATATTTCTGCCCACTGGAAGCTCAAGATTCACTATGAGAATAAATGTTCAGCCCCAATATTGGCATATTTGTGACGAATTCTTCTATTACCTCTGTTTAATTGAAGCAAACTACATTGTCATAAAATTGAAATACTCTTTGCAGAGCAGGTCATTACATTTTTGTTACATTATATATACATATTTCATTTTTTTTTTTTTAATTTTTTTTTTCAACGTTTATTTATTTTTGGGACAGAGAGAGACAGAGCATGAACGGGGGAGGGGCAGAGAGAGAAGGAGACACAGAATCGGAAACAGGCTCCAGGCTCCGAGCCATCAGCCCAGAGCCTGACGCGGGCTCGAACTCACGGACCGCGAGATCGTGACCTGGCTGAAGTCGGACGCTTAACCGACTGCGCCACCCAGGCGCCCCAATTTTTTAAAGTTTATTTATTTTGACAGAGAGAGAGAGAGAGAGAGAGAGCAGGGGAGGGGCAGAGAGAGAGGGAGGGAGAGAATCCAAAACAGTCTCTGCACTGTCAGCGTGGATACTGAGCTCAACCTCACAAACTGTGACATCATGACCTGAGCCAAACTCAAGAATCAGACGCTTAACCCAGGTGTCCCTCATTTTTATTTTTTATGTGTACTTAGATTTATTGAAATAGCAACTATCGCATTTACTTTATTCCTTTTAAAATCACTTGCAAAACATTTAAATTGCTATGCTTGTATCCCTGCTCTCTTATTGAGAATTGGTCATGTTTTCTGCACATAGTATAACCTATAAAAATATTTTGCTTTAGGTTGGAATTTGACCTAAACCGTGAAGATCAGTGGTTTCTCTTTCCTCAAGTGGTTCTGCTTCTCCTACTTTGAAATTTTATAGCATGGTGAATCAAATTTGTTCTTAAGAGTGAGGTAGAAAAATCACCAACATTTAATAATAATAGAAAATTTAAAAGTTGTAACATAAAACTGCACCTGTTGGTCTTTGATATGTACTATGTCTATTTTAACTTCATGGCCAATTCTGCTCCCCATGAATGTTATAATAGCAAAGGTATGAGAGTGAGGGAAGGTATTTAACACAGAAATAAAAACAAATTGAAACACTTTTCAGGTGCATGTTTTCAAAATTGCTTTTTTTCTTAAAAGATTCTAATAATATTCTTTACTATATCGAAGAATTTCAGGCTGATTTTTAGAATCAAGTAAGCATAACTGTAAACATTTCTTATTACTAGGTTTTCCAATGCTGGTAAATCCTTTATACATAGTGTTTTTGCTTGTTTTTCTTCCCCTGTCTTATTTGTAAAAGACGATACTGAGATTTTTAGGCAATATTGGAATGCTTTAACTAGCTGTATGTCTTTTTCTTTTTCTTTCTTTTTTTTTTTAATGTGAATCAAGTAGAGACTCTGCTCTTACAAGTGTTGTCCTTTAATTAAACCAGCTGTAAACTAATCACTGGGTTCTATAAGGCATCGTGTCTATACATGCAAAATTAACTGAGCACAGCATGGGTGATCTCTTTATTTCGACTGTCTTAAAAATCGATGAGTGCTGCCACAAGGACAATTTGACAGCAGTGATTCGTATCCTTTGTGAAGGCAGCTGTGCTGAGATATAAACTTTACTTCTCCCCACATTATAGAGGCAGCACAGGGGTGTCCTAGAGGCTTGAAAAAATAAATGTACCTGTTTGGAAACCTAAATTATATACTCAGTGAATTAACAGAATATTAAAAACACACTAAGGCTTGCATTATCAGTTTATGGTGTGGTAAAAAGGCTTCCACTACACTGGGAATCAGAAGGAATGGTCCGTGACCACAAGCTGCCACAGCTAGATATTCTTATCACAATAGCTGGGAATGCCCTCACTGGAACAAATGAAGTGGGTTGATTGGAGAGCCCATTTTAACTGAAGTCTTCAGAATACTAGAGAGAGAACGAGCATCTGGGTGGGTTTACCTCTAGAACTCCTGGGACATTGAAAACATGCAATAAATATGTGTTGAATGAATGAAGGATTTCCAAAGCAAACAGATCTAGGATTCAGATTATGCTTGTCTTTTATATACCATGTGGTCTTGGAGAAAGGTCTTAGTTTACTGAACATCAGTTTCTCAATCTATGGAATCTGCCTCCTACAGGTTAATTGAAAATTAATAGACTAATATAGAGATACAGAGATGGATATAGATACAGAGATATGGATCTCAGTGTAGGTAGCATTGTATAAGCATTTAATACATAGTTGCTTCTATTATATTATGGTTCTATGAGACTTTAATTGAATAAGATCATAAACTTTTATCCATGAATATACAACTTGAGCAGTTTCTTTTAACCATTCATGACAAATTATGTCCATACCCTAAAGCTATTTAATTTTTCATAGTACATAGAATTCTATTGTACACCTCATACTTATTTTTTTTCGATAAATGTCAAACCTGTAATTTGATTTTCAGATTTAATTTTCTCCAGATCCCAAATCCTTACATAGGTAGCTAGGGAAGGTTTTAGAGGATATATAGATCCACTGGGAAAGAAAAATATTAAAGATTTCTCATGAAATTTTTCCTTAACAGAGAAATTGATCCTTCAGAATAAAGGGTTTTCTGAGTTTTTAGAATTCTTTCTTGTGAAATTTCATTTTTCTTCTCTTAAAAAATATATACATAATTTCTATTGTCTTTTGGAGTGCTCATAATCTTTGAATGCACTTATATATCAGATACTAATTATCTATTGCCATACAAAATTGTATATTCATATTGTTAGGTTTTGTCCTAATAGTTATTCTTTAGCCATGTCTTTTATATATTAAATCCTCTCGTCCTTACTACTCTAAAATCTCTAATTTAATTCAACCTTTGATATTTTAAATAGATTATTGCAAATTTTCTTAAGCGCATCTATAATGCAGGATAGTTCACTTGCAAAACATTGCCTCCTGGTCTTTTTCTTTACTTCTAACCACATCATTAACACCTATTCCTTCTCTTAATCTTCACACAAAAGCACATTATTTTTTTGGTATAAAAAATGCAATCGTGTAATAAAATTTTACTCAAAAAAAAGTTTCATATTAAAATATTACACTCTTTTTAATATTATGTTTCATTGACATAATGATAATAATGGAGTAGGTAATTGAAAGGCCATAAGATCGAATTGTTAATGAGACCTGATGCTGGTAACCAACATTTGGGTCAACAAAAAGCCTTGCAGCCTTGGGTTAAGCTAATCATTCAAAAGGCCTTTAGCAGTAAGATGCATTTCACCTTTTTCAGTTAGCAAAAACAAAGAATTAGGTAGAAAAATAAAATAATATTTAATGTCCTCATATAATCTATTTGTAAAATATTTGTGTTTTTTTTATAGTTTAGTGACTAATTCTTCATGCAACCTTCTCAGTAGACAGGAACTTGATTCTTATTAACAATATTATTATCTACAATTACTATTATCTGTGAAAAACTATCAAATACCTGGCCTATGAGGACACAACTGTGTGATCTAAATTCATCACAAAGCCTCGCCTATCAGATTCCTAATCTCTTGGCTTTTTTCCTCTGATAAATTATATTTCTTATTTAAATATACTAAAGTCAAAATGAGTGAACATATAACTTAATTGATTACTAGGTTTCAACACGCAAAATAGAGTGTCTTTCTACGGGAATATAAAAATAGGCAATTTCTTCATGTTGTTCCTTTAATAACAGGGCTTATCAGAGTACTAAGAACTGATAACTATTAAGCTGACAATCATAACAATAGCAGTAATGATGATGATAAAAATGCACTTCTATAACTTTTGTTTCTCATAAATTATAAACATTTGATCTTTACTAACTATTCTATCTATGCATAATTTTTAAATATTTACATTTTAGAATATGGGGAGAATTATGCTGAAATGAAATTTTAGCTGTGCTATTTCAGAAACTTGTTTGTGTTTTTTTCTTTTGTCAAGAAATTTCTATCGAATCTCAGCAGTAATTTTAGATAAGACTAAGTCTATTTTTTATTCAGTTCTATAGGTAATTGGATACAGTATTAGATACTTTCAAAGTTTTAAGAGTTATACTCAAAAGGAGACATGTTTTCTCTAACTGGGCATGTGGATATCTTTTTTGCCAATTTATACTGATGGTTTCCAAGTGGATATTCAGTGGCAACCATCAGAAAATTTGTTTTTGACAGGTTATTAAAGTGTACTCAAAGACAAATAAATGAAATAGTTTACAGCTCCTATTGTAGATTCTTATTAGAAAAAACTATACTTATAGAGTAAGCAAGGCGATGCCTTCTGCTTCCTCGCTGTTTTAAGTTCTTTGATACTATTTCCATGAGATAAACACTGAAGGCCACTTGTTGACTTTTTTAGGAAGGAAAACAGAGAAAAGCAATGTCAAAAGGATTATAATGCTGTCAGCTGAGAGACAGAAATAAATATCTTTTTAACAATGACCACAGGCAGGAGGGATGGAGGAGTAACTTAGAATTAGGCAGGGAGTAGAAATGGATGTGAAAAAAATGCACAATATAAAGGACATTTTTGACTATGTTTTCATCCATAGAAAGAAAGAAAGAAAGAAAGAAAGAGTGGGGGGAGAAAGAGAAAGAGAAAGAAAGAAAGAAAGAAAGAAAGAAAGAGTAGGGGGAGAAAGAGAAAGAAAGAAAGAAAGAAAGAAAGAAAGAGGTAGGAGGGAGGAAGGATGAAAGGAAAAAAGAAGGAAGAAAGAAAGAAAGAAATGAAGAAACAAAGAAACAAAGAAATAAACAAAGAAGGAAGGAAGGAGGAAGAAAGAAATAAAGAAAGAAAGAAAGAAAGAAAGAAGAGGAAGAAAGAAAGAGGAAGAAAGAAAGAAAGAAAGAAAGAGAAAGAAAGAAGTAGGGAGGGAGGGAAGAAGGAAGGAGGGAGGGAAGAAGAAAGCAAGAAAGCAAGCAAGAAAGCAGGAAGGATGCAAAGAAGGAAGGAAGAAGGAAGGAGGGAAAAAGATAGAAGGAAGGAAAGAAAGAAGAAGGGAGGCTTTTGGGTGGTTCAGTAGGTTAAGTGTTCGACTCTTGATTTCAGCTCAGGTCATGCATGATCTCACAGTTCATGAGATCAAGCCCCAAGTTGGGCTCTGTGCTGACAATGCAGACTGCTTGAGATGCTCTCTCTCCCTTTCTCTTCCTCACTGGTGCATGCCCTTTCCCTCTCTCTTAAAACAAATGAATAAACATTTAAAAAAAAATTATATTCAAAAAAAAAGAAGAAGAAAGAAAGAAACCTGAGCCCCAGGCAGGTTACATGCATGATCTAGGTACCTGCCATCTGGAACTAACTAAAAATCTCTTGAAGAGTCACTATTTTAGATTATTCCTTCCATTCAACTTTAAAGACAATCATTACACTGATCAAATTCTTAAGGAAATATGAATCTGTTCTCCACTTGATCCCATCAATTCTATTCCTTTTACTTTCATTCTCTGTTCTAAGACCCTCCCTTTGTTACTATTATTTTTGAAGACTTGTTTCACTTTCCTTCCCTTAGATTTTGGATTATAATTGTATATTTTCTCTCCCTGCCTCCCTTCTTCCTTCTACTTCTTTTCTTTCTTCCTTTCTTCCTTCTTTCCTTCATTTCTCTCTTTCTTTCCTTCCTCCCTCCCTCCTTCCTTCCTCTTCCTTTGTTTCTTTCTCCCTTTCTTTCTTTCTTTCTTTCTTTCTTTCTCCCCCACTATTAGCTTAGTAGTTAAAACTTCTGTCAATCCTTACCCTTCCTACAGACTACAAAGCCGACCTTTGATTTTATGTTTTGAAGTCTTCATGAATAATTTTATTCCAGCATTGATGGTTGTCCTTGGCAAGGGGGCTGGTTCAAATTGCTTTTCTGCATTCATCTGAAGTGGAAGTAGTAATTGCATTTGATCATTTTATTGGTAAATTTTATGACAACAGAGATTTATAAATGTTTCCATAATAACTTGATTTTAATACTAAAAAAATTCACCTATAAAACTCTTATAATTTAAAGTTTAAAAAAACTATTAAATAAAGAATTCTTCTGTAAAGTTCTTAGAAAAGAAAAATTTCAGTTGATTTTTATTTTTTTAAATATTTGAAAATTTAATGGTATTAAAATTGTATTTTTAAGTCAGATTTTATTTTACATTGTTCCTCTAAATATCTGGAACCTTACAGCTTAGATCCCGAATTAAATTAACTCCTAGGTTTTAACCACTAAGATGAATGCCAAATGTTTTCTGTTGTTTTGGTCTTTCATTTGTTTGTTTTTTGTTTTTAAGCGATGGAAATGAAACTGTCGTGCCTGGGACCTATATGTGCAAACAACACCTAGTGAGGAGAAACTTACTTCCCACATCTGTTTTCTCATTTTAAAATGTCTTTGATCTTTCACAGAAATATTGTCCGTAATCTCAAACATGTAAACTTAATTTATGAAAAGCATAAGTCATTCTACGTACATGTATTTGTTTAGTTTAAAAAGGTTTTACATTTTGAAATTTCAGTGCATCTCACTTCAATGCCTAGTGCTTTGTCTCATAAGCAGAACAAAGACTTGGATAATCACATTCTCAACAGGTGCAGAGTGAAATTATAGTGAGAGAGGTTACTCTAAATAAGGATAAAAGGTTGTACCAACCATCTGCTAAAAACATTCCTCACTTTTATATTCATAACTCCCATGAATGTGTCTGTGGTCTCAAAACATTTAAAAACATCAGCCATTGTCAGACAAAAGAACTGTACCTTAAAAAAAAAAAAAGCAACACATATGGGATTGTGACTATGACTATTCTTTCCAAAGCATTGTTTTCAAAGGTCAAACTTCTCATAAAATACAATGAAATTAAGTTAAGGTGAATTTTTTAAAAAGATGGAATAATAGTTTCACATTGACTTTAGTTTCACAGCACCTTTAGTTTCCTATATTTTCAACTTCTTTGAAAAATGAAGTTAGGGGAGTAGGAAAAGTGTATATTAAAAGTCATGAATAATAAATAGTTATTTTTCTTTTAAAAAGAAGCAAACATAAAAAGTACCATGTATTTTTAAATAAAACTTTCACAATTGAGCTATTCTTCACAATTAGGGGCACCTGGGTGGCTCAGTCAGTTAAGTGTCCAGCTCTTGATTTCTGCTCAGCTCATGTTCTCTAGGTTCCTGAGTTCAAGCCGTGCATTGGGCTCTGTGCTCATAGCACAGAGCATACTTGGGATTCTCTCTCCCTCTCTATCTGCCTCTTCCCCGTGTGCATGCTCTCTCTCTCTCTTTCTCTCTCTCTCTCTCTCTCTCAAAATAAATAAATGAACTTAAAAAAAAAAGATATTCACAATTAACAAAGTGGTCAGAATCTTCCCTTAACCAAAAGATAAAATCTGATATGCGATATAAATGAACAGTATTGAAAAACGAGTACACCAGATTGCAGAATAGCAGATCAAAAATGGATAATCCTTGAAATAAAATCTGTCACTTTGAAACTTTAAAAGATTTTCAAAAATCATGCTAAATATTGCACATGGTATTCTTTGACATGTTTCCCTTGAGGTAAAAACTATTTCAGACTTGTGAGAGTGACTTTTACATTTACAGAGAAGGTCACATTGGAAACCTTCATAAAAATCTCAAGCCAATAAGCAAGTTTCTATGTATAATTCATTTTTGATCTACTCTATTTTTCTGCTTTATCTAGGTCTTAAACATTTCAAATGATATTGTAAAACCATGTTAAATGAGTATTCAGAACTGGTAAAGTAAAAATATGTGATGATCCAAGATTTGTAATATAATAGGAAGATCAACTATTAATACAGTTGGCATCATCATCTCAGATCCAGTACCTAGCACGAATGTTGTTAGCTGGAGAAAATAAAGAAAATGTTTGGTAAGGGGATGGTTCTGCATGAAAACTACCAATTTTAAACTATGGTTAAACAAAATGTGTATTCATTTTTTAATGACTATTTCATTAACTTAATATAACTATACTGTACAGTAAATTAAATAGTTAAAATGACAAAAATTAATATACTTTCCTTGGAAGCCAGCCAAAGAGTCACACACTCAGAAAAGTAGTAGTCTGAACAATAGACTCTTGCCCCTGCAGAACAAAGGATTTAATTGACATCGGAAAAAGAATTTTATTAGAAAACAATTTAAACTTTCCCTTTAATAGAAGTTTTTTTCTAGAACCCTAATGAAATTCACTTTTTAATGAAAACATTCAAGTAAATGTGCTTACTCTAATAATTTATTTTTAAAACATCTCTGATCTAGTAAATTGTTGACAAATCTGGGCAAGTACACCTATTTAAGCCGATGTATAAAAATATTTAAATTTAAAATTTCGGAGAACAAACTTACCCAGTTTTCTAAAAACATAAATAAAAAAAAAGATTTCCATAAATATTGACTTTGGAGATGGGGCCACTTAATGTGTATTGGCAATAACAAAAGATAAATCATTTAGTATACGCTCATGTTTTATTTTTTTTTCCGGATATATGAATAAACAAAAGATCTTCTGTGTTTACAAAGTGTAACTGTCTCAAATATATTTGCTGAAACTTCTTGTATTACCAATACCAATTCCTTTTGCTACCAATTTGCTTGAAGTCAACAGAAGATGTTAGAAAGGAAAGAGTTGCTTTTGTTGATAAGTCCATTGGTACTATAACAACGTAATCAATGTTCCCTAGGCACTAAGTAAATGTAGAACCTGAGGGAAGCAGTGTGGATGCTTAAAGTTAATGGCTAAATGATAAAATGTGTTTAAGTTTAATCACTTTACTTACATGGTCATTGATTTCCTTCACCACCCTTGTCTAGCATGCCACACTTAATAACTATTTCCCATCAATAGCCAATAAGAATTAAACATAGGCCCAAGAGCAAGAAGAAAAAAACATCAGAAGAGAAAACTTCTAGTTTTCTCAATATTCTTGATTCCCTTTTGAGGAAAACCTTTTTGGAACTTCATAACTATTGGTTGACTTGTTCATCATATTTTGTTTGCAGGGTATATTTTTCCTGATCATAGTTTAGCCTGGTGTGAAGTTACTATCTGGCATTTTAACACAGGCCAGATATGCATCAGTTCTAAAGGAAGCAGTAAGGTGTGTAATCATAATAGACATCGCTTACATGTCCAGCAGATTCTCTATGTAATGCATGCTGTTGCTGACAACGAATCATGACCCTAGTCCTTATAAAGTTTGTAATAAAACAGGGGAAACAGAAATAGTACAGCTATAACAATTATCTAAAAGGAAGTGCTAAGTTATGCAGGACTCATTAAAAACACACATTGGAGGCCCACAAACTTTCTGTTAACCCTGGCTGGACTGGCATATGAAAGTATTATAAGGATATAGAAAAATTCACAGAAAAACCTTGCAGACACAGTACCTGGGTTCATATTCCAGCTCTGCCATGTTCTACCTTTGTGACTCTGGCCAGGTTTTTTAACCTTCCATGCCTTGGGTTTCTCATCCACGAAAAAAGGAATAATATTGTACCTAGCTCATAAGATGGTTGAAAGGATTAAGCACAGTGTTGCATATAAAACAATTAGCACTCAGCAAAAATCCATCTTGTATAATGGAACAATACTATAAGTGATGAAGGTTTAATGAGAAATGGCCAGGCTTGTGTGATGAATCAGTGTTAAGTAGACCTAAGTTCAAAGGGTGATAATTTAGTGGCACCTGAGGGGCTCAGTCAGGTAAGCAACCGTGTCTTGATTTAGGGTCAGGTCATGATCTCACAGTTTGTGAGTTTGAGCCCCGTGTCAGGCTCTGTGTTGACAGCTCAGAGCCTGGAGCTTGCTTCGGAATTTGTTTCTCTTCTCTCTCTGCCCCTCCTCCATTCATGCTCCGTATCTCTCTCTCTCTCTCTCTCTCTCTCTCTCTCTCTCAAAAACAACATTAAAAAATAAATAACATTTAAAAATTAAAAATAATTAAATAAAAAATAAAGGGTAATAATTAATTTCTGGGAAGATATGATTTTTCTACTTTATGGAGGGTGTCAGAAATTTACCCTCTCAGAAAAACTGTCTGAAGATTATAAATAAGGCCATAAAATATGGGTGACATATCATGTATTGGTGGAGGACACCCAAATATTATTTAGGACTACAATATCCAATAAGATAGCAGTAGCCATATGTGGCTAAATTATGACTTGTCTGACTTCAGAGGGCTGTAAGTTTAAATACAAATCAAACTTCTAAGACTTACTGTGAAAAAAATTCAAAATATCTTCTTAGGGTTTTTACACTGATTAGATATTAAAAATACAATCGTTTGGGTGTATTGGGTTAAAGAAAATATATTAAAATTAATTTCATCTGTTTATTTTTAATAAACCCACTAAAAATAAATATTATGTGTAGCTTGCATTATTTTTTGTTGCAATGTGTTAGTCTAGGGGGATGTATTTAGTTCACATTTTTAATTACTATTAATTAAAGTCCTAGGCCTTTTGAAGTTACTTGCTAACTTCTAGATATTTGCCTAAGAGAGATACAGATAATTTTGGTTTAGTGGAAGAGAGAACCCTAAAAGAGTTATGGCCTTGTGGACATTGAACTGTTTATATCTAACTCAGAAATTATATTCTAACATTTCTTTGTGGTCTGTATGTCCTAGCTTCTCAGAGGCCCTTTGAACCAGTCATGACATCTTTACTGATTACCTCATTAATTAATGAGTTAAAAACTTTTTGCTTAAGGGTTATAAGTTTACTTTGAAATTCATACTTTACCAAAAAAGGAGGCTGAATTTATTGAGGTTGGCAATAAAAAGCCCTTTGACAATGTATGATATGACAGAGTAATGAATAGAAGACTTGCATTACTAACTGGGCCCTATTATGTACTACTGGAGGTGTGCAGGTTCCTTAACTTCTCTGAGCTGCTAAAAATGTCTCTGTAAGTTGCAATAATTATACTTGGTTCAAAAGGTTGGACTTGACTGATAATGTACTCTAAATGCCCACCACAGTGTCTGAAATATATGATTTGGTAAATCATATATTTGATTATTATAATTAATGTTACTTTTAAAATTTTTGAATAGAAGAGCAAGCCAATAAAATAGTGTCATTTTTAAAATGTTTATTTATTTATTTTGATAGAAAGAGAAAAAGCGCAAGTTGGTGAGGGGCGGAAAGAGAGAGAGAGAGAGAGACATTACAAGGCAGGCTCCAAGCTGTCAGTGCAGAGCCCAACTCAGGGCTCGATCCCAGGAACCATGAGATCATGAACTGAGCCAAGATAATGAGTTAGATGCTTAATCGACTGAGCCACCAGGTGCCCCTAAAATAGTGTTCTATAATAAGTTTTAAAATTATATACATAGAATAGTTAAGAGAGGGAGAAGGTCATATTGTTTTTGTTTTTTTTAATGTTTATTTTTGAGAGAGAGAGAGAGAGAGAACAGAGGAGGGGCAGAGAGAGACAGAGACACAGAATCTGAAACAGGCTCCAGGCTCTGAGCTGTCAGCACAGAGAAGATACAGGGCTTGAACTCATGAGCTATGGGATCATGACCTGAGCAGAAATCTGACACTTAACTGACTGAGCCACTCAGGTGCCCCAGGAAGGTTTTCTATTGTGAAAAGCAACTTGGAAAATGAGGGTGCAGCAGACCCAGGCAGTTGGTGACAGGAGTAAAAAGAAAAATGGAAGGATTACTTTATCAGAATCAGCAAGATTTAATGAAATATTTTAAAAGTAAGGGCTATAAAATAAAGAGCAAACATAAAGGAAGGGTGATGCCATTTACAGAAACATGAAATTCTGAAGTGGAAGGTAGTTTGCTGAGAAGCATTCTCAAGTTTTGCTCATGTTTTCCCTGAAGTAGAGGGAGGTCCAAATGATGATTTTTAGTCTTCTAGAAATTCCTGTAAACAATAAAAGTGGGAACTTAGTACAGCTGGGTTTCTTGGAGATCACTCAAAATGGTTGTGATATTTTGAGCTATGAATGTAATCTCAAAGAGGGAAAGTGTAGGGAGATAGAAGAATAAGCCTTGGGAATCTGAATGAAGAGAAAACAGTTCAGAAGTCAGAGAGGTATACTAGAGAAATACTGGAGGGGAAAAAATGTAGAATCACTATTTTTGAGGTTTATTTGTTATTCCTTACTAAAATAATATGATGAGTGTCCATTGTGTCCATTTGCTATAATTTCCAAACTGAAATGTCTAACTTGCTTGTTTGTGTGTTGTTTTTTTAGCTTGCTTGTTTTATTGATGAATGCAGGCTTCCGTACATAAAACCAAATGCAGCTGGGCCATAAATTTAAAACTAACAATGCATAGATACACAGGCTTCTGTAATCATGAGTTATTTTTTTTAACAATGGCAGAAGTATTCAATTGTATTTTGACAAATGTTTTAACATTTTAAAACTCAGGTAAAAATTGATTGTTTGCATGTGCTTAAAATTTTTAGCCTTTCTTGAAATGATGGATTTCTACCTTCAATTCTATAATAAAATAAAACATTCAGATAAGACCTTAATGTCAAATTAGCACAATATTCATGATCCTAATATTCATAACACACTAATGTTTTCACATATAGACTTAAGCAAAAAGTCTAGCATTTAAAGCTCAAGGTTAAGTATTTTAGCCATTAGTTCTCAAATTTAGCTGTGCTATTATTAACGCAGATGACTAAGAGTTTAATTTTCTATTGGAATAAGAAAAATAGGAAAATGATAACATTAATGGCATAGAAATGTTTAAGAAATATTCGGTAAGATTCTCCCCTCTCCATGACTGTCTTTATTTTCACTTGCTTCCCATCTTCATTATAATCCAAAAAATTAATACCTCTTTACTTAGCAATAATGTACATGTACTTCTGTAGATGACATGCCAGAAATTTCAGCTGCTCTTCCTGAACTTTAATTAGAGGCCTCAAACCCTACTCTGTGAATTAACCTTAATCCGTTTTGAATTCTTTCAGAGAATAGAAGGCAATGATGACCTGTAGCATATCACAGATAAACATACTTTATAGAAATCATAATTGTTATTAAATCAAAAGTATAATTTATAGAATGTCATGTAAATGTCATAATTAAAAATTCATAATCAAGAAAACATAGGCTCTAAAATATTCTTTGTGGCTATTGTCTCTTTATTCAACGTATATTCAATACAATTTAAAAAATTGGGTTTACTGTTTCTTTCTTTTTAGACTGTTCCCCTAGCAGAATATACTTAGTGTAGTAAATATGAATGGGATGGCTAATCCACCATTGATAAACATGGTATTATGTTTCCTTTGTTTAGAAACTACTGTGGCTATTTATTGAAATGGATTTCACAAATGTGAGAGTATAGAGCTATGAAAATAATAAGTCACAAGGAATATACTTCTGAGTCTCTTTATATTGCCAAATTTTCTACCTTCTAATACAAGCAAGAAATAGAATGAAACAAATAAACAAACAAATAAACAAAAAGTAGGCCTTTGGGTATTTGAATTAACTCATTATAATAGGAATGTTACAATTATGTAAGTAATTGGCCATTTTCCTTGATTAAAATCAATTTCTTCTTGAATAGTCTTATAGATGATCAGTAAGATTTATCAATTTTTATTTTATTTTATCAATTTAGTTGTCTCAAGGAACCCAAACCGAAATGCTATAACAGTTAACAGTTATAGATGCTTTTAAAAATTGACAATTACTTCATTTTCACATGATAAAAGTTGTTAACAAAGCATATTAAATTAAAACAAATATTTTACTTACTCTGAAAACTTAGTTAAGCTCATATGAACTTATTTTATGTTTTTTACTAAGATACCACTGTGGCATAGACATAGTATAAAACAAAGCAAATAGATCAGTCACAATACAGGCACTCTCTAGGTAATCTGAAAAGATTGGCCACTAAGATCATATCGTTTCTGTTGTCTGTTTTTCTTTTTTTTTTTTAATGTGTATTTATTTTTTGAGACAGAGAAAGAGCACAAGAGGGGAGGGGCAGAGAGACAGGGAGACACAGATTCCAAAGCAGGCTCCAGGCTCTGCGCTGTCAGCACAGAGCCCAATATCGGGGTTCGAACTCACAAGCCATGAGATCATGACCTGAGCCGAAGTCAGACACTCCACCTACTGAGCAACCCAGGCACCCTTAAAAGTGTATTTTTTTCCTCTACTACCATTGTGGAGAGGGTTTTCTGTGTTGAAGGAAGATTTTGTTTTCAATTCTATTTCCCCAACAATAGCAACTCTGAAACTCTCTTTGTAAGCTAAACAACATACAGCTGAAGGTGCTTTCAAGTATAGTGATATGGAACTTAACCGCAAATGTAGTGAACATAGACTATGAGGCAATGATTTTTCAATCAGTGTGGCATAACGATTTTATGTTCATGATGACATTAGTTAGGAAGCTAGGAATCCATTGTTCCCACTGGAAGACACGTGAAGCAGAAATGTCACCTTTCTTCAGCAGTCCTCCTCTAAGTGTATTAGTTAATGTTCCATTTGTGCAGTTATTCTCAGCTTCAAATCACTCTTTCTAGAAATAGGCAGGTTTAGGCACACTGTGCAAGGTGATAACATACTTTTTTTTTTTTTTTTAATGCACACACATCTCTAAGCATTTCAGTCTCTGGGATTTAAAAAATAAAGTACTTAACTTTGCTCTCCATTTCCACATCTAAAGTGTCTTCACTTCAAAACCTGTTCAGTTTTCTTTGTAACAAATCTGTGAATGTGTGTATATGCTACTACAAAATCGGCTATACTCACCATGTGATTGATATATTTTAATACATTACTTTTTGAGAATTAATAGGTATTTTCTGAGATTCCTTCATATCTAGTAACACCTTATACTTAGATGTTGGAAACCTATAAGGTTTTTCTCTATAATATGATCTTTCCAAATTCACTATGTGAATCATTGACTTATCCCAATATGAATTATGTGTGATATTTTTAAAAATCCTCAAGGTAATAACATATCAAATATATTCTTTACTTATTCATTAATAATGTAATTTTAAATGAGCATTTCCCATGAATATACTGAATACATTGTAATTTTTATTCAATTATATAAATTTTGAAAATTTTCAACAAATTGAAGAGTTTTACATATTTGACACCACAAAATTTCATGTTTTATTACTGAAATTTTTAAATATAAGAAGAGTTTTGAATCATGTATAATGGAAAAGTATCAAAGATACAAATTCACTTTAAAATTTAATCTCAGATGGTCAGAGGGTCTCCTTTGACACAGCCCATCATTTTATTTATTTATTTATTTATTTATTTATTCATTCATTCATTCATTCATTTGTTGTGGTAGTGGAAGAATGAGAATTGCAGCTGGAAATTTGTCTTGGAAAGACTGAGAATCAAGATGAAATATCTAGAGAATTCAGATGCATTGGTGTTTCATAAACTATTATTACAAGGCTACATTCACATCAGAATTTTGCTCGTTACAAGATTTACTTGTTACATTGTGAGTGATTTGCAAAAGCAAACTTTTCTTTCTTAAATTGCCATATATTTGAACTGAATTTTGTTAGGAATATCCTTTATCAAAATAAAGAGCAAACAGATTTTTCATAAATATTTGCCATAAGGCACTCACTGACATGTAAAACCATAGATTTTTAGATAGAGGACTATCTGATATCTGGGCCAATGAATAGAAACAACTGAACAGTGTCTTCGTGAAAGCTCTCTTGACATGTGAAGGTGATCAATGGGAGGTAACTAACTAGGATATGTCGATGATGTGTCTTATGGCCATATATGTTTACTTCATGAAAATAGTCACCTGGGGAAGAACAAAGTCTATGCTCTTTGCAGGGCACATGTGCCCACTTCCCCTATTGTGTTACATATGGCCAGTCCACTTTATTACATTAATCCATTAGATGACATGTCTTATGGCCATATATGTTTACTTCATGAAAATAGTTATCTGGAGAAGAACAAAGTCTATGCTCTTTGCAGGGTACATGTACCCACTTTCCCTATTGTGTTACATGTGGCCAGTCCACTTAATTTATTAACCCATTGAGCCCTGAGGCATAGTGATCTGTGACTCCCTTCTTGGACTCAGTGCCTCAACTGTTTAGAGTTTCCTCTCTGCAAAGCTCTTCTCTTCCAACTTAACCCAACAAAAATATGCCCAAATGTTCTTACTCTGAAATGTCAAGTATAATCTCACTTGTTTTCTTTCTCTCTCTCTCTCTCTCTCTCTCACACACACACACACACACACACAGACTTCTATATATACAACTTACACTCCACTGCCTAGCAGGAGGTAAATTATGAATGAATAAACATTTATCAAATACACTGAGTTTTTCATCTTAATTCTCCCAACCTGATGTAATGTCTCCTTATTTTAATGAACTGGAATAGTTCTTTGTGTTTGATCTTCATTGGCACTATTATATATTGATTTTATTTTAACTAATTTTTGTACTTCTCCTTAGGTAGTGAAAATTCCTGCGTTGGGTCTCTATTCCTTTTTAATTAGTTTATATCCTCACACACAGTAGGTATTCTGTGAGAATTTTTAAACATTAAAATTACTATAATTAGAGTGCATAGATGTACCACATAATTTAATAGTAAAATATACTTATGACAGAATAAAAGTGGAATTATTTTCTGAATTATTTAGAAAGATGAAAAAAATGAAAATAGCTGAAACTCAACCATAGAAATAATTCCATATGATCAAAAAAAACAACATCACCTTTTTTAAAGTTCAAATATGCAGATATAAAAAATCTAGTTAATTTTTTAAACCTAGTTTCACTGAATAAAAATATTCCAAACTTAAAAAATAAGCAACAGAATATCAAATGATATTCCTAGCTGATTCTAATAAGGATATATTTTATAAAGAAGTGCTCTGAGTATACATTATAATAATATAAAATAAAACTTTACTAATTTTAAATTTAAGGGACATAAAAAAGGGAGCAATTTAAAAGCAAGTTGGTGAAAAAAATAAATGAAATCAGGTTGGAGATACAAAAGATCTTATATTTTGCTGCCAGATATTTGAGAAATTAACACCACTCCTCCATCAAAAAAAAAAAAACCTCATGAATAATTTTTATTTTTGTGGAAAAAGCCTAATGGTCATAAAAAAAAAATTCTACTGTATTCACAATCACCTGTCTGCCTGTTCCTTCCAATTATTTAAAAGTTAGAGGTTATTTCTTATTTATGGCATATTGTAGATGTTTAAAACATTATAATTTGATCTAACTTGGCATTTGGAAGTAGAAAGAAATACCCAGGTGGGACTTATGGAACGGCAGCATGAGCAGTTTGGCAAGAGGTCTCACCTAGAGAGGAATCTATAAACTGGTTAAAATTAGCAAAGACAATCATTCATAGTCTCTGGAAATTTTCTTACAACAAATTGAAAAGTATTTATTCAACAAGGACTCTGGAAACTTAGTAATATGAGTGAAAGAAAATAGCATTTCAGTTCAGGGCTCACTCCTACCGAGATCCCTGGTGTGGAAAAGCTATTCCAGCAGGCTCGGGAAACACTGGTAGATTCCATTTTCCTCAGCTCCGCCCTGCAAAAGATATAAATTGGATAAATGATGGTAGCCAGGCAATGGTCCCATTCTCCCATCCCCAACTGCCACTCTCCAGGGAAAGTCTGGCAATGCAACTGGTAAAGAGTACAGTCTCCCATTTCCCCACAACTCTATGTTGGGAAAGAGCTACCCTGGACAACTCAGCAACTAAGTGGCAGCTCCGATCATTGACATAGAAAGCCTATTCCAGGCCAGCCCAGTAGCTTCCACCTTTGTGCCAAGGACAATCTCTAGTGGAGGGAGATGGATAGCTGGGTGGCAGCACCTGTTCTCTCTCTCACATACATAGATCCCATTCCTTAAGTAGGATCCTGTTGGAACACTCAGTGAGAGATAAATTTTACCTTCAACTCCTGCTTCATAGAGCAACTGTTTTGTCATGTAAAGGAGGAGGTGGGGAGTGTGTTAGGGGAGCAAGCCTCAAAGACTGGTAATACCACACTCTACCTGAGGGGAGCAAGTCTATTTAGAGTGAATTATACACTAAGGAGTGTTGCTGAAAACAATAGAGCAATCAGCTAGTAATCATGGGCAAAGTTTATTATATGTGCATTATGTCTCAATAAAGCTGTTATATAAAAATGAAAAAGTACTATCTAATGCATTGCTTCTGAATAAAATATAAACTTTGTAAAATTAGACAAATTCTTGTGGTTTTATGGTTTATGTATTTGCCTGACATACTGCAAGTATTTTGATTTTCTTGCCATTTTTTTTTAAATTTTTATGTATCTCTAACTTTTCAACAATTCAGTAGCACTGTCTTAGATAAATCAGCACAGAAATATCCCAATTTTACATTATTTTAGTGCAAAAGTCGTATTTGCCAATGTTAAGATATGCTCTTGAGTGATGTAACAATGGGAGAAGAAATTGCCCACATGGGCCATCGTGATTCTGGAACCAAAAGAAAAAGTACCTCCTTGCATTTTCATAAGGTAGACTAGAAGGTCCTTTACAAGTGTTTTTGAACTTTGTTAAGTACAGATTGGCCGACAGAAGTTTATCCTCATAAGAAAATAGTGTTAATATAGAAACCTTTCACTGGGCAAATTTAACTTTCTTTGGGGGGAAGAATTATCAAAAGAGGTATTTACAAATGTTCTATTGGCGTGCCTGGGTGGCTCAGTAGGTTAAGTGCTGAACTTTTGATTTCAGCACAGGTCATGATCTCAAGGTTCATGAGCTTGAGCCATGCATGGAGCCCTGAGCATCAAAACCCGCATCAGGCTCCGTCCTAACAGTGCCAAGCCTGCTTGGGATTTCGTCTCCCCCTCTCTCTGCCCTTCCCCTGCTCGCTCTCTCTCTCTAGCTCTCTGAAGATAAATAAATAAAAATTTAAAAATGCTCTGTTGTTTACTTCTTGTTTCCGTTTTTATTACTTTTGGAGAGAAATTGCATGAATATGGTTTTAGAGATCTATTAAAACTGTGGTTATTTTATCAGAATTAAGACTGAAAGACAATTATTCCATGCTTCAATAAAAATCCAAAGAAAATCTGTCAAGTTTTGCATGTTTTCACCATTTTCCCTCCCCACAGTTAAAAACTGTGTTACATTTGCTTAAGGCTTAAGATACCAAAACTTTATTTTTCTTTCTTTAACAAATATAGGGAGAAAGTTCTAGAGGGATATGGTATTGCTCTTCCCTCTGATAGTCTCTTGAGACATATGAAAACTTGAGGCTGAGTAATAAAGAAGAGAACATTTGAAGAACTGGGACAGACTTTAGAGGTATATATTTTTCTATCTCCTAAAACTGTGCAATTGCTTCTTGAGAGCTGCAAGAATATTTGGATATTTAGTGTCTTCCAAAAAGAAGTATTTTTTCTCTTCATCAAATTGCTATATTGTAGTGTGTCTCTTCTTTTGCTAACACTGTCTACCTTGTCTTATAGTGATCTATGAACATGCTTTATGTTGTCTTGCCTGCTATAGGTACACATGCATAATTGTGGCATGTGTGTGTGTATGTGTGTGTGTGTGTGTGTGTGTGTGTGTGTAATAGACAACTTAGAGAATTTGGTCCACATGATGATATTTAATAATGAAATTATAAGGAAAACCAAATACCAATCAACATTCAATAAAATAGTTTAGCAAAGACCTAATGTATTATTATGTACTTTAAGCTACTGATAAGGACAAAATAATATTATGTCTTCAATTTGTTTTATATGTGAACTCCAACATAAAATACTTTCTAAAAAAAATCCAAATAACTATTTGATTTAGAATTTGGCTGCAGTATAATACAATTTGGGGGAAATTTCTCCAAGATAATATCAGAGATTAGATCAAATACTTTTGCACAATACATCAGATAATAGATTGTGTGCTATTTATTCTTTGCATATACACAATGTACATTATATTGAAATATGTATAAATGTAAAAGTTTTAATAATTATATTTATGAATAATTGTTTAGAATTATTATAGTGCATTTATACTTGAAAAAAAATCCTCACAATTAGATGATATTTATTTAAACAATAACAGTTGAGATTGGGATAACCCAAGGACAATTTCTGGCAGCAAATATGCCCAGATGTTCAAAAGAAGAGTTTTTAACCCAGTTAGTTATTAAATGCCAAGTCATGCCTAATGGTGGCACATTTCTCAAGCTAAAAATTCAAGATTTATACTATATATAAATAAATAATTATATTTTATCATCAGAAGATGTAATACGCCAGTTAATGGAATATATTAATTAATGAGGCAATTAAATAATTTAGGAAATTAATTTTCACCACGATTGTTTAAAACCATGTGTATATACTACCTGCATTTGAAGATTTGATAGTATTGTTATCTGAGTGGTGAGCAGGATGGATGTGTGTGGGCTACATTCCAAATCCAGTTCATGAGCAGCCATGTAAATCGTTGTTTTGGAAAAATGATGTAAGTTAAAACTTTTGAAGAACTATGTCCTCTGTCCCTTTTCTTGAGCAAACTCCTTTAATCCTCAGCTCCAGAATCCATTAGGCTTTTTTCTCCTCTGTCCTTTTACATCACATTGCTACTTCATTAGGTTATTGTGGGTTTTGAGCATTAAAAAAAAAAAAATTCTAGTATTTATCCATTTTTTTAAATATTTATCCATTTTTTGAGAGAGAGATGGAGACTGAGTGTGAGTGGGGGAGGGACAGAGAGGGAGTAGGAGACACAGAATCTGAAGCAGGCTCCAGGCTCTGAGCTGACAGCACAGAGCCCAACATGGAGCTTGAACTCTCAAACCTTGAAATCACTACCTGAGCTGGGGTCAGTAGCTCAACCGACTGAGCCACCCAGGCACCCCTGCTTCTGATCATTTCAGAAAAATCTGTTGGAAGTTTTGGTAAACTGTGGATGGATGTTAAAGGAAAAGAGACAGGTGACTGACTTCAGTATGTCTGTCCAATATCGAGTTATCATCAATAGATCAATAGATAGTGTGAAATAATTAATGATGAAGTACCACTATATGTAGCTTATGAAGTGCTGTTTAAAGAGGCTTTCCAATTATTAAGAAAAGGATCACACTCAAAGCAGTGTATGCTATGTTTCCCTTCCTTCTTTCTACCCTCCCTCCCTCTTTCTCTCCTTTCCTTTCCTTTCCTTTCCTTTCCTTTCCTTTCCTTTTTTCTTCCTCCCTCCCTCCTTCCTTCCTTCCTTCCTTCCTTCTTTCCTTCCTTCCTTCCTGTCTTTCTTTCCTGCTTGCTTGCATTCTTGCTTGCTTGCTTTTTCTTTATAGTCTTAAGTTTCTACACTTTCCTGTTAATGTCTCTTCTAAATCTTGCTTATTTGAAACCATTAGGGAAATAAATAAATATGGTATTTTACAGGTTTCAGATAAACAATGTCTCTTACTGGCTAAACTTAGATTCTTCCCAATTTAAATTCCCCTCATTTTAGTATTGAAATGGCATCAGATAAGTTCCAATATAACATCAAAGAAATAACAATTATCCTGGAGATAATGGATTCATATAGAGAGTCATTGCATTGCCTTTTTTATTCTTACTATATTTTTTCTAGTTTGAGGTTCCCTAATCAATTGTTTAGTCTATTTTAGAATTTTCCTAAACAAGAAAAACCCATTTCTTTAAATTCTTTTTCTATGCCACCAACAAAGTAATCTTTTAAAAACACAGAATGTCTCTCACCTGTTCACTAGTATCTGATGATTTGGCACATCCAGTATAAGATAGTGCATTAAAATTATGCAATCCACCAAAACAGATAAACCCTGAAATATTAATGGCTTGACAAAATACATTCTCACCCTCTGGCTCGACAAAATAAATTCAGGGACCCAAGATGACAGAAGTTCTCTAACTTCAAAACATGGTTCCCAAGGTTACCCTGGCCACCAACATCTACCCCTAGTGGAGGAGAAGAGGAGATAATACTGAACATGAGGTTTATATTGACCAAGATGCAATGTGGAAAGTATTAGTTCCACCTTCATTCTACTCACTAGGTTGCCATCACAAGCCCATTTCCAGCTGGGGGAAAAAAAAAAGGAAGAAGTATGTGGCCAGCCATATATTCAGAATGTAGAGAAAAGAGGTTTGCTGAAAAACTAAGCAATATAAAATTATGGACAGCAATATAAAATTCTTCCCAATTTAAATTCCCCTCATTTTAGTATTGAAATATACTTAAACATTTTTTTACAGTCTTACCTTTTTACTCTTGCTCATGTACCTTCCAGACCAAACATATCATCATTCTTAAAATAGTCTCATATGTATCTGAACCCATGCTCCTTTCTCTACCATAATTATACTTTGCCACATCTGTCAATCAGAATTTTCAATCTTTTAAAATTTGGTGAGTATTCTATAATGACTTTCTATTAAAATTTCCACATCAAAAATAGTTTTCTCATTTTTCTCCATCTTTTTTCCTGATATTAAAAACAAATTTTTTTCAATTTGTAGTTGTTTTTTTCTATCTCCATTTTGTGCACCAAGTGCCAAGATTTGTACACTAAATACTAAGAACTATTTTGTTCGTACTTGATTCCTACACATGGTAAGAACTGACTTTGCCATTCAGCAAACATCCTGTCACAACAGAAAGAAAACTAGGTGGTAAAATATATAGATGAGTAAGGTGCCCTTTACTTTCAGTAAATGCCTAATTTGGTGAGAAACTTAAGGAAGAAATGAATACTGCTAATATACTATGGATTTTATAGAATGCTGAGGCTATGGTTTGGAACTCAAAAGTATGAATCTTAAGGAGATAAATCTGTATTTGTTGCACTTAAGCTTCTATCTTTAATTTTGAATGACCATAGTAAACATATGATCATTTGTGAGAATGAGGAATTATGTGTAAATCAATATAAATGAATTATCTTATTATTATTCAACCCTCATAGAACATTCAAAGAAAATCTCCAAGGAAAGTATCACATTCTCCACTTAACAAATGAGGAAACTGAATTTCAGAAATGGTTAACTTTACAAGACCAGTTACTAAGAGACAGAATCAGAATATGTCTGGTATCTATCTGACTTCAAATTCAATGTTCTCCTCTCTGACTTCATTCAGAGTCAGTTCATAAAACTCTGTCATGATTTCTTTAAATATACAACACTTTAAGACACATCATTATACAAACAGAGTCAGTTCTAGTGATGTCTACCTAAAGGACATCTATGACAAAGATAGTTACCGCAGCACAGCTCTAATTGTACACTTGCCTTGGATATAAGAGACACTGCCTGGGGCTTTGTGTGTTGGATGTTAGAGAAAGAAAGGCCAAGCCCAGGACATGTTGAAATAAGCAAAGTTGAATTTTATGCTTTTTGTGGGGGGTACTCACCTTTTTGTGGTGAGGTACTCTTGGTATTTGAACAACATTATTCAAAATCTCCTGCCAACCACTCCAAATATACCAGCCAACTAGGGTTCCTTTTTTCAGTTTCTCCTTAGATGTTCTGCCTCTACTTGTATGAGTAGATTACCACAGGTGTTATTCTAAATATCTGTGAGGCTGAAAGGCCACATTCCAATGAGTTTACTTTCATGCCTAATATGGAGACGTTCTCTTTAAAATTTTATAGTCTTTAATGACATGGTTTGACTATAAGAAGGAGATGTTTGGGGCATGGGCCTTTTTTATTGGAACCCTGGAAATCATATTGCTCAGAGAACTGCCTGCTCTTTGCATGCAGCTCTGACTAGGAAAGTGAAGTATATTGCCAATTAATATTTGCTTTTTTAAAATAGAGTCCCAATTTTTTTAATTTGTTGCATTTGGTCTTCATTTTCCCCACGTTATTATTTTGTTTCTTTGATTTTGTTTTTTTGTTAGTTGGTTTGATTTGGGTTGTATTTTTAAGATTCACTTTTTGGTATTTTATTATAAAAGCTTATGTACTAGAATAGTGATAATCTTCAACTGAATTCAACTGATCCCTGAATTACAAATAACATGTATTAGGGACTTTTGTTTCCGTGATTGTCTCACCCTTGAAAATAAATTCAACATATAATTTAGCCATACATATGAGTATATACTACACAGTGACAGCATTCTTTATCTTTTTTAAAAAAATTTTTGGTGCAAAAATATTATGATTCATTATTAATGTTAATTAAATTAATTAAATTAATCAAACAGCTTCTTAGCAATAAATTGTTTAATGCCAAAAAAGACATATTATCTATGATATTCGCTATCATATTCTTATGCACAAGACTTGAACCTGTATCCAAAGTTCAACCCAGGGAAGAGCAATGCTTGTAGAGAGTGTATTTGTTAGTTTTGTTGCTAATTTAAAATACATCCATGATATCAAATACATCTCAGTCTTTGGAAATAGCTTTTAAGCATAAGATACATTTTGGTGTAGAAAAAAAATTGATAAAATAGTACTCTTGATCTCCACCACTGTAATTAGTAAGTCCTTTTATTACCAAATTTAAAAATTCAGTTAAAAATTAATTTAGTTATACAATAATGGCATATATAATTACAATGTGAATCTTGTAAAAAACCCATTTGGTTTCATTGAATAATCTCATCATGTTTTGCATCCATTGATTTTTATTTTAATGCATCACTAGAATACTTTTATTTTTTTTAATGCAAGCACTTAGTAGAAAAAATTTGCTTGTTCTAGTTGACAGATCAAGGAAACAGAATTTAAGCACTGTTTTAATTCTAAGAAATGGATAGAAATTTATATCAAATCCCTGTAGTATTTTCAATCTGTTACTTTCCCTCAAATAACATTCAAGCTGTCTAAAACTTTATAAAAGTTATCAAAGCAAGACCTAATGATGATTATTTCCATTTATCTTTTAATTTCAACCTAACATAGACAACTTAAGATTTCTACACGTTTTGCATTGTTTAGCTCCCAAATTTCTACATAATCCAAACCGTTTGACAAAACCCAACAAATTAAAATAAAAACTTCCTCAAGAGTCAAAGTTTTGATTTAGATCTTGAGGTGACCGAGGATTCTTGGGTTTCATTTTATTTTGATACTTGCTGGAAACTTGTCAAGAAAGGGAAGAGACCTCTATTTTCATACTGGGTATTCTGCTACAGTGTGGGTCTATTCTGCCTTAAACCACTATTATTTGAACAAGTAACCATCCCAGTCACTGATTGCCTAGGTTGTCAATCAAAGTTTACCAGAAACATCCCATTAATATCACAACATACAGAAGTGTTATTTTTAATGAAAGTTTACCTTTTAGATTTTTTACTTGAAGACAAAAACTGTCTCATCATGATTTTGTGTTCAACTCCATGGACATTAATATCAATTTTAAATTTCTTTGATTTAAAAAATATTGGTTTTAGATAGTTGCATTAGGTTCAAATTTACAATCACGAACATGACTAACGCCTATCTGATAAACCTATGGCAAAGAGTATAATGAGACATAAATTTGAGTGAAAAGAGTGTTACAACGTGGAGATATGATGTGGAGAGACAGGATGCAATGGGAGCCATCTCCCAGATGTAGGAGTTTACTGAGGATGGCCTAGAGGAAATTACTTTCAACGCTAAGATTTGAAGGATGATATGAGTCAAGCATGTGGGAGTCTGTGGGAAGGAAAGGTTTCTGTGAAGGGAAGGGATATAGGAGGGGATTGTAAGTGAGGAGGGAAGAAGAATGTTTTAGACAGTGGAAGTAGTAAGTGAAACAGCCAAATGGAAAAAATGAACATGAAGTTGATAGAAAACAAAAAGTCATTTGGAATATGAGGTGAGATCTTTAGGAAGAGATAAGGCTGGAAAGGTGGGCAGAGATGGATGGATTGGCCTGATAGATCTTTAGGTTACATATATACAGATAGAATTTGTGATCCTGATTGAATGAACAGTGAGGGAAAGGCACACTTCAACGTGACTCTCAGGTTTGTACCTGAGGATGGAATTTCAGGTATTGACGTAAGAGGAGCAGGCTCCGTGAGGACATAGTTAGGTTTGGACATGTTGAGGGTATATATCTGGGAATATATTGCACTATTGGCAGTTTTCTTTTTATATAAACAACATGAAACTCAGAAGAGACAAATCTTTTAGAAATGAAGATTTATGAGAATTCACAGAATTCCTGTGAATTCTGATGGCATGTCATTCAGAAATGTTTTTCTCAGGGGCATTCAAGCTGGAATAGCCTTTCAAAATCTTGTTTTTTTTTTGTTTTGTTTTGTTTTGTTTTTTAAATTTTTTTTTCAACGTTTATTTATTTTTTGGGGGACAGAGAGAGACAGAGCATGAACGGGGGAGGGGCAGAGAGAGAGGGAGACAGAATCGGAAACAGGCTCCAGGCTCCGAGCCATCAGCCCAGAGCCTGATGCGGGGCTCGAACTCACGGACCGCGAGATCGTGACCTGGCTGAAGTCGGACGCTTAACCGACTGCGCCACCCAGGCGCCCCTCAAAATCTTGTTTTAATAAACACCAAATCACCAATCATTAAAACTAAGAACTTGAAATATATTGGTGAGATTAAAGTTTATGGCATCCAGTGCACTTGCACATGACCCCTGTTGTAGCTTTCTCTCCTACAGGCTGAAAAATGCATTTTTTCTTTTCTTCTATAGAATACATGGACCCTGAACTAACTGGAGTGAATTCTTTTATTTATTTATTTATTTATTTATGCAACTGAACACTGACCAATGCAATGGAGACCTCAAATACAAAACACTTTTTAAATTTTATGTATTTTAGATTTTTCTGCTTTTTAAAAAAGTTTATTTATTTATTTTGAGAGAGACGGAGAGAGAAAGCACAAGTGGGGAGGGGCAGAGAGAAAGGGGGACAGAGGATCCAAAGTGGGCTCCGACTGATAGCAGACAGCCCCATACTAGGCTGGAACCCATGAACCGTGAGGTCATGACCGAGCCACAACCAAGAGGCAGATAGACGCTCAAGGGAACTGAGCCACCCAGACGCCCCCTCTTTTGTTCTACATTTGAAAAAGGGAAGTTTCTGAGTCTGAGGTGAACAAGAATTCTTTTGTCGTCAACACAACTGGGGATGCCAGAAGGAAGAGGCAAGATGGGGAAGCCCCTAATTTGGTATGTAGCCATTTGGTAGTCTTGGATAGTAAAGAATTGTCTCTATGTCCATTGTACCCAAGTACTTCCAGGTATGCAGATAATCATATGTAGAGTAATCAATTAATAATAATATGAGTAGTTCATAGAGGAAAAAATAGAAACTGATGCCTGCTTTTCCTCTCTTTACTTTTTCCACATTAAGATGAATCTATTCTTTTCTAACAGCAAAGGGAGAATTTGGGATTCCTACTTCATAATTTGTCAGGGAAGGCAAACAATTTGAGTGACTTTGTCTTACGGAAAAATATCTCAGCATCTGAACTTTAATCCAAAGTTTTAAGTATTTCAAATGGAAAATCAAAAAGAATGAATAAATTGTGGACAGAACAGAGGCAAAGTGTGGAGTGAAGAGGGTATCAGCCATTTTTTTTTATTACTGTTTTAAGTGTTTGAAGCAGTTTATTTTTTTTTTAATTTTTTTTTAACGTTTATTTATTTTTGAGACAGAGAGAGACAGAGCATGAACGGGGGAGGGTCAGAGAGAGGGAGACACAGAATCTGAAACAGGCTCCAGGCTCTGAGCTGTCAGCACAGAGCCCGATGCGGGGCTCAAACTCAGGGACCGAGAGATCATGACCTGAGCCGAAGTTGGCTGCTTAACCGACTGAGCCACCCAGGCGCCCCATGAAGCAGTTTAATACTTATTTCTTTGGATGGTAAAAAAAAAAAAAGAAAATCCTAGTTTTCATAGCCATAATTTTTATCTCTAGGGCCTCTGTCATTCTTTGAAAGGACCCAAAGAGAATGCTCTGCTAACAAATATCTGCTATTAACACTCCTTTCCTATTTCAGCAGAAGAGATGTTCCTCAGGTTTCCCAAGGCCAATCTTTATGTGGACTTCAGCACAGGTGTCAGATGACATGTAGCAACCCATTACAATAAAAAAAAAAAATGTAGAAATGTTTCATTGCATAATGAACATCATAAAAAATGCTATTAGTAACAGATTTTGTTAGGGGGAGGGGGCGAAGCATATCTAGAGTGTAACTAATGGGAGTAATAATGGATTGAACGCAGTCCAACTTTTACTATATGTCACTTAAGTAAGTTAAGGTGGCATTTGTTACAAGCTCATACTGTATAGCACTGAACCTAGGGAGTGGATAATAGTATATTCCCGTCACGTCAAAAAAAGGTCCTAGATCTTACAAAATAATGACATTCTTTTAAAACATTCCATTAAAGTCATCTCCTCCCTCTCACTCCCAGGAAATGTTAAGGAATTCAATCATATCATCTCTTACAGATAAACATTTAAGACTAAAAAAACCTAAGAAGAATGTAACAAAAACTTTAAGACTGGAAAATAGCTTCCAGAAACGTGGCTCTAATTAATATTTTTGCCCAAACCTGAATGATTGGCTGATTGTAACTCAATCTAATTTCTGGAATTCTAACCCCCAGAGTCTAATCAAAAGCTCCAAAAAGAAGGTGTGCCTGGGTGGCTCAGTCAGTTAAGCTTCATGAGTTTGAGCCCCAAGAGGGTCTCTCCACTGACAACGCACAGCCATCTTCGAATCTCTCCCTCTCTTTCTGCTCCTCCCTGCTTGTGCTATCTCTAAAAAACTAAAATAAAACAAAACAAAATAAACAAATAAACAAAACAAAAACAGAACGGAAAAAAACTCCCAAAAGGAATTGCAAATGTATTTGCTAAGGACATCAAGAGGTTAATTTAAAGGGCTGAAGGGGCCCTGGCTGCTAACTCCAGTAGGAAGAAAGCAAGCTGCTCCTTAGATTGTGGCTGGGTTCCTTATCTTGGTTTTCCTATAACTGCCTTGGGCTGGGCATGGTTTTGTTTATTTACTTATTCATTCTTTTAGGATTTACCTCAGCTTATGTCCTAAAGGGATTTGAGGCAGTTTACAGAATTCAAACAATATGAAACATGAAAATATAAAAAATAAGAACCTGCTTGCATTCCTGGCCCTGCTGCCTCCCATTTCTGCAGTTTCAAGTTTGCCTTGACCCAGGTGTTAGTGCCAATCCAGTTCCTGCTCCCAGGGAAATAAGGCATTCCTGGATTCTTGAGGGTAAGGTGTGCACAGTCGTCAGAGAGAGCCTTGTTAAGTTGTTGGAAACCCTGAGCTTCTTTACATTACTTCTTAAAATGTCAGCCACTTTTTGGACTGAAATTGAATTCCAGCATCTGGGCCTCTGTCTTAATCATTTGCTTATCATATTTGTATTGTCTGGCCATCCAGTTTGTTGTTATATGGGGGTCCTGCTAAAGCATCCTAGCCTGGCATCCTAGCCTTTACACACTAATTTAAGGTTTATCAGCTGGATAAATAAAATACAGAATGCTAGTTACATCTGAATTTCAGATAAGCAGCAAATAGGGCTTTTTTTTTTAATAAATGTATCCCAAATATTATGTAGGAAAATCCTCAGACTCTCAATTTCCTCTTCTTTAGAAATATTGTAGTTGTACATGCTTGGAAACATTGTTGTAAGAATAGAGAGAATGTTTTGCATGAGACATGCACTAAAATAACTATTCATCATTTACCTGAAGTTCAAATTTGACTGGGCATCCTGTATTTTACGTGGAAACTCTATGCTAGTTTCTAAAAGATTTCTCTAGCCTGTCACTACTTGCCTATATATCCCATGTTGATGGCTATCAGTGCTCAGGCTTTGCAGCCTGTTGAAATGCACTGTTGAAGTGTCTTCTTTCAGGTCCTCACTAATTTTTTATGTTCATCACGTCCCATTTTCTGTGAATGGCTCCCTCTAAACAGCATGAGCTATGTGTGTGTGTGTGAATTTCCTGTGCTTGCCTGATGCTTTGTGTGTGGCTGATGTTCCCCATAGAAGCATGTTCTCATAGACCTCTCCCATCTGGCCTGTTACTCTCACTTTACTGACATTAAGTCCCAGTTTTGTCTGGGGCAGTTGTACTAACAGCAGCAAATAGGTAGCACCTATTTGGTTCCAGGGCTTCGGTGAGAGTCCACAAATACAAAGAGGAACAGGTCATGTGCCAGCTTCAGAAACCTTTGAGTCAGGCAAAGGAATAGATATTAGAAGTCATAATAATATTAATAACTACTTTTTTGGATGTACTACAGTCCAGAAACATTATCTGTCTCAATCATTGTAGCAACTCAGCCAAGCATGCATCTCATCTCTTTTAAGCAAGAGAAAACTGAGATTCTGAGGATAATCAACATTCCTAAATAAACACTTTCTCAGTGGTAAAACTGGAATGGGAATCTAGATTTCTGACTTCAGATGTAGTATACATTGCATTGGCCCAGTCTCAGCTAAATCCATTACCACTGCATAGCATTTATTTTTTTATGTCTGGTATACCTCCCAGAGGAGGGGAGACAGAACTAGTGAGATGTTATATGAAATTATGCCTTTGTCATTTTTTCTGTGACATTGATGACAATATTGAGAAGGTTCTCACTCATTAGGATTTCTAAATTTCTTCCTAACTTGTATGGAGTGAAATCAAGCAAGCATGATTGATAACCATGCTCTTAGAAGAGAAGCCTTTTTATATGGATGTGGTGATCAGAGCAGAAAACAGATAGGCCTTTTCTGTTCCTCCATGCTCCCCTCACTTCTATGGATGATTTCTCATAGTCACTGAGTCACAGCCTTGTTGGCCTTTCTACTGTAGAAATAGGGAACCAAGAAAATTACTCCATCTTTCTGGTCTTAAACACCCCATCTTCTGCTTTGTTTCCAAAGCCATCTTAAGGATGATGTATAGAAAGAGGGGTCACATTCCACTCGTGGTTTCTGGGATGATCAGAGGACTTTGCATCTCAAGGCTCATTCTTTGTGGCTTACAGTAATGGCGGTAATGGAAGTATTTAATGGCATATGACTACTGACTTCTTATCATTCATGAACATTAGTCTACATAAGTTTAATGAGTGCCATAGTGGGGTAAGAGCTGTTCCACTTTCCTTCCTCTGCAGGCAGCTCCACATGGCTTCCTCAGCCCCAGACTCTGCATGAGGCCTCTGCTCAGCCACCGACAGCTCTCCTTGATTCTCCTAGTTCCTTGGTTTCCCAATTCCACTTTCCCAGAGAGGGTGTTGGTTATCTCAGACCTGACACAACATTGAATTTTGGTCTTTTGTGGATGGGCTGCCCTGGAATTAAGTCCCCAAATTTGGTCTTAGGAACTCAGCTGAGAAAGCCCAAGGTTTGGGCACAAATAGTATAGTCCCTGAGAAGGCTAATATTTCAGTAACATCACACTGCCATTCTTATGTTTTTATTTAAAATGCATTTTTTTTTAGTAAATAAACACGCAGGGAACAAATAGCATAAATGAGGACATCTGTTTAAACACCACAACTTGTTGGCATTTTATTGTATGTTTAGACATTTAACTTCAGAATCTGAAAATAAGAGAGTGTTCAGTATGGAAACATTGCTTTTTAAATACTTTTAAAATTATATTTCCTTATTTCTCTTTCATATATTTATGTCAAGACTAGCTTAATATAATATCTTTTGAACCAATATTTTTCTTGACAAAGAGGTGTTGTCAAAAGAGAAAAATGGCAGGTAATTGATTCAATAAATATTTCCACTGATTACCTTGAAACTATAAGCCACTCTCTTTTTGAAAATTAATCAAGGATAGTTGTCCACAGTAGTGATAATCCACAATTCAAGTGCTGATATGATACCTTCCCTATACTCATTTATTTTTTAGGGCTGAAAGCACTGAGGGGAATAAAAAGGAAGAGAATTATTTAAGCACAAATTGCATGAGTCTACAGATAGTGTACACATCCATTAAAGATTATTCACCATAAATATTAAAAAACTTTCTGAGGCTAGAAGGTAGCCATGGCAATGAAGAGAATACTAGAGGCTCAAGTTTTGAGTCCAAGAAGCAGGCATCACAAAGTAGAAATTTTAATGGAACACGAAAATACATCCTTTGGCTATTGGTGTTCTACTTGTCCCTGCTGCTGCTGCGCATCAACTCCATCAGTGGATGGCCACTGTATTATCACTAAGCACAAGGAGCCTTTTGTGACATTCTCATGCACATGATAGTTGGGAGAACCAACATTACCAAGGTTACATTAGGACATGTCCAATTATTATGTCCAATTATTACATCCCACTTCAGAGCCTGAGAGAACAACTTTGCTGATTTGACCTAAACATGGAAGCCTTCCAGAAATTAAAATATAAAAAGAAGTTTTATTGTACACAATTGATGGATCTCAAATACCTGCTAAGTTTAAGAGTCAGACAGCTATGTCTAAAATAGTTGAAAGAAGTCTGGCTATCAGCACTTTTAAAGTGATAGAATTGTAAAGAGAATGCAAAATTTCCAAGTTGGCCAGTTTGCTAAACTAAGGTTCTAAAGTTAATTGAAACTTTAAAGTTGATCTGTCCGGGGTGCCTGGGTGGCTCAGTCAGTTGAGCATCTGACTTCGGCTCAGGTCACGATCTCACAGCTCGTGAGTTCAAGCCCTACATTGGGCTCTGTGCTGACAGCTCAGAGCCTGGAGCCTGCTTCGGATTCTGTATCTCCCTCTCTCTCTGCCCCTAACCCACTCGCATTCTGTCTCTGTCTCTCTCAAAAATAGATAAACATTAAAAATTTTTTTTTTAAATATTAAAGTTGATCTCTGCCTCCCTCCTTTCTTCCCTCCCTTCTTTCCTTTCTTCTTTGCAAGTTTATAATTAGTACTGGGAAGAAAATTGTGCTCCATGCATTGATGCAGTCTCTTACTAATTTTACGTCCTGTCTTTTCCTGGCAAGCTTTGCCTCATATAATATCAGATAATTTACCAAGGAGATCTGCCAGTCTCAAAGGGCTTTTCAGGGGACAAATTTTTCTTCAGTACAAATTTCTAGTTGGTGGGCTTTGGAATTGGACAGTGAAAATCCACTAAGGAACAGAATCTATGTTAATGTGGAGGTGGGGTTGAGAGCTCCTCACTAAGTTTTGGGTTCTATCACTGGCAATTTGTGGAAAGCACAAGCTCATTTAAGCTTATGGTATGTTCTTTTAGGAAGATCTTTTAAGCAAGCAGTGAGGCATGGAAAAATGATAGCATATTATATTCACAGAAGAGTATAGAAACCATTTACTCTAATTCTGCATTCAAGACATGAATTCCTCAGAAAGATCATTAAATATTAATATATACAACTCTAAATATCTTACTGAACTCTCTTAGATGGTCAATATTTTATCTTGACAGAAAACAACAAAAATAATTTATTAACAAAATTCTCACATTTAAATTACAGAGCATAATCAAGAGGATGTTTATAAATATTATAGGTATAACAACATATTTTTTATTTCCTCTTTTCACTTGTAAGAATTAACAAATCCTTCATCAATTTATCCTGATCTCTTTTAGGATACTTTTAGAAAATATTGTGCTTTCTTTTTTTTTTATTTAAAATTATTTTTAATGTTTATTTATTTTTGAGAGAGAGAGAGAGCATGAACAGGGGAGGGGCAGAAAGAGAGGGAGACAGAATCCAAAGCAGGTTCCGGGCTCTGAGCTGTCAGCACAGAGCCTGCCGTGGGGCTCAGACTCAAGAACTGTGAGATCATGGCCTGAGCCAAAGATGGACGCTTAACCGACTGATCCACCCAAGTGCCCCAAAATATTGTACTTTCTAATATTTTAGAAAATACTGGTTTTTTTCCTTTTAATAATATAATTCTTACTAATATTATTTGTTTTGTGTGTGTTTTACAATTTCAACATATTCTCATTATAGAAAGAAATAATTTTAAAAATCAGGATGGTATAATGTTAAATGTCTTCTATATCTATCTTGGCTTTGCATTTACTCATTTTGTAACATTTGGCAAGTTAACCTCCCTACACTTCATCTATAAAGTGTAGAAAATATTACCCTCCTAATAGCATTAATGTGAGAATTAATTCATGTATACCAATTAGAACAGTGCTCAGGGTGTATTAAACTCTCCCTAATCTAATAGTATCTTCTCCATTTAATTCATCCAGTGACAAAAGCCAATCTGGGGTCAGCTGATCTCTTTTATGACTACAAGCTGATATTTGATGATGATAATGATGATGATGATGATGATGATGTTAATACCTCTGGCTTCTGTTTGAATAGAACCAATAGATCCTCAAAGCGTTCTCACAACTGAGACTTAAATGTTGGAAGAGAGAAAACTTCTCAGCAAATGATTTCAATGGATTTGAAGAGGCAGAAGCAATTAATGGATTGAAATGATTAAAAACAGCTGAAAACCTTAGGCAACACCACATTGCTGAGTAATAATCATAGCAATGGTACAAAATCTATATATTGGATACGTGGGTGGGTCAGGGAATACATTGTAGAGGTTATACATGGGAATAATCATAACAATTAAGTAAGAAGGTACCCAGTTATAAGAAGAGAATGGGGCAAGGGTATGCTAAGCAGAGGGAAACCTATCAGAAAATCAGGGCAAGAGAAAAGATGGAACTTTCTGCAAACTTAGAGTACTTTGTGAAGTAAGTGTTCCTTTGGGGAAGATGTTGAACTTGGAAAAGAAAATGAATAGATGTCAAATCATGAAGGGTCCAGTATAACCTAGTGAAAATCTTAGATTTTGTCTTAAAAAGAGTAAGTGGCTATTAAGTGATGTAAAGTAAGGAATTCCTCATCAGGTTTGCCTTTTAAGAATATCACTATGAAGGAAGTTTGGGGTATGTAAGACTAGAGACAGACCCAGTTACAGAATAATTACAAGAATGCAGGTAATAAATGAAAAAGGCTTGAACCACACCTGCTGGCCGACTGAATGCTGAGAACAATAAAGGTTTATATTCTAGAAATAATTGTATTTATTTGTTTATTTTTAAAGTTTTTCTTCATTTATTTTGAGAGACAGAGAGCACGAGTGTGCATGAGTGAGTGGCGGGTGGAGGGGCCGAGAGAAAGAGAGGGAGAGAGAGAATCCCAAGCATGCTCAGCACTGTCAGCATGGAGTCCTACTTGGGGCTTGAACTCACAAACTATGAGATTATGACCTGAGCAGAAATCAAGAGTCTGATGCTTAAATGACTGAGCCACCCGGGGACCCCCTAGAAATCATTTTAAATTAATAAATATATGGGCTGATGAAGTGAACATGATTGCAAATTAAAATTAAGACTTAATATTTAGAGGTTTGCTCAACTTACAGTATTTAAAAATAAGCAGTAAAAAAGTCATATTGGAAAAGTGCAAATCTAGAGAGGAAGTCGTTCCTCACTGGGGCAAACCTGGGGGAAAGGCCATTATGTTTTCAAATTGGGTTTTGTCCTTACACCAAATAGTTTTCTGTCGAATTGCCATTTCCCATTAAAATTGTTGTGGGTCTTTTCTAGCCTGTGTTTGCAAACTTAAAGAAGGACTCACATGCTGGCTGTACATGCCCTTGAAGGGTTAACAAAGCCATATTTTGAAGACTCCTAGTGCCTTTGAGATATCTTGGCCAGAATGCTTGCTTGTCAAGTGCTTCTCCAGATTATGTATGGCCACAACAACCACTAAAATGTGAGAGAACAACCAGCAATCCACATCCCATACGGGGTCCAGAATTACTGGCCCTGGAACCATAGATGCTGAAACTCTGATGTTTGCCAAACCAAAATTGAGATGGATGCAGTCATAGTGTTTACAGGCTCGTTCCTGAGACCTGACAGCTTTCAGAGCCTCTAGTCTGCACAGGCTGGAGAGAGGAACATGAAGGACTGATGAGAAAAGACGAAGAGCTTTGGTGTCAATAACTTCTTACAGTGCCCAGAACTGTAAATTCACAGGAAGCACATCACAGAATGATACCCTCTCACCACTAATTTGTGATTCTAATAGTTCAACAAAGTTATTTGTAACACTATTTAGAGGGAACTTACAGATATTTCGTGAGCATAATCCCTTTGGAATACCATTTTTTTCTTTTTCTTTTTAATGTTTTATTTTTATTTTTGAGAGAGACAGAGACAGAATGCGAGTGGGTTGGGGCAGAGAGAGAGGGAGGCACAGAATCTGAAACAGGCTCCAGGCTCTGAGCTTTCAGCACAGAGCCCAATGCGGGGCTCGAACCATGATATCATGACCTGAGCTGAAGTTGGACGCTCAACCGACTGAGACGCCCAAGCACCCCATGGAATACCATTTTCTTAGTGAAGAACTCATTGTGATAACCTTGCTAAGGCCATGTACACCAGTTTATAGACACACGTGAAACTTTTCAGCAGCCATTTTGATGCCCTTGTCCTCTTAGAAAATTTGTGAGGTTTTTCTTCTTAAAAGTTGTCCTTGCGGTTTTATTAAAGAAAAAAAAAAAATGAAGGAAAATACTATAGACCCAGATTTGCTGGAATTTCCTTTTTGGACAGATTGGCCAGAGAGGAAAACTTCAGAGACTGATTTTTTTTTTTCTGGGACTAAGAAGGGCAAATTCTAGAATATGAGAAAAATTTCAAGATTAATTATTAAACAATAAACATGTTATTAGGCAATATATACAAGAGGAAGAGAAGACATTCTGATCTATTACATAATCCAGTATCTTAAAATCTATATTGAAAATTTAGATTTAGAAGATTTCTAGTTATTAAGTGTTTATTGCATGTCAGACTTGGTGGATACATACATAATTTATTTTACCCAGTTTCCCATTTCCATATTTTTCTGTTCTTTTTTTAAATATTTAATTTGTTTTTGAGAGAGAGAGAGAGAATGAGCAGGGGAAGGGCAGCAGAGAAAGAGGGAGCCACAGAATCTGAAGCAAGCTCCAGGCTCTGAGATGTCAGCGCAGAGCCCAACGTGGGGCGTGAACTCATGAGCTGTGAGATCATGACCTGAGCCAAAGTCAGACACTTAACCAAATGAGCCACCTAGGGTCCCCACCCGTTTCCATATTTTTGATGAAGAAACACAGAGAGACTAAACAAATAACCCATAGCTGCATAGCTACAAATATGAAGACTAGGATTCAACACCAGGTCCATCAAATGCTTTGTTATACTTATGGAAAATGTATTCAGTAATGTCTATTGGAGCACATAATAATATAAGACACTGGGGGTCTACAGTGGTTTAAAAAGAGACAGAGATAACACACAGTTGTGTTTGGTACTGATCCTGCCTTTGGATCTAAAGATATTTTGTCAGGTTTTAAGTGTCATTAACAAAACTTAAAATGGTCAGATAAAAAGGTCCAGATATTCAGGAGGGGGAAATGTGACATTGGAATAGGTGGCAATTGAACTCTCCCCTAAAATAGAGTGAGCTTATGAAAATATGAATTTCCAAAGAAGGATTCCTTATTTTATTTTTTTAAATTTTTTATCTATTTTTGAGACAGAGACACAGAGCATGTGCAGGAGAGGGGCAGAGAGAGAGGGAGACACAATATCCGAAGCACGTTCCAGGCTCTGAGCTGTCAGCACAGAGCCTGATGCGGGGCTCGAACTCACAAACTGTGAGATCATGACCTGAGTGGAAGTCGGATGCTTAACCAACGGAGCCACCCAGGCGCCCCACCCAAAGAAGGATTCTTTAGGTAGAAAGATGAGACGTATTCAAAATTTCGCATCTGGGAAATAGTATGGCAAGAGGTAAATGAAATTAGTTAGATTTTACCAAGGAGAAAGTGCTTGGTGAACAGAAATGAGGTATGAAACTGGTAGGACTAGATTGTGAAGGGCCTTCAGAGTCAAGGAAAGAAGTCTAGATTTTCTTGTCTGGCCACTGAGGCATTGAAGATTTAGGAGTGATACAGTCACTCTTCTGTTGTGCAGCAAGAGGGAGAAATGTTCTAATGTGAGCTAGGAAGCCATTATCCAGGCATGCTGTAACAAAAGCTTGATCTAAATGAATAATGGAGTGATGTTGACAGACAGCAGAGCTATTGCAGTTGTACAATTGACATGACGAGACGATTGAATCACAGGTAAAAAAAATAGTATATAAAGGTGATTTCAGGATACACATCTAGATAAGATTAAGGTAGGGCCTTCGTATTGCAAAGAGCATCATTCATATCACACAATTCGATAACATGGAAAGAAGAACAGATTTGAAATGGAAGGTGATAACCCCACAGTGTGGGATCAAATTATATTTACATCTTACATTTAGACTTGGTTGAGACCTTTATTGGTGGAATCATCTAAAATACATTACAAAATGTGTAGCAATTTGCTTTATTTGTAATTAACTACTAAAACAATGACTCATTCTATGGACAGTATTCAAATAGTTGAGAGACAGATTGAGAGGTAAATTTATGCATGGAAAAACTTGAAAGAAAAGGAACTCATGGCTGGGTAGACATTTCTGAACATGCCTCATAGGGTTTGTGCGAGGATCGTTTGATACAATATGTAAGAGTACTTTGTAAACTCTTAATAAAATGGTATATTTGTTCAACAAGTATTTATTGAGTAATCTTATGGGTTGACTCTTGTACAGGGTGCTAAAACTAAAAAACGAGTAAGAAATGGTCCTTCACATATCACATTCATTTTTCCTACATTTTCCCAACAGCCTTACTGTTTGGTGACTATCTTCACACTATGGCAGTATTAATTATAATATTGCTTTATTTGATGACAATACTATGAGGCCAGCACATCTATTATGTATTTTTAAACCTTTCTATTAAAAGTGTCACAATCAGACGTGGAAAGATAAGCATTTGGATGAAGACTGTCTGGAGTTTAACCATACTTTCTTGGTGTATGGTCTTGGGCAAATTGCTTATCAGTTCTAATTCTCAGTTCCCTTCTATGTAAAATGGAGATTAGCACACTTATTTCAAAAGCGTTTGTAAAAATAATTGAAATAAAATAATAATCTACATAAGGCAGTCAGCCTACTGTCAGACACAACCAATTAATACATATTAGCCATGCTAGGTATTTGATTCACTAACAGAGCTGTCATTCCTCTTCTGTCCGCTTTTCCCTCTCTTCCTCCTCACTCATCTTCATGCCTCTTCTCCATACTTCAGAAGCTTGGGGTCTATGCCAACTGGAAAGCGGGGTGGCTACCAGCCTAACATCACAAGATTCTCCTGATCTGTCCAGGCAAGAGCTTCCCTGCCAACTGCATTACTTCCCCCGCTATAACCATTTCAAGGCCACAGCTTACTGGGCATCTGAAAATGAAAGGTATAAAGTTGGAAACGCACTCATTCACCAAAATGATGGTTCTGAAATGATTGGAGTAGTGGTCTGAGCAGTGCGTGCATGGGTGTGTTTGGTGGTGGATGGCGAGGTATTATAGGTGTTCACACATGGGAACTGATCAAATGAAATTTATATGATCTATAAATGTTTTCTTTTGAAACAACTTTTAGGAATTATATTCTTTAATTCCTTTCCAAATCAAACTGTGTGCAAAATTCCCATCTATACAATAGAATTTTAAGGGCCCCTTTTGAATGGACACTTCAGCTTGCCTCAAAGGAGTACACTTTGGAAAGCCTTTGATATGGGACATATATTCTTTTCCTTATGTTTCAGAGAATGGAGTGCAGAGCAAGAAAGGATGCCCTTCAATTTGATAGAAAGGCACTATGTGAACCTCCGTTAGACTCTAAAAAGTAAACCAAGAACCGTGTCAACCTGTTCTCTGTTTTACATCCATGTGGGAAAGTCTACAAACATTCATGTGGACAGTAAGTGGGGGTCAAGTGAAATCGGCACACGCTGCTGTTGGCAAGAGCTCAGTATAGCAGATGTTCCTTTGTTCAAAGATGAGCAAACAGGAAAAAAAAATCAACATGAGGTCTATAAAAATTCTGCACCATAAGGTACATACAGGAGAGTATTACCCTGAAAAAGAATTGGAAGAAAAGCTTACTTCTAAAAACTACTTTCAAAAATAAACAGAAAAGTAGTCTGCCATGTTCATTGTAAGATATAAGAAAATGTGGTCATTGCTTAAATAAAAATAGTAATGATAATTATAATAATAACAGTGTAGCTAACACTTGTGTAGTATTTCCTATGTACCAGTGACCTTACATAAAATTCTTTATATGGGTAAAGGGGATTAATGGTACACTTATCGTGATGAGCACTGAATAATGTATAGAATTGTTGAATCATCATATGCCCACCTGAAACTAATATAACAGTGTACATTAATTATACTTCAATAAAAAGTATTCTAACAAAACAAAAACAAAAAAATACTTTATACATATATATGAAGATATCATTAATCTAAAGCTTGATCATTTTTTGAAAACTGAGAACACTTGTAATCAGGGCTCAGATAGGGCATTACCAGGCCCCACAAGCCCCCTTGGCTTCCCTTTCTGTCACCACCTAACTCCACCTCTACCCTCACCAAGATAAGGCATTACTTTCCAACAGTATAAATTAATTTCCCCTGTTTTTGCTTAGCTATCATCTTTACGAAATGCATGTCTACATTTTTTGCTATTTTTCTTCCTATTGGGTTATATGTTTTATGGATTTGAACGATTCATTTAAACATACCAGATACAAGTTTTTTTTGTTTGATATATGTATTGTGGGTATCTTTTCACATTCTGTGAGTTGCCTTTTCATTCTCTTCCTGTCTACTGTTGATGAACCTGTTTCTAAATCTTGGTACACTTGATTTGCCTTTTTGTTTTTTGGTTGCACTGTGTGTGTGTTTAAAAACTAAGTAATAAAGATGTCCTCTTGTGTGTTCTTTTATTTATTTTTAATTTTTAAAGTTTACTTATTTATTTTGAGAGAGAGAGAAAGAGATAAAGAAATAGAGGGAGAGGCAGGGAGAGAGGGAGAGAGAGAATCCAAGCAGACTCCACTCTGTCAGTGCAGACCCTGATGCAGGGCTTAACCCATGAACCATGAGACCATGACATGAGCCAAAATCAAGAGTCAGCCACTTAACCGACTGAGCCACCCTGGTGCCCCTTATGTGTTCTCTTAAAAGCTTTATTGCTTTACCTTTTACATTTAGAATGATATGTTTGGAATTGTTTTGTGTTTGTGGTGTTAGATGTGTACAAATCAGGCTATGTTTTGCCCCCCGCCCCGCTTCCATATGGTTATCCAACTAGCCTAGTCAAAATTTATGCACATGACTTTACTATTGTATTTGTAATAAGCCAGCTGATAATATATTTATAAATCTGTTTCTGGACTTTATATCATTCCATTGGCTAATATGTCTATGTATTGTTTGAACTACTTCACAGGTGTTAAGAAGCTTAATCCTTGCAACAACACAATAAACAGGTGCCATTTAGTATCCATACATTATAGTTGAGGAAACTGGGGCATCGAGATGTTGTTACTCTACAAAAGTCATATTGCTTAGTCAATGGCAAATCCTTTACAAAAGCTCTGATAAATTAAAAAAAAAGAAAAGAAAATAAAAAAACAAAAGCAGAGATATGGGTTGAGGTGAAAAGGGAATATATTTGAGAAATGACTTCAAGGAAACCAAAAGTCAAGGGTGAAGTAATTTACACACTATGAGCTGTGAAGTATGCAATTAACAGGGCAGAAAACTCAATGTTTCTTCAAGTGTTCATGAATCTATATTATTTTGCTATCTCAAGGTGTACTTTATCTCTATCTTTTGAAAGTACAACTCATCCTCAGGTATCATTTCCATAGAGAAATGAGAATGGTCCATATCACCCCCCTCTACACAGAGGTCAAATAAGATAATAAATACCAAAAGACAACTGTAGATATTATCTGCAAGATAAGTTTTAATGGATTTAGAATGGAGGCTGAAGCTAGATTTCTAATTTTTCGGAGTTTATGGAAAATGAGGAAATGGAGACATGTCAGAATACCTTGCTATGACTAGCATGAGGGAGACTGTACCATTTAGATGTAGAGGCAGATTGAAAAAGACTATATTCTTTTATTATTTTGTGTTGTTTGTTCCTAAATAGTTGGAGAGGAAAGACACTAACACAGAAAAAGATGAAGCTATAGGGGATATATGTGTCTGCAAATTCTATCTGGCTACTTTATGTGTTTGTGCCATCTGGGCAATATAGAAACAAACTAAGCCACAGGTCACTTAAATTTTCTGCATTTAAAAGAGACAAACTTTAATGAGAAAAAGAAAACAGAAATTAGTTTCTGAATTATTTAGAAATATCACAGGAGATGAAAACTGCTTAGTAGTTTCCACTGTGTAGATAATGCATCATGATCAATAAATAAATGCTAACCTTACCTTAAGAGCAAATATAGGAATGTATTATTAAAGAGGAATAAAATTGGTTGGCTTCATTATTCCTGCAAATTTAATGGTAAGTGTATGGCTTAGAAGCCATACTTAAATTTTAATACAGCCCATTCTAATTGGACCAAAGACGAATCAAAAAGAAATTTTATATGTAGTTGCTCTTCAGAGACTTTATTACTTTTAATCAGGGAAGTTTCTCTTGTTTTGAACACTGAAAACTTGAGTCATGCTTTAGATCCACAAAGAATTTGGCCTTTCTAAAGTTTCCCTATGGAAGAGTATATTTCAATCCAGCTCACCTAATGTTAGAGGAAAAGATAATATTCACCTTTACTATTTATTTTGAAACGATTAATTTGAATTTTGAAATATTATGTTCAGAATATCATAATGGATACTTGAGTATTTATTATTAAGGTTAAGCAAACTAACATACATAGGCTTAGCTCTGCCTTGCTTAGTATTTTTCTCCTTCAGAAATAAATAATTGCAGATATTACAAAGCCCCATCCCTATTTCTCTTCTCTCCCTCCCAGAAATACCCACTCTTTTGAAGTTTGATATTTGTGTGTCTTACTCCCAAATATTAAAAAATAATTTGGGGGCACCTTTGTGGCTTAGTCAGTTGAGAGTCTGACTTCAGGTCCAGTCATTATCTCATGGTTTGTGAGTTCGAGCCCTGCCTCATCTGGCTCACTGCTGTCCAGCTGTCAGCTCAGAGCCAGCTTCCAATCCTCTGTTCACTTCTCTCTGCCCCTCCCCCACTTGTGCTTTCCCCAAAATAAATAAATATAAAAAAACTTTTTGGGCCAATAATTGTAAATTCATATAACAAAATATATTGTTTTGCATTTTATTTGAATGGTTGCATACCATATACAAATCTGCAAACTTTTTTCTTCCTATATTATATATATTTTTAGCTTTACTTGTGTGAATATATGTAGACAGTTATTTATGAAAATATTCCATTATTTGAATAAAATATATCAATTACCTTAATGAATTTGTTTCAACTTTTTCACCATTATAAATAGTTAACAGTGACCCACCTTGACCGTATAAACTTGTTTTCCTATCCTAGAGTATCTCTTGATTATAAAAAATAGGAAATTGATTACCAATGTGGTTGTAACAACTTACACTTCTACCAGAAATACGTAAGCTATCCTGTTTGCCCACATCCTTGGAAACACTTTAGTGCTCTCGGATGCTAATGTTTGCCAATATGATAGTTTAGAAATGCCAAAATGAAAAATAATGGTTGGTAAGTAACAGAATTTTAGCTACAGAGAAGTTTTGATGGTTACCAGAGGAGAGGTGGGTGGGGGGATGGGTTAAATAAGTGATGGGGATTAAAAAATGCACTTGTGACGAGCACAGGGGGATGCATGGAAGTGTTGGATCACTATATTGTACACCTGAAACTAATATAACACTAGATGTTAACTAACTGGAATTAAAATAAAAACTTTTTAAAAAATGATGATTGGTTTGCATTTCTCTGGTTACTAGTGTAACTAAGCATCTTTTCACAGCTTTATGGGCCCCTTGTTTTTATTTTTTTTCTGTGGATTTCATGTTGATAGGATTTTTCATTTTTATCTTCTGAATTGTTCGATTTGTCTCTATTGGTCATTGTTGTTTTAAGAATTAAAATAGCAGCATTATCATATATTATAGATGTCCATATTTCTTTGTTTATTGAGATGCAAATATCTCTTTCCAGTTTCTAGCATGCTTTAATGTTCATTTAACATATCTTTTGCACTAAAGAAATTTATATTTCAATGTAACAAACTTTATAATTTTTCTGTATCTTTTTACTTTGTTTCCTATTTAAAAATCCTTATTAGACAAATGTCACCGTAGTTCTCATGATTGTCTAATTTTACATCTTTGATTTTTAACACTGTTTAAGTGTTTTAGCATATCTAATGTAAACAAAGAATCTCTTCCTGCTATAGGATATGCAATTGTCCCAATGCCATTATACCCCACCTATTATGGTACAACATCTCTTTTCTTTATGTTTTATTCCTCATAAAAATGCCACATAAGAATATTTGAGTACCTACTATCTACAGTATGCAGTGCTAAGTGGTAAGAGGAGGAAATAAATATGAACAGTACATGACTGAGGGTCTGCATTTATAAAACTTTCTGGGGCTGGTATGATTTGGGTGGGATACTAGAAGATGTGGTGATAGAAAAGTGAATTTTCAGTTTCTATTCTAAAATTTTCTTGTATCATTAAGAAGTCATTATGGACAGAGTTTTAAACAGCCTCAGAGTCATTATTCATAAATAATATTTTTGAAAATGTGTCTTCACAAAGCTTATTTTCAAGTAATCAATTGATTAGAATATTTGCAATTTGAGCACTTGTACAATATCCAATATATTTGGAAATTCTTCAGCCTCACTTTCATGCCTTTAATTTCTAGGCATATCCCCTTTCCAAGATGTTTTTCCATTGTTTGGTGGGTATTTCTGATGTCTCATCACTGCCTTAGTTCAAACATGACACTTTAATTCTGCATTTTATTTCTTCTGACCAACAAGCCATTTCTCAACAATTTTACATTTTTTTGTTTTTTTTCTTGTTTGCTTGTTTGTTTTTGCTGTTGTTGGTTTGTTTCCATTTCATTTTATTTCATTGTTTTCATCATGATGACTGCACTACTCTTTAACTCCATCCCCTGTACCCGCCCCCCCCACCCCAACCCCACCCCCCCCGACTTCCCTCTGGTAGCCATCAGTTTGTTCTCAACAGTTCATCTTTTTTTTTTTTTTTTTAATATTTATTTATTTATTTACTTTGAGACAGAAAGACAGAGTCAGAGAGACAGAAAGAGGGAGACAGAGGATAAGAAGCAGACTGGGTGCTGTGAGCACAGAGCCCAACATGGGGCTTAAACCCAGAAACCGTGAGATTATGACCTGAGCTGAAACCAAGGGTTGGTTGCTTAACCAACCAAACCATCCAGGCACCCCCATCTTATTTTTTTTCTGAAATAGATTTCACCATTTCCCTTTTAAACCAGTTTCAAATTCTTGGATAAATCCTAGCAATTAGCCTCTTGCTCATCTTCCAAAGTCAGATATACCACATCTTGTTAAATCTACTGTCACATGTCCTGCATGCACTGATTTCTTCCCATGGCTGTCTGGGGATTGCTGCAATAGTCCTCAAAATTCATCTTCCCTCTGTAGTCTTATTCTCCTCTAATGTTTCCTGTTATCACTGCCAAGTAATATTTTAAAAATGTTTGTTTAATCAATCAAATATAATGCTTTAAAAAATTAAATGCTTACCAACTATCTAGAGGATGAACTCAAACTTTGTAGCAGGTTTTCAGTGAGCTGGGAAACCTAGACATTATTGAACTTTTCCACCAGATGTTATTTGACTACAGAAATTTTCTGCTTCAGATAAGTTTGTTTATTCTCATTGTATTTGTTTATTTCATTGTTTATTTATACCGTGAACCTATTAATGCTGTTCTATTCACCAGCTTCTCCAAATATACTATGCTAAAGTTATTTTAAAACATTTTAAAATAGTGCGTGTTTTATAATGTTTTATCTGTATTTTGGAGTAAATTGATCACCACTTTTGTATTTATAGCACTTATTTTTTATTAAAATTTTTTTTTAATGTTTGTTTATTTTTGAGAGAGAGACAGTGGGAATGGGGGAGGGGCAGAGAGAGAGGGAGACACAGAATCTGAAGTGGACTCCAGGCTCTGAGCTGCCTGAGACGACGCTGGAACCAGAAACTGCTAGATCTTGACCTGAGCCAAAGTTGACTGAACCACCCAGGCACCACCGTATTTATGGTCTTTCTGGCACAAGATACACATTCTTCTCTTTCTAGTGTTTTATTCATTTTCTTCTCTTTATTTTTAAAAGTGTTTTATAACTTATGAACATTGAAATGCATTATGAACTGAATGTGCATCCCCCAAATTTATATGTTGAAATTCTAATCCCTCAGGTGGTGGTATAGAAGGTGAGTCCTTTAAGAGGAGATTAGTTCACTAGGGAGGAGCCCTCATGAAAGGGATTAGTGCCCTTGTAAAAGTGGCCTGAGAAACCTTCCTAGTCCTTTAAACCAGGTGAAGATACAACCAGAAGATTGACCTGGAAGAGCCTCACCCCACTCTCTGAAATCCTGATCTCAGGCTTCCAGCTTCCAGGCCTGTGATCATTTTATTATAGCAGTCCAAACACCAAGACATGTGTCCACAGAGATTGGCTAGCAAAACAAATCCTAAAATAATAAAAAGAATAATAAACGTAGAACATGTAGGCATACCACTCAAATATACAGCACTTTTTTTTTTCTATTTAGAGATCAACAGTATAATTCACTCTATTAATAGAATAAAGAGGAAAAATTATGTAATCATCTCAATCATTACGGAACTGGCACCTGGCAAAATTCAACATTGCATTATGATCAAACTTTCAGAAAAAAAAAAGAGAAAAATTTCCGCGATTTAGTAACGGGCATCTATGAAAAACATTGAGCTAATGTCATACACAGTAGTGAAAATCTTCATGCTTTCCTTTAGAATCTGGAACAAGGCAAGGATTACTGCTTTCATCATTCTATTCAGCATTTTACTGACTTTCCAGGTAGTACAATAAGAAAAGAAAAGATAAAAGACATAATGATTGGAAAGGAAAACGTAAAAGTGTATTTATTCACAGAAAACAACATTGTAGATTAAAAATATTATGAATAATTTACAAAAAAGAAACTAGAATCAACAAGTGAAGTCTGCAGTGTCACAGTTAAAAATCAATGTACAAAAATACATTGTGTTTCTAGTACTATCAATGAACAAATGGAAAAGGATTTAAAATAAAGACAAAACAAGACCATTTATAGTAGTACCCAAATACTAAATACTTAAAGGTAAGAAAATATTTTCAAGATCTCTATACTGAATTATTTCATTTTATGTGTTTTTAAAAACAGGCAAAATTAATTTCTATGCATGTTTTCCTTTCATTGAAATGTTGATGTTTAGGAACTTTGTCACCATATTTTTACAATATTTTGAATCCATTTTTAAAATTAATCCTGTTGAGGAATGATTTAGATATTGCTAGGCAAGTCTAGATTGGACCTATTTTTAAAGTCCACTATCTTTATTTCCATCTCTATCTCTATCTAAATCTACTATATATATATATATATATAGTATGTATATATATATATACATATATACATATATGTATACATATATATATGTATACACACACACACACACAATCTATTTTCATTTGCTAAATGACTAAATTAAACAATCCTAAAATATATTTGCTCTGTTGTAATTATTAGTGTCATGAAATATCTATTTTAAATAGCTAGAGTTTCTCTAAGTAATTAAACAGCATGATATTATTTATTATCAGTGTGGACTCAACCATTAAAAACTACAATTCCAAACTCACATTCTAATAGAATTAGTTTTTATGCTCCTCATTTTTATTATATTTAAATTACATTCAAAAAGTAATCAACCAACTGTTATAAACTGCATGCTGATTATAGTAGTCTATTTTAAATCCTCGGTGTATAGTCTAATTGTGTTTTGTGACTATATGATTAATTAACATACGAGGCATGTTTTGTAATTTCTTTAGTTTATATAAGTATTTCAGACATTGAGGCAAAATCAACTATTTTACCTCAAATGATTGCTTAATATCTCTCTCTGATTTTAATAACTTGAGTTCAGAGGTCAAAGACAATACAAGTAAATCTTTGCAGACAACTGATACTCTTGACAACATTTTATGTTTCTTTGACCTTGCCTTTGGCAATTTATATACCTGTTCATCTAACAGTTTTATCAGCAATATCATCTGCCCTTCACTATGGTGTTGACACTCTTGCCCACATTCTGAATTTTATCATTACCAGCAGCAATTGCCTATCTTCCAAAGTCATGAATTAACCACCCCCTTGCCCTGCCAACCACATTTTCTGATTCTTACATCTTACTTACTCAAAGAGATCCTCAATTGAGACTCCACTTTTAAGACCACACTGGAGTCCACAGTGATGGAGTGGAGGTAAATCCATGATGTTATGGGCTAATGGAGACTGAATGGGGTCTGGGGAGGACACACGCAGAGCAGAGCAGAGCCCAGCAAAGCTCTAGTGGGGTAAGGAGGGCATTTCTATGATGAGGCCACCCTGTACACTCAGTACAGGGTGTTGAAGCCTAGGCAGGGTATATGAGGGGAGTCTCAATGAGATGAGGACAATGTGCATACAGGGTGTAGCAAAAGTCCTATGTAGGTACTGGAGCCAAGCAATATAAAAGATTAATATTCACTCTAGTTTTCTCCATTACCTATTTGTCTCTCTCTTCTCTGGAGGTAACAGACCTGGCTCCCAGTTTCTTCAAGATATGTACATATTTCACCAATTTCCTGGTGTGAAATCAAGCTCCCGTAGTGAGCAAAGGAAAGAGGGGGTTTATAAAAGATTGAGAAAATGGAGGAAACTAGAATGATTAATTGAGGTCTTATGTTGTAGATATTGACACCAGTTCATAGCTTCACAGTAATGAAATTATACAGCTTGAATATCAACGTCTTTACATTTCCTTTATCATGACATGAGCCACGACAGATGAAATGAACAATTATATGTAGGCAGAGCCCAAAATCTTACTTGGAAGTCCTATGTATTGACATACAGGAATAGAGAGTGTACACACAAGATTCATGGTGATCCAGAGGCAGGATGACAAAGCCTGGGATAGGATGGAGTGAGGAGAGCATGCAGACAGGGTATGGAGAGACTCAGTAAAGTATTGGAGCTGAGCAGACCTTTAATTATAATATTAAGCAATCTTACCAAGTGCAAAGTTATTTTTAACAGCTTTTTAGAGACATACCATCGTATGTCTTTACCACCGTAAAATGTATAATTTAATGGATTTCTGGTATGTTCACAGAATTGGGGAACTGGCACAACTATCTAATTCTGGAATATTTTCCTCACCCCAAAAAGAAACTCTCTACCCACTAGCAGTCACTCCCATCCTTGCTCCCTCCTGACCAGCAGTCCTAGGCTACCACTAATCTGTTTTATGTCTCTGTGTGTTTGCTTATTGTAGGCATGTCAAAAGATACAGGAGACTACTTGGAAGGATTCCCATTGACCACATTTTGGACAACTTGAATAACAAAATAAATGACAGTAGTAACGGATTTTAAGCCATTGACAGGGCTGGTTACATTTACTACAGTGCCTAGTATAAAATGAAAATTCAAGGGCTCTTGCTCTCAAGGCTGGTAAAAAGTGCCATTAAAGGTGTTAAAATATAAAGCTCTTTCCACGTAAGTATTTTATTACTTATAAACATAATAGGAATAATGTTTCTAACTTGTAGCATTGTAACAACATAGACTTACCAATTCTAAGAAAATATTATTTTGCCATCATAATTTCACTTAATATAATAAATAATATGGGTTTATTAAGGTACTTTCTTGATTGTAAGAGTTTTCTGAGTCACTTTTCTGCAAATAAATTTATTTGTAAAAATTTAGATTTTTATCCATTTCATTTTTCAGCCAATATTATTGAAGGCAATATCACTTACTCTTGGCAAATACAACATTGCAAATAATTTTTGATCATTTTTCATTTTGAGAAAGATCAAGATTTTTTGTTGATGCAATGTTAATAGTCTGCTAAAAATATTTCAAAGTTTACATATTTATTTTGAAACAGGGAGAGAACAAGCAGAGGAGGGGAATACAGAGAGGGAGAGAGAATCCCAAGCAGGCTCTCTTGAAGAGCCAAGAAAGGGCTCCATCTCACCAACCGTGAGATCATCACTTGAGCCCAAAATCAAGAGTCAGACACTTAACCCACTGAGCAACCCAGGCGCCCAGCTAAGAGTATTTTATAAGCTGTGAAAACATTGGAAAAAGTTCTGATACATTAGTTAGAAATATAACTTTTAATACACCTAGATTCCTAAAGGAATAAATTTTCTAAAAACACTTAACTTTCTATCCAGATTAACTTTGTGCAAATCTGTCTTTAATTTAATTTTTTTGTTTTTTATTTTTAATTTAAAAAATTTTAAATGTTTATTTATTCATTTTGAGAGAGAGAGAGAGAGAGAGAGAGAGAGGATGCCTGCACAAGCAGGGAAGAGGCAGAGAGAGAGGGAGAGAGAAAATCCCAAGCATGTGCTGTCAGTGCAGAGCTCAACTTGGGGCTCGAATTCACAAATCATGAGATCATGACCTGAGCCAAGTCATGAGATCATGACTCTGAGCCACAAGAGTCAGATGTTTAACCAACTGGGCCACCCAGATGCCCCTGAATTTAAATTTAAATCAAACACATCAAACTTTATACAAACACCTTCTAATGTTTCCTCTAGCATTTCCTGTAATTTGTAAAGATCATGAGAAACCAAAACTGGCTTTGTGATTTGTACTTAATTCAAAAATCCTGTTTATACCATGTGTCTTCAATTACAAGAAAAATTAATTTAAAAATTATTTTCCCCATTAATTACTCGATTCATCCAAGTTTCATATGATTTTTTTATTGAATGGAATAATTTTATTTATTTATTTATTTTATAATATTTTATAAACAAATATTTATTTATTTTCCAAGTTTTTATTTAAATTCTAGTTAGTTAACATATAGCATAATACTAGTCTCAGGAGTAGAATTTAGTGATGACTGTGATGGTTTTGAAATCTAATTTCTATTTCTAAGCCTATAGTTATCTGCTCTGCTGTGTTGTGGCAGTTTTCAAAAGCAAAGATTCTAAACCCTGAAGAATTCTAGTAACTCCCTCTTACGCTTATTGCAATGTTCACGTTTATGCTTTTATTTTGTATAATTTACTGATAAAGTTTACTGCCCAAATTTCTAATATGATGTGTGATATATTTTTTAAAAAATTGACTATTGCTGCCAAACGAGATGGGCTTTACTTTCATACTGTTTATTTTTTTCCAGTTATAAAGCTAATCTATTATCATGGAAAGCATGGAGCATACAAAAAAAAATCACAAAGAAAAGACATTTTCACAATTTTTTTTTTCCCATATAGAACCACTGCTAACTTTTTCAGTGGATCCTATTAGGTGAAATTTCATATTTTACTTGGTATTTATATCCTGTGCATTTTCTCACATGATTAGATATTGTCTGAAAGCATGTCCTTAATAACTGTACAATATGCTATTAAGTGGTTTTGCATCATTTATAGTCACTTCATTTTGGTTTCTTATATCATTTTGCATAATGTGGGAAAAGAAAGCTCTTCTAATTCAAGTTTTTGAGTATCACTTCATCCATTTATTTATTACTGTATTGCCCCAAATTCTTTTCTTCAGTGGTTATAGTAGGCAGAATTCTAAGATGCCCCAGAAGATTTCCATCCCATGATACACATGTCCTCCCCTTGAATTTGAGTAGGACCAATCAATATGATAGAATATCATTAATTAGTTGACTTTGAGTTAACCAATGGGAGATTACCCCAATCAGCCTGACCTTAAAAAAAGGCAAAACATGGGGCGCCTGGGTGGCTCAGTGGGTTGAGCTTCCGACTTCAGCTCAGGTCACGATCTCACAGTTCGTGAGTTTGAGCCCCGCGTCAGGCTCTGGGCTGATGGCTCAGAGCCTGGAGCCTGCTTCCGATTCTGTGTCTCCCTCTCTCTCTGCCCCTCCCCCATTCATGCTCTGTCTCTCTCTGTCTCAAAAATAAGTAAACATTAAAAAAAAATTTAAAAAAAAAAGGCAAAACATGGGATGTGCTCTCCCACAGGTCTAGAAAACGAAAACTGCCATATTTGGAAAGGAGATGGCATGTGTTGAGGAACTCAGAAGGGCCTCTAGTTGCCCAAAGTGGTTCCTAGATAAGAGCTACAAAGAAAATAACCACAAGGAAATAAATTCTGCCAACAACCTTTGAGCTTGGAAGAGGATGCTGATAAGAATGTGTCCCCAGGCACTATCTTGATTCCAGGCTGGTATGACACTGAGCAGATATCTCAGCTAACCCACACCCAGAGTTCTGACTCATGGAAATTGTGAGGTAATACATTTTTGTTCTTTTAAGCAAAGGCTCTCGTAATTTGTTATGCAACTCTATAGAATGAATACAGGTTTTAAAACTGTTAAATAAAACTGTCGGTAAATATGTTTAATGGAAGTTCAGATGGATTACATTTTCTTTCTGGGACACGAGCCTGTGGGGGCTCTTGCGTGGCTCAATCGGTTAAGCCTTAGACTCTGGACAGCTCAGGTCATGATCTCACTGTTCCGTTGAGTGAGTTTGAGCCCCAACTAGGCTCTGCGCTGGCAGTGTGGAGCCTGCTTGGGAGTCTATCTCTCTCCCTCTCTCCCTGCCACTCCCAAGCTCTGTCTCTTTATTTTTCAGAGTAAATAAATAAAATTAAAACAAACAAACAAACACCCATAGTCTGTTTTGAACCATCCTGCAGAATCGGGTGTGGTCACATGTACCTCCCATTACCTATATCGGCACAATATAAAACCTTTTTTCTCTGAAGGTAATGAACACAATTCTATAGTTAGAGAAAAATCTTCACTTTTACTGTTTAATACTCTTTATCCCTATAGTTTTGTTCCCAACTAAATATCAAATCTATTTTTTTTGATTCCTAGTAAAAGGTAAAATGATATTCAGCTATAACAGAAATGATCCAATATACTTATAGTGAAGGCTAAGAAAGCTAGGAAAAAATAAAAAGGTCATGCTCATAAAGGCTTTCTAGAAATCCTGGTTTCTTCTTACTTCAACTGATTTGTCTTACCTCTTATTCAACTGATTTATGATGCCTGATTATCTGGCTTCCTTTGTAAGATATTCTCATTTTAATGACCCTTCTAAAAGATATTCTTCTTCTATAATGGTGGCTTTAACCTTTATTTTTAGTCTTTTGGCCTATATAGTTTTAATTAGTTCCAGCCAAGAGCATCTTATTGGCATCAGGTATGAACAATTGGGGAGGGAGGTGAGGAAAACTTTACTTTCCACTATTTTAAAGTTGATACCTATTTATATTAATGACTTCTAACAAAATTCTAAAAAAATTTCTTTAATCTCTAGTCTACTATATTAGTTGTTTATTCTCAGACCTGATTATCCATTTCCCAAAATCTTCAGTGGTAAGTAAAATTCTAGAGACTTAGGTGATAAATGTTTCTCATGTTTTCACGTCCATCGTGGCTTATATTGCAAATTATGTTAATCTCCAGGAATATCTTTTTTTTTTAGTTGCTCTCATGAGCATGAATACTTTTCAGATTAGTTTCCTTCACTGCATTTAACTTCCCTTCACCTCTTTTCATGGTTTGATAGCTCATTTCTTTTTATTGCTAAATAGTATTCTATTGAGCCAAAGCATAAGAGACTGTTAAAAACTGAGAAGAAACTGAGGGTTGATGGGGGGTGGGAGGGAGGAGAGGGTGGGTGATGGGTATTGAGGAGGGCACCTTTTGGGATGAGCACTGGGTGTTGTATGGAAACCAATTTGTCAATAAATTTCATAAAAAAATAGTCAATAAAAGTTTGACGAAAAATAGGAAAAAAAAATTTTAAAAAAATTTAAAAAAATAAAAAAATAAAAAATAAATAAATAAATAAATAAATAGTATTCTATTTTCTGAGTGTACCATAGTTTATTTACTAATTCATGGTTGATTTATCTCTTTTGGTTGGACATTTTGGTTGCTTCCACATTTTGGCAATTATGAATAAAACTTCTATAAACATCTGTGTGCATTTCTGTGTAGATATAAATTTTCAATTCCTTTGGGTAAATACCAAGAAGTACAGTTGCTAGATTGTGTGGTAAGAGTATGTGTAGTTTTGCGAGAAACCACCCAACTGTCTTCCAAAGCGGCTGTACCATTTTGCATTCAGATCAGCAATAGATGGGAACTCTTGTTACTCCATATTCTCACTAGCATTTGGTGTTGTCAGTGTTTCAGATTTTGGCCACTTTTAGGTGTGCAATGGTATCTTGTTTTAATTTGCATTTTCCTGAGGTCATAGGATGTGAAACATCTTTTCATTTGCTTGGTTGCCATCTGTATATCTTCCTTGGTGAGATGACTATTAAGGCCTTTAGCTCATGTATTAATTGAGTTGTTTGTGTTCTTATTATTGAGTTTTACAAGTTTTTTTGTATATTATGGGTAACAGTCCTTCAACGGATGTGTCTTTTGCAAATACTTTCTCCCAGTCTGTGGCTTGTCTCTCATTCTCTTGACCGTGACTTTCTCAGAATGAAACTTTTAACTTTGATAAATTCCAGCTTGTCCATTATTTCTTTCATGAATTGTGACTTTAGCGTTGCATTTAAAAAGTGCCTGCCACACCCTAGGTCATCTAGATTTTTTAGAAAAAGCAAAAATATGTAGACAGTAAGATCAGTGGTTGCTGGGGACTAAGTGGGAGGGAAGGATGAATAGGTGGAGAGCAGAGGATTTTTAGGGCAGTTAAACTATTTATATCACATTATGATGGTGATGTAAACCATTATATAGTTGTCCCAATCCACAGAATGTATAACACCAGGAGTAAAATCTAATGTAAGCTATGAACTCTGGGTGTTAATGGTATGTCAATGTAGGTATAGCAATTGTAAAAAATATACCACTCAGGTGGAGGATGCTGATTATGCAAGAAGCTATGCATGTATGGGGGCAGGAGGTATATGGGAAATCTCTTACCTCTTCTCAATTTTGCTGTGAACCTGAAACTACTCTAAAAAATAAGGTATATTAAAAATTATAAAATCATTTGTCATTAACACTTTGTACTTTAAACCTATGTGATATATCATAACAAATCTTTTCCAATATATATAACAAATCTTATCTTGATATTAATTTTTATGCTTTGATCATATTTGAAGAGGTCAAACACATTCATAAAACATTCTTCCTCTGATAATTTTTTTTGATGTTTATTTATTTTCGAGAGAGAGAGAGAATGGGGGAGAGGCAGAGAAGGAGGAGACAAAATTCAAAGCAGGCTCTAGGCTCTGAGCTGTCAACACAGAACCTGACACGGGGGCTTGAGCCCACAAACTGCAAGATCATGACCTGAGCCAAAGTCGGATGCCCCATTGACTGAGCCACCATGGTCCCTCTCTTCCTCTGATATATTGGAGATAATTACCATATAATCTAGTTATTTCCTTAATGCTATGCTACAAGATCACTTTTTACTAATTTTCCACAGTATTTATCGCTTTATTTTTCCTATCTAAATCTTTCAGATACTGTTTAGCCTAACAATTATTAATTTTCATATGAAATTAAATCTCTCTACATTTCTCAAAAGAAATTTGTTGTGGGTGTGTTTACTAACATAAAACTCTGCATGAAAAGTGAATAGAATTATTTACATATACACACATGCATATACAACTGAATACTAGTTTTTAAAAATGGCAAAACTGAGTAATGTCTGTAACCTAGTTGACATTAAACCAAATACCAATGTCGGTTTCCTAGTCTTTTTTTTTTTTTAGGTTTATTTACTTATTTTGAGAGAGAAAGGTGGGGAGGGGCAGAGGGAGAGAGAGAATCCTAAGCAGGCTCTGCCTTGTCAGCACAGAACCCGACATGTGACTCCATCCCAGGAACTGTGAGACTTTAACTGGAGCAGAGATCAAAAGTTAGACACTTAACTGACTGAGCCGCCCAGGTGCCCCAGTTTCCTAGCTCTGATATTGTATTAGTTATATGTTGTCAAAGCAGAAATCTGAGTGAAGCGTACAAAGGTATCTTTGTATTATTTTTTCAAATTCCTTTGAATGTATACTTACCTCACAATAAAAAGTAAATAAATAGTTTAAGCATATAAGACATGCTCAATATTGGAATAAATACAACACTGTTTGTCTATTTTCTTACGTGAGAAGATAAATTTAAAAATTCTACCTTCAGCAAAGAATACGTGTTCATTCGTGGTTTCATTCATTTTAACTACAAACTTTAAATATACGTGTATGGGTGTAAACTTTCAAAGCCATAGAAATTGACCTTTTTAAATACAGGGAGATTTTGAGATGAAAAGTATTGTAAAAGCAAAGTAATGTTTACAAACATAACCTCTTTCCATTAAAACTAAATAGGGCTTTAATTAAATATAATGATAGCAAAATTAATCAATAAGCTAATCAACTGACAGAAATACACTGAAATTTACTCTTTCTTTTGTATTTATCTAGTAGAAACCGTGTTTTAATTAGCTAACAAGATGCATCTTATCAATGTTTAAAAAGAATATTAATAATATATTAATACCTCACTACATAAAGAGACCTTCTGAGTTCCTAGATTACTGATTATATAGTTTATGGTTGAACATTAATGAGCCATCTTTTTTCTTAATGTCCAAGTTTCTCCCTAGTTAGAAGTCCTGTTCTCAAGGAGACATATTTATTCTTTCGGGTCATCAGCGTGCCATTTAGCGCATCATTAGTTTAATAGAGAAAGTCTGCTCTGGTGTACCAAATGCTATCCCAGAGGCCAAAAGTTGTTTAATCTAACAAATTTAACGGTAGTCTGGAATCTTGAGAAAATGATGCTGAATGCAGAAGTGAGTTAGCCAAAAATTGTGTTAAAACTTTCATTGGGAATAAAACCAGGAAGGGTCTCAAAGGAAATCTATCACTGCTTATAGTTCATGGGTCTTGGAAGAGACTAGTAGCCTAATATGGAATAGAAGTGTGACGTTGGGAGGGGGAACTGACAACTTTTCGGGGACAGTATAGTATAATGTTAGAACATATGCTCTTTCAATGTATCACCTAATCAGAAAGCTCAGCTGTGTATATTTGGAGTGATATTAGTGAGAGTATTTACTTTTTTTTCATAGTTATTTTAAAGATTAAATTCTACCTTATTACACGATTCTGCTATTCTTGCTACCTTGCTCTTTACTTACTTTCTTCTGTGCTATACACAGGGTCTTCATTATGTTCTTTTATAATTTCCAAATTTTTTAACTATTAATATTTAATATTAGCAGTTGATCTACTCATGCAACAAATATTGAATATCTATTATTTTTTAAACACACTATTTTACAATAGGTACACAGCAATCAATTGAACACAGCTGCTTTCTTCAAATAAACTGTTTCAACTGGAAAGTCAGTAATATTAAAGTATGAGTATTTATTGTATGGTAATCCCAGTCCTAAACATTTTTTTAACGTTTACTTTTGAGAGAGAAAGAGAGAGACAGAACATGAGAGTGGGAGGGGCAGAGTGAGAGGGAGACACAGAATCCAAAGCAGGCTCCAGGCTCTGAGCTTGTTAGCACAGAGCCCAACGCGGGACTTGAACCCACGAACTGTGAGATCATGACCTGAACTGAAGTCCAATGCTTAACTGACTGAGCCACCCAGGTGCCCATAAATACTTTTTTTTCTTACCTTAATTAATGTTTATCATATTTCTACTTTGTGTGCATTGATACCCAACGATCAAATTAAACCAGGAAAAAAGCAGTAAAATAGTTATGTTTCATGATGCTTGCAACAGTAAGGAGATGGCTCCCTTATGAAACCATGAAGTGTCTTAGTAAGAACGTATTTGAAGGAGGACATTTTATTTTGTATTTAATGTTTATTTTGTGATTATTTATTTTGAGAGAGAGAGACAGAGACAGAAGGAAAGTGGAGGAGGGACAGAGAGGGAGAGGGAGAGAGAAAATCTCAAGCAGACTCTGGGTTGTCAGCACAGAGCCTGATGCAAGACTCATTCCTGAACTGTGAGATCACGACTTGAGCCTAAATCAAGAGTCAGAGGCTTAACTGACTGAGCCACCCAGGTGCCCTTGAAGGAGGACATTTTAAAATTTCATCTTGTGTAAGATGATTTTAGGAAAGGATCAAAGAATTGAGGGTTACTCTGGATTGGTACAGGTGAGAAGGAAGATAATTCTATGATTGAGTATCGTACAAAAAACTTGAGGAAACTGGAATAATGGCAGGAGGCCAAAATTCCAATTGGTAAAGAAGTAGAAGTAACTCAAATAATCCAGGAAAAGCATGTTTGATGATTCTTACAGTTTGCACAGCAGGATTATTTTTAATCTATTCTCAGGCATGATTAAGGATTGGTCCAGTACTGGACTCTCTTCATGGCTGTCAAAAAAGATACCTTATCAGAGCCTAGTGATCCGTGACAATGATTAGGTTCATTAGAAGTACACCAAGACCGGGGCACCTGGGTGGCTCAGTCGGTTGAGCGGCAGACTTAGGCTCAGGTCATGATCTCGTGGTCTGTGAGTTCGAGCCCTGCGTCGGGCTCTGTGCTGACAGCTCAGAGCCTGGAGCCTGTTTCAGGTTCTGTGTCTCCTTCTCTCTGACCCTCTTCCATTCATGCTCTGTCTCTCTCTGTCTCAAAAATAAATAAACTTACAAAAAAAAAAAGGTACACCAAGTCCTAACTGCTTTTCTCATTCTCAGTGTGCTATTAATATCCTAATAGTTTTAAGTTAGGAAGCTAAGGCCTAAAGAAGTAACTGAAATATAACTCTACAAGCAATAGGATGAAGTGCATATTGGTTTTCATGTGTGGAAGATATCAAATTTTAAAATAATTATATATATCCAGAAAAGTTATAAATTTGTTATACGAGACTTATAAAATGGCATATATGTCTAGAGCTTCAAAATGCATGAGACAATAACTGATAGATTTCATAGAAGAAATAGAAAAATCCAGTTGTATTTGGAGGTTTTGATTATTTTTCTACCAGTAACTGACAGGACACATAGGGAAAGAAAATAGTAAGTACATAAATATCCTGAACTGCAATATCAATGAACTTCATCTACTTTACATTTATAAAACACTCCAACCAACTACAAGAAAATACACATTCTTTCCAGGATCATATGAAACATATACTAAAGCAGACCCTAAGCAGGGCCAAAACCAAACCTTCACAATTGTAGTGTGATCTGAGATATTAGATAGAGATATAGACTAATAAGTACAGAAATATATGTTACAGAAATATATGTATACAGGGGTTTCATATATATATGTTTATGACAGACAAAACTAGGAATTATATATAATATATAAATAAGCATAAAGCAATATATACATAGCATATATATAAAGCATATGTATATTATATATATTATATATATATATTTAATATGTATATATTTTTTTCTAGCTTTGTCTATTGAATGGGACATGAAACTGAAAGGGTGGCCTACGCCGGCTGGCCGACTCCATCCTGTTCCGTGTCCTTCACTTTGACCACACCTCCTCCCCTTGAGTAAACCTCCCCTCACCTGCCTAACAGGACTCGGACCCTTCCCCAGGACCCTTCCCCAGCCAATCGGCTGAGGCCATAGCCATTACCTCACCAACTGCCCCCAGGCCCCAATAAAACCTTTGTCCTTTTGAAACTCGCTCTCTTTCCCTGGTATCTCACCGCTGTGTCGGTGCAGGTAGGGGATTGAGCTCGAGCTAGCCCGAATAAAGGCTCTTTGCTTTTGCAACGGACTCGGCTCCCTAGTGGTCTTTGGGGATCACGAAATCTGGGCATAACATTTGGGGGCTAGGCCCGGGATCCCCAAGACCCCCGAGGGACCCCCGACCCGGAGAGCCTGCCTGGCCACGGTTAGTGTCTGTTTGTTCTGTCTTTTCTGTGTGACCTCATTTCTGGAATTCTGGTAGTGCCCGACGCGGTCTAAGTGGACGCACTGGAGGACCACGGGCTGGGAGTTTCGGAAGACATTCCGATTCTCCCTTCTGGAGGGACGTGGAATCCCCTCAAAGGTCTGAGACGAGGCGGGTCGCTCCCGCTGGTCGGCGTGAGGCCGTCGTCTTTGGAGGGACGTGGAATCCCCTCATCGGTTTTGGAGGGACATGGAATCCCCTCAAAGGTCTAAGCTAGCTTGCAGTTTTGCTTCCATGGAGTTGGAAGACTTTCTAGGGGCCCTCTGTTTGTCTGTTTTTGTGTTTCTCTGTTTTGCTCTGTGGACTTACTGGATGGACGTTATGGGACAGACTCAGACTACTCCTCTAAGTATTATGATTGAACACTTTAAGGATGTGAGGGGAAGAGCTAACAACCTCAGTGTGGAAGTCCGAAAGGGTCGGTTGCAGTTTTTTTGTTCTAGCGAGTGGCCAACTTTCAATGTCAGATGGCCACCAGAGGGGACCTTCGACCTCCCTACCATCCACCGAGTCAGGAGTATCATCTCTCAGCCTAAGACGGGCCATCTTGATCAGCTCCCTTACATTATCACTTGGCAGGACCTTGTAGAAGACCCACCCTCTTGGCTTAAGCCCTTCCTAACCCTGCTCCCTCCGGAGCCAAAACCCATTCTTGCTTTGCAGGAGACAGAGAAGAGGAAAAGTCTTACCCAGCCTTCAGCACCCCTCTACCCTGTCCTACAGGGGGGTACTGAAGAAGAATTATTTTTTCCTCCCCCCGTATAACCCCTCTAGGATACCGGAAGGACACCATCCTCCCCCTCCGGGGGAGGCAGACGCTGTTCCGAGAGCGGAGGCAGAAACGCTCCAGGGGGAAGCCCGCCCTTTACCAGACAAAGGGCTCAGAGGGGGCAATCTGCCTCCGCCACCGACTCCACTATTCTGCCCCTGAGAGCCACCGGACCCCCAGACGTGGAGGGGAATCAGCCCCATCACTATTGGCCTTTCGCCACTAGTGACCTCTACAATTGGAAAGCTAGGAATCCTAAGTTTTCCGAGAAACCGGCAGGGCTTATTGATTTATTAGACTCTGTTCTTTTTACCCATCAGCCCACGTGGGACGATTGCCAGCAGCTTTTACAGGTCCTGTTCACCACTGAAGAAAGAGAAAGAATCCTCAGTGGGGCCCGAAAACTAGTTCCAGGCGCAGACGGGAATCCCACCACCAACCAGGCTCAGGTAGATGCCTCCTTCCCCTTAACTCGGCCCCAGTGGGATTTCAACACGGCAGAAGGTAAGGAGAGGCTCCGGGTCTACCGCCAGACTCTACTGGGGGGTCTCCGAATGGCTGCTAGAAAGCCAACCAATTTGGCCAAAGTAGGAAATGTGCAACAGGGAAAAGATGAATCTCCGGCTGCCTTTTTAGAACGGATCATGGAGGCATTCCGTACCTATACCCCCATGGATCCAGAGGCTCCGGAAAGCAAGGCAGCTGTTATCATGGCCTTTGTAAACCAATCAGCCATAGACATTAGGAGAAAATTACAGAAAATAGATAGACTAGGAGAAAAAAGTCTGCAGGACTTACTGGTGGTAGCCGAAAAGGTATATAATAACCGGGAGCCTCCTGAGGACAAGCAGGCTTGCGCCATGGCGGCTGCCAGCAGTAAGCAGACTCAAGACCTGGCCAGAATACTACTAGCTACCACTGCTGACTTCCCCGAGGAACGAGACCGCTGTCTCCGGCAGCTGGCACACGACACAAGAAAAGGTAAAAGCACCACCAAGGGGGGGAAGCAGAGGCTGCAGAAGGATCAGTGCGCATACTGCAAGGAGATAGGGCACTGGGCCCGAGATTGTCCAAAAAGAGCTGGCGGGAAGTGAAGCAAGACTGATCGAGTAAAAGTCCTAGAGCTGGATGAACTAAGTGATTAGGGGAGTCAGGGTTCGGACCCTCTCCCCAAACCCAGGGTAACTCTTAAAGTGGAGGGGACCCCTATTGACTTCCTTGTCGACACCGGAGCACAACATTCGGTCCTCCGCACCCCACAAGGAAAACTAGCTAGCAAGAAGTCCTGGGTACAAGGGGCAACTGGTATGAGCCAGTATTCATGGACTACCTGAAGAACAGTAGATTTGGGAACGGGCCGGGTATCCCACTCCTTTATGGTAATACCAGAATGCCCCTGCCCGCTGTTAGGATGGGACTTACTGACCAAGATTGGAGCTCAGATAACTTTCAGACAAGGGGGGCCTCAGGTCACCGATGGCAAGGGCCACCCCATGCAGGTCCTGACCATGAAACTGGAGGATGAATACCTCCTCCACCAGGAGGCACTCCCGAGAGAGAATAATATAGACAGATGGCTACAAGAATTCCCCTCAGTTTGGGCAGAGACAGGGGGGATGGGACTAGCCGCTCACAGGACCCCAGTCCTGGTAGAGCTCAAGCCAGGAGAGAGTCCGGTAAGGATCAAACAATACCCCATGTCTCAGGAGGCCTGGAAGGGGATCCAGCCACACATCCGGAGACTACGAAGCCTAGGGGTACTAGTTCCTTGCCAGTCTGCCTGGAACACCCCCTTACTGCCGGTCAAAAAGCCTCACACAAATGACTACCGACCGGTACAAGACCTCCGGGAAGTAAATAAGAGGGTCGCGGACATACACCCAACTGTTCCCAACCCATATACTATCTTGAGCTCCTTAGCGCCCTCCAGGGTCTGGTATACTGTACTAGATTTAAAGGACGCCTTCTTCAGTCTGCCGCTGGCACCCCAGAGCCAACCCTTGTTCGCCTTTGAGTGGCATGATCCGGAGGAGGGCTACAGTGGACAACTCGCCTGGACACGGCTACCTCAGGGATTCAAAAATTCACCCACCATCTTCGACGAGGCACTACACGAGGACCTGGGTGAGTACAGAAGGGAGCACCCTGGCCTCACCCTTCTACAGTATGTAGATGACATCCTGATTGCTGCTGACACTGCCAAAGACTGTGAGCGAGGGACCCAGGACCTGCTGGCTACCCTGGGGGCCTTAGGATACCGGGCATCCTCGAAGAAGTCTCAGATATGCAGGGAGAGGGTAAGTTACCTGGGATATATCCTGGAGGGCGGACAGCGGTGGTTATCAGATGCCAGAAAAGAAACTGTCCTAAAGATCCCTACTCCCACCTCCCGAAGAGAAGTGAGGGAATTCCTAGGATCAGCCGGCTACTGCCACCTCTGGGTTCCAGGTTTTGCTGAGATCGCCAGGCCCCTATATGAAGCTACCAAAGAGGGGAAAACATTTAAATGGGCTGAAAAAGAAGAAACTGCCTTTAATCAGTTAAAAAAGGCCCTCCTAAGTGCCCCAGCCCTGGGCCTACCAGACATTACAAAGCCCTTCCACCTCTTTGTAGACGAACATAAGGGAATAGCAAAAGGGGTTCTAACTCAAGCCTTAGGCCCCTGGAACCGCCCAGTGGCTTACCTGTCTAAGAAACTAGACCCAGTGGCGGCCGGCTGGCCGCCATGCCTAAGAATTATTGCAGCGACAGCACTCCTAGTCAAGGATGCAGACAAACTGACCCTAGGACAGGAGATCTGGATCACGACCCCACACGCCATTGAAGGGGTCCTGAAACAGCCTCTGGATAGATGGATGAGCAATACACGTATGACTCATTACCAGAGCCTCCTACTCAACCCTCCACGAGTGCGGTTCCACCCCAGTGCAGCCCTCAATCCTGCAACCCTGCTGCCCGACCCTGACCTAGGTGCTCCATTACATGACTGTGCGGGAATCCTAGAACAAGTACATGGATTCCGGACGGACCTGACCGACCGGCCCCTCCCCGATGCCAAGGCTACTTGGTTCACTGATGGCAGCAGCTTTGTGCGAGACGGACACAGGTATGCGGGTGCAGCGGTGGTCACCGAAACGGACTCCATATGGGCGGAGGCTCTACCCTCTGGAACGTCAGCCCAGCGAGCAGAGCTCATAGCCCTCACCAAGGCGCTGATGCTGGGAGCTGGAAAACGGCTCAACATCTACACAGACAGCCGTTATGCATTTGCCACAGCTCATATTCATGGGGCAATTTATCAGGAGAGGGGGTTACTGACGGCAGAAGGATGGACTATAAAAAATATGCAGGAGATACTTAACCTGCTTACGGCCTTATGGCTTCCTGCCAAGCTAGCCATTATCCACTGCCAAGGGCACCAAAAAGCTGATAACCCAGTAACTAGAGGTAATCGAAAGGCTGACCAGGCAGCCAAGGCAGTAGCCCTTACTCCAGTCCCCACCATGACCATACAACTACTGGACCCGGGAGACCCAGTTTTACCAGACCAGCCCAAATACTCCCAGGAGGAGTTACAGCGGATCAAGAAACTCCCCATGGCCCAGGAGATAAAGGGATGGTGGTATACACCTAACAAGGAGCTCGTGTTGCCAGACCAGCTCGGAGTCTCAATATTAGAGCACATGCATCGGTCTACTCACATGGGGGCCTGAAAATTAAAAGACTTAATCCGACATGCCGGAATTAAGATTCACCAACAGGACACCAAAATAGAGCAAGTTGTATCTGCCTGCAAGACCTGCCAACTCACCAACGCGAGGGCCACATCAAATAAAAAAGGAACCAGGCTCAGAGGCACCAGACCGGGAGCCCAATGGGAAGTCGACTTCACTGAAGTCAAACCAGGAAAGTATGGTTATAAATATCTTTTAGTATTTACAGACACCTTCTCTGGCTGGGTGGAGGCATACCCAACCAAGCATGAAATGGCTCAGACGGTGGCTAAGAAGCTACTAGAAGACATCTTACCCAGGTATGGTTTTCCTGCCATGGTAGGATCAGACAATGGACCAGCTTTTATCTCGCAGGTAACACAGGCAGTAGCCAAGGCGGTGGGGGCAAACTGGAAATTACATTGTGCTTATAGGCCCCAGAGCTCAGGACAGGTAGAAAGAATGAATAGAACCCTAAAAGAGACCCTTACCAAATTAACCATGGAGACTGGCGGGGACTGGGTGACTCTCCTACCGTACACCCTTTACCGGTTAGAAACACTCCTTACACTCTGGGTTTTACTCCCTACGAGATCATGTTTGGCAGGCCACCCCCTATTATTCCCAGCCTTCGAGCTGAACTTATTCCTGAGTTTAAAGATCAAGAACTTTTTCTTTCCTTGAGCGGGCTCCAGAGGGCGCACGAGGACATTTGGCCGCGCCTCCGTGCCATCTACGAGGCTGGCCCGATCCCGACACCTCATCAGTACAGGCCGGGAGACTGGGTCTACGTCAAGAGGCACCACCGAGAGACTCTCGAGCCGCGCTGGAAGGGACCCTACATCGTGGTGTTGACAACCCCCACCGCTCTCAAGGTAGATGGCATTGCGACCTGGGTCCATCACACCCACGCTCAGCCAGCGGACCCCTCCTCGATCCGGAAGGACGTTGTCACACGATGGGCCATCAGTCGGGACCAACACAACCCGCTCAAGCTATAGCGCATTCGACCTACCTAATATTGGTAACTCTGTTAACTCTGCTTGTCATTGCTCATGCTGCCAGGAGTCCCCATGCCCCCCCCAAACATCACCTGGCAGATCATAGACACCAGCTTGGGGACAATACTTAATCAGACCTCCCAGAGCCACCCCAGGGACACTTGCTTCCCAGAACTTTGTGTAAACCTCCAAACTCTGTTCTCCTTGTCACCATAAATGCAGCCGGTCCCATGACTGGGTCCCTAAGCTACATGACAAGGGGGGAATGAAAGGGCGGCCTACGCCGGCTGGCAGACTCCATCCTGTTCCGTGTCCTTCACTTTGACCACACCTCCTCCCCTTGAGTAAACCCCCCCTCACCTGCCTAACAGGACTCGGACCTTTCCCCAGGACCCTTCCCCAGCCAATCGGCTGAGGCCATAGCCATTACCTCACCAACTGCCCCCAGGCCCCAATAAAGCCTTTGTCCTTTTGAAACTTGCTCTCTTTCCCTGGTATCTCACCACTGTGTCCGTGCAGGTAGGGGATTGAGCTCGAGCTAGCTCAAATAAAGGCTCTTTGCTTTTGCAACGGACTCGGCTCCCTAGTGGTCTTTGGGGATCACGAATTCTGGGCATAACAAAACGACACCCCATTCGCTATAATCACATCTAGTAGCCAGATCTTGGTTTCTAATATTATCCTTCGGGGGGGAAAAAAAAACAGTCTTGATTCTAGGACTGGGGGAGAGGAAATATAAAATAAACCTGGATCATTTTGTACTACCTTTTTGTAAGGGCAAAACAAACAAGAGAACAAACAAATGATATCATGTCAAAAGGACATAGGGGCAGCATGAAAGAGCTTCTACTGGATTAAGCAGCAACAACTTGAATAAACAAAGTGTTGCCTTATAAACCAAAGAATGAAATAAATGCCAGCGAGTCCACGTGATATAAATAAATGATTAAGTAAATAAACAAAAGGGTGAAAGCACAAATCTTCCTGACGGAATAATTCTAATTAATTATCACTGCTAGTAAAACCCATTGGTGAATGCTGACATTAGTGTACAAAAATTTAAGGAAACACAAGGATTTGCAGACTTTCAAAGTATCTTCTCCCAAATATGTATTAATTACTATAATAGATTTAATATATATCTACAAATTCCTCAAGACTCCTTGAAGAGGTAGAGCTTAATTATCCTTCTCTTGAGTATGAGCTGCCTTAGTGACTTGTTTCTAATGAATGGAGTATGGCATGAGAAAAAAAAATTAATTTTACATTGGAGAAACCTGACAGTTCCTTAATCAAAAGATCAAAATCTTCATTATCAGTAATAAGTCATGCTGGTAATATGTACTCTCTGATATATGAGAAAGATATCCTTGTTTTTTAAGTTTATTTATTCTGAGAAACACAGGGACAGAAAGAGAGAGAGAGAGAGAGACAGAGAGAGAGAGAAACTCCAAGCAGGCTCCACACTGTCAGCACACAGCCACACACAAGGCTGGAACTCACAGTGAGATCATGGCCTGGGCCGAAACCAAGAGCTGGATGCTTAACCCATTCAGGAACTCTGAGAAAGATATTCTTCCTAAAAGTTTATAATCCCCATCTAATAATGAAGTGTACTATAAACCCAAATTGAGGGACTACATACTTGATGAGTATTTTCCTAAGTATTAATGGTTAGACTATTTTTGAAGGTGAATCTATTTGGTCTTGTTTCATGTAATTTTTCTGTGGATTGAAACTTTGTAATCAATTTAGAGTTCTTTAGACACAGTTTTCACAAAGCAGTTTGGGTCTCACTGACACTCCCAGTGGCAAATTAGAATGTACACCCCCAAAACACATAGCACTATTCCTAAAGCAAAGTCTGGTAAAACATCCATGTTGAACCATCTCATTTTATTTCTGATGATGCTTTTTAAAAAATTTTATCTTTTATTTTAATTGTGACATAATTAATGTACAGTATTGTGTCATTTTAGGTGTGCAGTATAGCGATTCCTTTTTGATCCTCCAGGAAATGGCCTGATTGACCAGTTCTTTAATTTGACCAACCTGGGAGCTCCAATCGTGCTTTCTTCAGGCAAGTGGCCAAGAGGGCGTTTTTGTCTCATTATATTCTTTCTTCCCCACCTTGGACTACTTAGCAATGGATTCTCAAGAGATATCTAGTTTTTTATATATGTGGTAGTATCTGTCAACTAAGAAAATTCAATAGAGTTGGGACCCTGAGGTCTTTTTGAACAGACATTTAATGTGAAGTTTCTGAGTGACAGGTTATAACTCCACAGGGTTGTGCGGACGACAACACGCTCCGCTAGCCAGTGGTGACAGCACCGACATGTTTTGTTTCGTTTTGTTTTTAGAAAGACCTCTGAGATGTCTTTCCATAATTCTAAAGGGCTTTGAGTGCTTTCCAATACTGGCTAATCTGCTAGAAGAACCACTCACTTTTTTGCCTTTCCTGCCTTTGCTGACAACGTGGAAGCTTAGTTTCTGAAGGAGCACCAACATATTTGACTAAAAACCTCTCGCACTGAGGGAGTCGCTAGTAAATTTAACTCCGAGGGAAACGACCACACTGGTTGCTCTGGTGGTCTGGGTGGAGTGCCATTTGGTAGCATTTCAGAGGTCAGTGTGCAGAATCAGAGTGCACCTAAGTTAGCCATTCCTAGAAAACTTGAGATGGAGAAAGTTCAAGAAGGGAGTGTCTAATGCGATTACTCTAGTGTAGTCTGGTCTACTTGAGGTGTCTAGTGTGATTACTCTTAGGAGAAGACACCAAGAGAGGATGTCCTTCTACCTCCTCTTGCTGGGAGCAGACTTTAGGATAGCAGAGGCTGTTACCTATACCAGTAATACAGCAGAAAAGAGGGGAATGAATGTTTATTGATACCACAAGAATCAATAGAAGCCCAGAGATTTGCAAGGGATTGCAAGACTGGGCAGAAAATAAACCATATCTTCAAAGACTTATCAGACATTCAGGTGAAATTGGAGCATAAAGAGATTATTATAGTCAAGTGGCTGTTTTTTTTTTTTTTTTTCAAGTAGGCTGCACACCCAGCATAGAGCCCAAAATGTCAAGCAACTACTTTCTTTTTGTTAACATTATTATTATTGTTATTATTTTATTTTAGAGACAGTACACAGCAGGAGAGAGGGGCAGAGGGAGAGAGAGAGAATCCTAAACAGGCTCCATGTTCAGCACAGACCCCAGCATAGGCTCAATCCCGCAACCTTGGGATCATGACCTGAGCCCAAATCAAGAGTCAGACACGTCAACTGACCAAGCCACCCAGGAGACCCTAAAGAGATGACTGTAATCTATTTTGTGATATGACAAAGCTAGATCAGGAGTGCTATGGGAGACTAGAAGTAAAGTACACTACCTAACATCCTTGGGAAGTGCTGGGGTTTGCATTAAAGAAGCACTTCTGAATGACTGTCCTGAGAAGGAGGGCAACATGAGCACGAGTACAGGACTGAAACAGCATGCTGTGTGGATAGAGAATTCTAAGCCATTCTGAGCAGCAGAACCAGGAAGTTTAAGACTGAGAGCAGCAGACAATGATGTTGGAGAGCTGGGCAGTTCTGATCAGGAGAGATGTTTTCTATCATCCAATTTGAACAAATGCTTTACTTAGCATCATATTATCATATAAAACTGATTCATAATTTACTTCAACCCCAAGCATAACTGATTTTTATTATATTTCCTAAGGTCTGATATCGCCAGTAAAGGAAGTAAGGAGTTTATTTATAATATAATTACTTGATCTTATATCTACATTTTTTTCTTATTATCTTCAGCATTTTTCACTATATATGTCAGGAACTAAAGGGAATTAAATAACTGTTGATTTCCTAAAATGAACCTGAAAATGTTTCCCAAATTCAAGTCTATTTGCCCTGCTTATTTGGTACTATTAAACTAACACAATTTTTGTGAGCAGACTGCTTCCTGAAAATAATTTGTCAGTGATGTGCTTAGAAATCTGGATACTTGTGAAATTTTGACACAACTGAGCACCAAATATGCCAACTTTTCAGTGTATAAAATGTATTGGAATATTATAAGTGTCAGTTGATTGCCTTTCTGGAAAAAGATTGAAAATGAAGTGTTAGGAAAAAAGAAGAGTGCTTATATCACCACTACACATTTGGCATGCTCACTGTTTTTCTTTTTATTCTTCAAATTTTATGGTTTTGAAAAAGTGGGAAAATGTGAAAAGAATAATCTTTGAGGAATTCAGAGTAATAAATATGCATGAGCATTTTTCCAATTATTGTGGAAATTGCTTTTTGTAATTTATTTCTGATTTTGTATTAAGGTGTTATAATTACCAGATTACGTGTGAGTAAGCTGGATCTACATAGATGTTTTCCCCTGTCAGCTGGGAAATATAAAATAAGCATAGTGAGTAGAATATATCCAGTATAATCTGTGGTAAAATACAGTATGCATTAAGTGTAAATAAAATTAATATTCCCCCAAATATAAAACTCATTTATCTTTTGGCTTTTACAGAACTGAATTTAGTTTGTACTGTACTTCTGTGTTTTCTCATGCAGGGCTTCTTTAGCTCCAAGAAAGAGGACAAAACAAGTTAGGTTAACTTCAGAAGGGGAATCATTGGAATGAGAAATGGGACCCATTGTCATAAATGGCAGTGAGGCTCTTGGAAAGGCTGACTTCAGGAACTAACAAGTCATGAGGAACCAAGAATATTGCTCTCTTTTCTCACTCCTTATCTCATTCTTGGTCTCCATCATTATCTCTCCCTCTCAATTTCTGGAGTAGTAAGATTTCTTTCTCTGTTTCTCTCTCCTGCTTTATTCTTCTGTTCCAGCTACCTGTCTTTCTTTGGGCTTCGTCCAGCCTTCCTTCTACATGACTTTATAATTCACAGGCTTGATAGAGAAACATCAGATGCCAGCTTCAAATTTCAGGGAGAGACTCTAATTAGCACACCTGAGCAGGACAATTACCCACAGTTCTGGGGCATGGCCATATGGAATTGGAAAGGAGGTTCCTTCAAAAAAATCCGGGGCCCTTGAGAAGGAGGGGTGGGAGTGGGAACAAAATGAATGGAGGGGAAACATTTGTCATTTCTAGTGATGGAATATTTTGTGGGATTCTACATGAAGAAAGTAAGGTTGAAGAGGAATTTTATTTTTATTGAAGCTGAAAATGTTTTTTTTTTCTCTAGAATTTTCAATGTATATATTTTATAAGCCAGATGAACACCCTGTGATCTCCCAACAGTTTGCATTATAATATCAGGAATGCCATTGGGCATGATAGAAAGATCAAACCATTTAGGATACTATAGGCCTGTATTTGAATATTGACTTTAATTTACCAGGGTTTGAATATGGAAAATGTTACTTAACTTTCTCTGTGCTTATGCTTCCTAGTTTATAAAAATGAGAGAAATTAAACCTATCTCATAGGATTTATGTATTGATTAAATAAAGTGCCCTACCTCTATTACTACACTAGTAGTACATTTATCAAGTGATACTAAGTGCTCAACTCTCTTAGCTTTGCATATATGGACATATTTAATCCAGTAAGTAATACAATATGGTTATGGGCTTAGCATATGATATCTATTGCATTAGTGAAAGCTGTAGTCAGTTATGATTTACCTGTGGTGATTAGTCTGTTTCTAAAATCTGTTTAAAAGAACAGTGAAATTTTGAGAAGAAATGAAATTACTGTAAATCACTATATACACTTACCTATTAAAATGCATCTATTGTTCAGAGATATGTACTCCCCTAGAGTTAAGATGCTCCTGTTCACCCATCCAGTATGTAGCCAAGTAATTAAAAGATAAAACATCAACCAAAAATATAAAGTATTTAACTTTAAGCAAAAGTGAATATTTTATTAATGAAGAAGAAATGCAGATTATAAAAAAACTTGAATTTTAATAGAATAGAATAAAATATCATTATATTAAACATAATAGGTGGATATTTTTCACCCTTATGTATTTTGAAAACTATAAAAACAAAAATTCAAATAATCTTTGTATTTTCAGAAAACAATGACACATAAATCTATTAAAAATTGATGTAGGAAACACAAATAAACTTCTGAAACATAGAAGCCTTTTAGTGGAAATTCTCTGATAGAAAAGTAAATATGATACATCTTCTGCATGGTGGGCTAAATGCATACAATTCATACTGCATGAGATTTGAAGCAATTAAAGTACCATAGGTCCTATTTGTCACTTATTCATTCCTAAAATGCCATTTACCCTGACTACCTAGGGTGGAGACTGTGATGGATTTTAAGACAAATTTTCTTTCTGAGTTAAAGAATGATGCAATAGGGATGCATTCCTTCCCCACCTGGCACATTTGCATTTTACTAGGGAATGTGGTTGTGTGAGAGCATGGTGACACCAGGAGCAACACTAACAAAACAATGAGCCTGCATACAAAATGACCCATATTAAAGACAGACAATGGTGGGGTAGGGTTTGGGAAGGGGAGAAGTAAATAAAGGCTTTAGCAGGTCCTTAGGTAGTCAATGGAAGGCTTAAAAATGCTTGAAAGAGCTTTGGTCCATAATCATTGTGTTGAGACATTAAAACAGCCATGAAAAGACTACTGTCTTCTCCTTATGTGAAATGGTTAAATCTTTAAATCTTTTTTGTTTGAACCTTTGTTAGTAACTGTTTTAAACACCATCTCCTCATCCCACCAGTGTGGGAAAGATACCTACCCTAGGTTATGGAGACGGCTGAACATAGGACAGCCAACTCTGGACAGATGAAATCAACAGCAATGAATTAGTCACATAATCACAGACTGGGTAGAGGGACACTGAATGCCATGAAGAGCTAAAAGGGGGTTGCACTTGGGAACAGATACTGGCTGCTTAATCAGGGGCTAATGGTGAACAATCAGGGGCTAATGGTGGCATGCTCTGCAGTACCAAGAGGATGAGGTGCTCCCCTGTTTCACAAGGAAACTGTGACTGGTTTGTTTGAATAATCTATGAACTAAAACCTGCCACACAGGGATGAGCAGGATCTGTATTTGGTGCATTTGGTTAGGCAGTTATTTGGCTAGGGGAATTGCCCAGCTGGATCACAGTGAGGAGAGGAACTTGTGGTAAGGCCATCAAGCTGTATGAAATATCAAACCTTATTTTGAGGTCTTTCTTCTCAGTCACATTTAGTTGTTTACAACAAAAAGTGTCCTAACTGATAAAATACTTGATGAAGGGACTATTCAGTGCTCAGCTTGATTGGGATACATACGAACCTGGCTTTGAAAGTTCCAGCCATGAGTACATCAAGATAGCATTTGATGGAGAAGACACTGGCAGGGATAACCCATATTAGTATTTTTGGCCACCAATGCCTGGGTGGCTCAGTTGGTTAACTGACCCGCTCTTGGTTTTGGCTCAGGTCATGATCTCATGGTTCATGAATTCAAGCCCCGCATCAGGCTCTCTGCTCTCAGCACTGAACCTACTTTGGATCCTCTGTCTCTCTCTCTCTGCCCCTCCCCTGCTTGTGCTCTCTCTCTCTCTCTCTGTCTCTCTCTAACTAAATAAATTAACTTAAAAAAAAAAAGAAATTTCAGAAGATCATCTGTTCAGTTATAAAGATAGGTTAAATAAGCTTAGTTTAAATATTTGATGAAAAACGAAACTACTAAGTAGACAAAAAGTCTTTTTTTAAACAAAAATTATACTTTCACCATTTTTATACTTCTGGATGATATCTGTAGTTTGGAAAAATGTGTTTGTAAATATTTGACATATGTAAAACTAAATAAACTTATAGGAAATTGGTTTTTATTTCATTTTTACTAGCTTTTTTGGCCAGAATTCAGATTATATATTATACGCTCTCTTCCACCACTCTGTTACACAAATTCCTTGAAAACTTAATTATGGAATAATTATGGTAAGCTGTTTGGGGTACATGTTTGCCTATGATTCTCCCCACTACATCCTTCTAGGATTTCCCCTTATCTTCCAGTTTCTAGTAAAAAACCTAAAAATCGATCCCACATTATGTCAGTGGCTCTGTCTCTGCATCTCTACCTGTCTGTATGACCTTCTGACATCATGCACATATCTAAACTGGAAACCTCACCCAGAAACTAAAACTTTGCCTGCCTTTGATAATACTGAGAGCCCTGACTTGCACTTTTACTCATGTCCCATTGCACAGTCTCAACTGCCACTCAGATCAATACCTCATTCATATATATACCATGACCATTCCAGGCTTCAATTCTTAATTTTCTGGCTAACTCCTCTTCCCCCTACCCCCACCCCCCATTTTCATTACAACTGGCTGATAAGACTATGTAATTAGATCAACTGAATTATGGTAGTTTCATCCTGATCCAGTGACCTACGGTGGCCACAAGGAGACAAGAACACAATGCAGCTGAATTACGCACACTGGTTTTAGCTAGCAAATTCTTGAAAAAATACTTTCATTATTAATTTTGCTAAAGAGATTTGACCGAATAATTGGAAAGACATAACTAAGTAAAAAATTATTCATACAATATACACACTTTAGTGACTTCCAATATCTTGTGTAGGAGTATATTAAATTTCTGCTAATACTTCAAAACTCATTATTTCAAATGGACATGCCGATTTTGAATTTACATGCAAATAGAAAAAAGGAAATGCAAGTAACCATTAATGTTGGGTGGGCAGTCCTACATATAATCAGTTTAAATACATGATTAAAACAAAAAATATTTTGGCTTCAAAAGTCAAATGTCAGGGGCACCTGGTTTGCTATCGGTAGAAGGAGTGACTGTGGATCTTGGGGTAGTGAGGTCAAAGCCCACGTTGGACGCAGAGCTTACTTTTAAAAAGGTTAAATTTCGAAGCACCTGGGTGGCTCAGTTGGTTGAGCGTCTGAATTAGGCTCAGGTCATGATCTCAAGACTTGTGCCTTAGAGCCACACATTGGGCTCGCTGCTGTGAGCAGAGAGCCCACTTCGGATCCTTTGTTTCTCCCTCTCTCTGCCTCTCCCCAGTTCCTGCACTCTCTCTCAAAAATAAACATTAAAAAAAGCCAAATTTCGGCAGATATGTTTAAATTCAGAATGTTCAAATAAGATATACTTATTGTGTTTTACACTATAGTTAAAATTTTGACTTCTGATGAAGGATTTAGTTTTTTTTTTTTCTGAGAATTTCTCAAAAATATTTTCAAAGATTGAAGTAAAAAAAAAAACATAAAAGTTTTTATTCCCAGGCCATCATATAGAATTATTTATAAATTTTATGTGACATTACTAGTAAATGATTTTAATGTTTCATTAGCAAATGCAAGAAGACCAGTAGACATCGGGCTGATATTTTAAACTGTTTTTGGCTTTCAGTCAATATTTCAGACATAGAATATTGGATGAAACAAGATATCAAAACGTTATAGAATATTCCAGTTTTGTGGGGGCCTCGTAGACATGGAAGCAAAGACACTTTGAAAAATAAATTCCTGCCATCCCCCCAAAAAAACTTTACAAAATGCAAAGCTGATATAGCAACATGGTGCCTGATTCTCTGCTAAGCATACATATGCTCCTTCTCACTGGGCCACTGTTTGGTCTAGACTTTAGACCAACTGCTAGCACAGATTGTGGGAGGAGAAGGCTGAGAAGCCTGTGGTGCAACTCAGTCAACTGTGTGCAACTGGGAAAGAATGACTTACTCAGTTCCTAGGACAGTGTTCACTAAATAACAGCAACTTAGTGTAGTTATGTAATTATACAGAATTTGATAAGAAAGTGCCAGAGCATGATCCATTAGGCAGACAGGAAATAAGGATTCCTAAGACAGGTTAGATGAAAAGGTTCTGATTCTTTGTTAAGTTTATATGTCTGCAAACGGAAAGATTTCAGTACTTTCAGTAGACATATGTGGGGCATTCTATAGGCCAGAAGAGAGAAACTTGCAAGAATTAGAGAGAATATTCCTGCCTACTCTAGCCAGAAAGGCTGGACTTCAGACTCTAGTTTTTAAAGGTACTGGGCTGCGAGCACTGGAGTTAAGAAACAGGACACAACTCTAGTCCTAAGTTTTGAATGAGCACAAGGCATGTGGGTACTATGTTGGGGCTCAAGTTTACCCGAGACTTGTGGGGTCAAGGAGAATTCAGACAAACCCATTTGGGACTCTGGATCCTGAATCTAAAGCTCTCAATCTATGTTTCTACTAGAAAGAAGGGCTGACGCTGCAGGCTTTCTTTGTAAATATTCAATCAATCCTCAAGGCAAGGATAAAACAAAAAAGAGAGAGTTTTGGGAGAGAGGGTGCCCAGTGTCAGAGTAAGCAGCACAGAGACCAGAAATACGCTCTATCTACTCTAATATTCTAAGTTTGGTGTATACCTCTAAATGCTTTGTGAGCTACTCCAGAATATAATCACTTTTACTATTGTATATCTTCAAGAGGATTTCAAGAATACTTTTTCATAACTTATATACTTTAATCATTAAACTAGCCTTTGGAGCTAATATTATCACCCTCCTTTAAAAATGAAAATGGGGATGCCTGGGTGGCTCAGTTAAGCGACCAACTTCAGTTCAGGTCATGATCTCACAGTTTGTGAGTTCAAGATCAGGTCATGATCTTACAGTTTGTGCTGACAGCTCAGAGCCTGGGTCTCCCTCTCTCTCTGCCTCTCCCCTGCTCATGCTCTGTATGTCTCTCTCTCTCTCAAAAATAAATAAATATTAAAAAAAATGAAAATGAAGCTTAAATAAAATAAATAACTTAGAGAACTGGTAAAACACAGATGAAGGAAAATAGAACCTTAGTTTCAAACCTCCTGGTCATGGATAGGTCTATACCACTGGAGTTTCTTAAGACACTACTTCATGTGTTGCTAACATTATTAACATGTTCAGTGGACAGTAAGTTAAATGAATGACCTCCTAATTTTACCATGACTAATAGTATCTAAAATAACTCATGTGTATTTGCTTTATACTATGTATCTCCTAAAGATATTAGCCTATATGGCATTGGCATGGCATTGGTCTCATGAACACCAAAATAATCTTAATTTTATTTATATGATTTCCCCTTAGGTTTCCATGACCTTACTATTGAATGTAAGGTAATAGTTGTAACAGATATAGATAAATAAATACAGGTAGATTTAAAAAGTATATGTATATAGCAAAAGAGAGAGAGAGATGGAGAGAGAGACAGAGAGAAGCAAAAAGTGATTTAGACATTATCTGAAGATTTTTAAAAGATCAAGCAATTTAATTATTAGATGCCCAATTCTTAATAGTAGTAAACAGAATTCAGGCATGCCTAGCTAGTTAAGTATATTGGCTAAAGCCAAAGGAATCACTAAGAGAAATATTTCATTACTTTTTAATCATTATGCTTTTGTTTCATATATTTTGTCTTGGCTTTGGTTTCTTTTGTTATTAGCCAAAGAATAATTTTGAAGAAAAATGTTTTGGTTCAAATGTGTGTTTTTATTTAGAGGTATTGTGGTTTTGAGTATTTTCATATCAAATATACTTTAAATTCTGCAATGGTTTCATTCCTCTTGGGCACTTACCTTGAGATGGAATTCTGATTTATATGGTATGTGTATAGGAAATGACAGAATTGTTTTCCAAAATGGCTGTACCATTTGGACTTCTACCAGCAATGTTTGAGAAATCCAGAAGTCCAAATATTTTCACTAGTTTTTGTTCAGAAATATGAACCCACATTATTGAGTACCATTTGTGGACATCTTTACAATGAAGTGTTAAAAGCACAGCCTGCTAGTGGTGATCTGATTAATGAAGCAATAAAGCCAGCAAAACTCATGTGGCATTTACAGATAGAACATAAATGAATTCAAAAGCAAAACAATTCATTGAAAGAGCATTGAATTAAAAAAAAACATAGAAGCAAATAAGCACATGTTGCATACATAACACATAAACATACCTGTTTTGCTTGTTTCCAGTAAGTGGCACATAGCTTGCTAGGTTGCTAAGACACACACACACACACACACACACACACACACACACTTTCTTCATTAGTGATTCGTTCTGGAAATATTTAGCGCATCTTCTATATTCTAATGATAAGGAAAACGAATTCATAGGATAAATACATACCTTGTCAATGCAAAGATATTGCTAACATGACAAATCCTTCAGTAGAAGTGGCTTAAACCTGATAGCGACATGAGGAAATATCTTAAAAAAAACAACTCTGATCCATATGAAATTATGAAGGATTACATTGACAACAATGTTTCTTGGACTTCGAAGTGTTTTTTGGAGTATACTCTGATGGCACCGATGTGATGACTGGGAAACATTCTGGAGTACTTAGCCAGAAAAAAGAGTGTATGCCAGACTGTATGTCAACACACTAGTTTCTTCACTGTAAGAGCTTGGCTTAACCAGACACTGTGTTTTGTGATGTATGTTCATGTGTGGAATTGAAGACTGCAAACTGCTGGTGTTATTTTGTGTCGATGTAAATGGTTATTAAAAGGGATGTTTCTCACAAGAATATTTGATCTACAAAATGAACTCTTTGTGTTTCTTCAAGAGCAGGAATAAGTTTAATCTCAAATTTTTTAAGATGAGAAACAGACGTCAAGATATTTACGCTGTTTTTAATGATCTTAATATTTCAAAGCAAGGAAGGAAGGCTTTATGAAAATATATAATACTAGAACACAGATTTTCCACACATTGTCACAAAAAGCTCCATAATTTATTACACCTACGTGTAAACAGGGTGAATACTGATATTGAACATTTGTAAAATTTGTTACTGATCATCTTATGAATTAATGTGTTGAACTTGCTTTTTGGTCAAAAGAGCACTCACTCATGAAACTCATGGATTTAGAATCCATTTCATTCTTTAGAAGATAGTTTGAACTTAAATGTAAATTCAGGGGGTAAATTGTTGAAACTTGCTACTTACAAAAGGTTGAAGATAAAGCTTGAGAATATATTATCACTTGCATCATTTGATATGAAAATTAAACATGAATATGAGAAGTTGCTGATATTACACTAAAATATCTTCTTCCTTTTCTATCAACATATCTCTGTGAGATTCATTTCTCTAGTGGGAGTGTCATTGAAATAGTCACTCAAATAGTTTAGAAATATGTTACCCCTATAAATGCCATGTTATCAATCCAACCTAGATTAAATAAAGCAATAAGCCAAATGATATATGTATGATATGTATGATACATATGTGTAGGTATCAATATCTGAAGTTGTTTTATGCATCAATATCATTTGATGTATCAATATCTAATCAAATGATATTGATGCATAAAACAACTTGAGGTATTGATACATATACATCTTATATGGGAGCTGCCATTTCATTCATAACTCTCTATTCTCTCTTCTGCTCTCCTCTCCTTTCTGTTTTTCTTTTTCTTTTCCATTTTTTTTTCTTATAAGCCTTTGCTGCAGTCCTGAAATTGCCTCAAATGTCTCTTGCTTCTCTCCTTGGACACAAAACTCCATTAAGTAGCTTCTTCAGACAATTCCTCTACATGTTTATTTATTTATTTACTATTTATCATAATAAATTTATAAATGTATGATGAAACGAAAACATGCCATGAGTGGAAGAGCAATTTTCAATATTCAGATTGTCAAAATACCAAATTACACTACAAGAGAAGTCTTATTATCTATAGTGACATAAAGGCATGTGTTAGTTATCTATCACTGTGCAAAAAAAAAAATTATCATAGATGTAGAGGCTTAAAACAAAACATCCCAATTATCTCTAAGCTTTGTGGCTCAGGAATTTGGCACAGCTTAGCTGGATCCTCTCACTTCAAAGCATCTCACAAGGCTTCATTCAAGGTGTGACCCATGGCTCAGGTCCATCTGAAGCTTCAACTGGGGAAGAATCTGCTTCCGATTCAATACTTTGCAGGTTGTTGAAATGAGGCCCCCATTCTTTGAGGAATGTTGGCTGGAAACATCCTTGGTTCCTTTAGTGTGGGCCACTCCAATGTGGCAGCTTGCTTCATCAAATTCAGCAAGGAAGAGAGTCTGCTAGCAAGATGGAAGTCATGGTCTTACGCAGTTTAAACATGGAAGTAACATCTCATTACCTTTGCTGTATTTCGTTCATTAGAAGCAAGTCACTTGGCCAGCCCACATTCAAGGGTATGGGACTGTGCATGTGTGTGAATGACAGGAAGAGAAGATCACTGGGGGCCATCTTTGCTTCTCACAAATCTATCTTTTCATGAAGGCCTGGAAAAATCTAAGGTAGGAGTCAACAGATTATCAAGAAAAAGTTGGTTCTGGAAGAATTATGAGGTTAATGCTTTAAAGATATGCCTAAGAAACAACTTATGCTGTGAGGCTCCTTCCAGTATGCTACATAGACGGAGTTATCTACATTTTTCTATTTTCTCTAAGACTAAAACTGAGAGACTACCTTTTGTTACAATTCAGTAAAATTGAAATGTAGGGATGGGATATGAGTGCTTAGTTTTCCATCTTAAATGAGAGACTTTAGAGATTTTTTTTTCCAGTTAAATGTATTTCTTGTGCTTGCAAAAGTCATTGCAAGGAAGCTAAATATCAATTTTAGAATTATTGTCAAATTCATATATTAAGTTTCCTAACAGTATTTTTCTTATATGATAAGAGGATCTCCATTTATGTAAATTTTGTCTTTTACTTTATTCATATATGCACAGATCCCTTGTAATTTTTTATCATAATCTTATCTTTCCACTGCATTTATGAATAAAATTTTCTTCAGTATATTCTCTAGTTAAATACCATTCATCTATAGGTAAGTGATTGACTTTGTTCAATGTGATGGTGTTTGGTAATTATAACAATCTTTGAATTCTTTATTTGTGGCTTATAGGTTATTATCACCAAAGACTCATGCTTATTTATCTTCTATTTCTTATTTTATTAATTGGAACTTTAAATTAAAAGTATTATTTGTGAAAATTGGCATTTTCACTATTATAGGAATGACATCTCAACTTAAATGTAGAATATTCTTCTCATTAAGAATATTTTATTTAGCAAATAATACTTGAAGTCATTTCACTATTGTAAAACAGATAGGTTCAGTGATATTCACATAAGTATTCAGGTAATTCTTAGCCCAGCTAGCTATCTCCCAATAACTCCTGGAATCCTGAAGTTATTTGATAAAATACAGAGGCAAATGGATGTGCCAAGAAAAAAGGATCTAGCCTATGAAGTAAACAGTAATAAGATCCATTTCTCAGTTGTATCCTGTTAATCAGTAGACATTCTTGTCAATTGCTAAATTAAGCTCACATTTTATTTAGAAGCTTTCTGGGGGTCAAATCTGTGATTTCATTAACTTTGGGAAAGAAATATTTAGATCCTTCCGTTGAAGCTGTCATTTTACTAGAATCCTTCTTGTTATGAACTGTTTATAATTTGAAATTATATATATGATTATTTGTATACATGCCTTACCTCCTGTAAGAGATCCTACACTTCTTGCAAACTGAGTCCCAAAGTGAGAAAAAAAGTTTCTGCACACAATTGGTGCTCAATACAAGTTGGTGGAAAGAATAATGAAATGAATGTAATACAATGATTTCAGGTTATTGCACTGATGACTATTTAAGCCTAGAGTTTCAGTTTAGACCTACATTATGTTTAACCAACCATGTTTTGCCCTCCTTAACTGAGAAAATGCATTAACCTTTCTTCTCATTCCATAAACCTGGTACTTAATAGCACATTTCTGGCTTTGTAAACAGTAGGATTAGATTGTCATTTGAATGAGTTCCAAGTTTTCTTGTGCTAAGTAAGTACGACAACTTTGAATACACTCATATTTCTGATTCATTCACACCAGAGTGATGCAACTTGGCAAGTAGTAATTTCTATAGCAATAAACAAAACGAGAATTCAGAAGTCTAAAAAGCACACATTGATGAAAGTGACTCTTTTTTAAATTCATACAGGTTCATTTTCTCGGTTAGAAAATATATTCCAGGAATTTGGTTTGTCTCTTACAATAAACTTCATTTTGATATCATTAAAACTGAGAAATATTTTGTCATGTATTTCACAGAAAAATGCATGCATGTTTAGTTGTGACTTGGGATAAATATGTTGTAGACATCCTTTGGCCTTTATTCTACTTATAGCATTTTGCCTTTATTCTAATTTGACCTTTATTTAAGGTGTAAATGGAATTTTTATGAATTCCATCTTATATATTTAACACTTTTTATAAATGATTCTTTATCTAGTAGTTGCTTAAATTCTATGTAAAAATATAATCACAGAAATAAATATATTACAAATATAGTACAGTCAAAATGACAAGAATGCTCATACATCAACATAAACTTTATGTTTAAATTGAAGCTATATTTAAATCCAGTAACAGAAGAGCTGTAGACATTTGTACTGGTTAACTTTGATCAAATTAGTTACTTCCTTTCTAAAGTTTCCAAGGACTCTATGCATGTATTTACTTGTGATGACACTGCACGTTGAAAAACTTTGAAAAGAAAAACTTGTCGGAAACGTTTGGGGCTGAGTGCTTATGAATAAGGTTTGAATATCTGTAAGTGTAGTACGTTTTAGAAAGCCAACTTACTCATTACTGTGTGTTGATTCATTCGTTGATGCGTGTTCATTGAACCCTTCTTGAACTCCAGCCATTTGTGAAGCGTGTGGTGATGTTGTCAACATCTTAAGCAGAATGAGACAGAAGAGTAAAAGGGAGGTGGAGGCAGCTGATATAGCTGACAGTAAGTTTTGAGCTAGATTATGTGACACATATAGCAGGTGACATCCAGCAGGCAGCATGCCCCTGCTGTCAGAAGCTCTGCTTTTGAATCAGGCAGACCATGGATAAATTCCTGAGTTGCCATCTACTGGCCGTGTTGCACAATGACTATTTACTTAATGTCATTGAGATAGAATCAAATGTGGGACTATTTTGTTAAGGGAACTATGTGGAAGAGAAAGTGGTAAGAGAATCTAGGGAAGGCTGGGAGAGTTGTCAGACAGCATGCACATATGATTCCAAGGAAAGGAGTAGACAGCCTAAGTATCTAAGGAATGTTTAGCTGGGTCCTTGCACCGGCTTAGAGTCAAGTCAGAGGAGTTCTCTGTTTTCCCAGGAAGAAGGCTGCCTTAAGTATCCCTGCCATGTCTAGTCATTGAGAAGGAAACTATGGGGAGCCTGACCATGATGGACTTCAGATTGCAGCATTGGGGCCTTTGGTTAATTAGCTGAAGGTCTGCAAAGACAGTTTCCTATGATGACCCCACACTTAGAAGAGGTGGGTTGGATGGATTCAAGTGAGGGCTGATTACTCAGGGGCTATTTAGGAGAAGGAAAATGTTCCTACAAATGGCCTACATTTTACAGATCCCAGAAAGGTATTGTACTCGTTCATTTTAGACTCAGTATTCAATTATTTTCTGTTTGAACCAAAGACAATCCTATTTCCGGTACATCACACGTCATTTCCAAAGACTCCCTTATAGTTTCATAACATGGTGAGGTTTAGGAAAGTATTTATATTATTTATTTTTTCTATTTGAACTTCATAAAATCTATAAAGTTAATGGTAGACAAGAGGAGACTGAGAATCAGTGAGCAGTTTGGGGGGGTCATTGGAAGATCTAGCACACCAGAGATTTGCCTTAACTCCAAGCCTGATGGTGTTTCAAGTAGCTAGCTCATTCTTATCTAGTGGATTCAGTACTCCAGAAATGCACAAGACAAAGACCAGGTTTTAAAGATCCTCCAACCAAAGATTGTAATATCAGTTGAGCTGGTGATGGGGCAAAGGAGAGAGAAGAGTCAAAGACAGTTTTCAAATCTGTGTGGTTGGCAGGAATAGACCACAAACAAGATAAAAGTAAATAGTTATGCCCCTCAATGGGGTCAATTTGTAAACTCATTATTTATTTAGAGGAGGATTTTGTTGAAGCCTGCAGGAAGTAGTCCTTTTAAGCGCATTTGTTATGGGAGCAAAAATAGAGCAGGTGTGCAGATGAACTCTTCCTAGGATTTCAGAGATTGTTACTTCATGTTTGAAAACCAGGGTAATCAAACAAAATATTGTTTGATAAAACATTGTTATACAAATGTGTCATTTCAGCACATCTTACATCAGATTTGGAAACTGTAAAAACAATGTAGCTATTCACAACCTTACCAGACTCTTGTGGGAAATCAATTCTATAGGATACAAATTTAGCTACAAGCTGATACATATTTATTTGCACATGATGAAAATGGCAGAGAAAAAACTCATTTAAAGCTCTTTTACTATGAGTTTCTTTTTACTGGGTGGAAAGAGAACTGTATTTAGGCTATCAAAGGAGTAGACACTATTTAACCATACCAGAGATACTGAAATAGGTCATGGCGCAGAGACTTTCTTATGACTGCTATCAAGCTGACAAGCACATACAAGGTTTGCAAATAAATGTCATTTTGGTTTCACATTTTCAATTATGGAAAAACAGTAGGAAAGCTAATTTGGGACATTTTAAACTTTCTTTTGAGGTTTTACAAATATGTTGTCCTCCCTCAATCTGAACTGAATGAATTAAATAATAAAACACATAAATTCACACATTGCTTTTTTCCATGGATGTTCTTGCCAGCTGTTGTGACTTTATTGAGTAATACATTATCAGTGTGATAGTGTATTTGTGATGATGAATCACACTGTTACATAATTAGAGCAATTGTGTCCTGATGATATATTAGCTCAATAACCCAGTAGCAGGCAGAAGAAAATTATTTCAGAAATTCTGGTTCTACATGATTATTTTTTAAGTACATTGCATATGCCATTTAAATAGGTTGTGTTACAACAACTCAACAAAAAAAATGTTTTAAGCCAATGCTTCCATTTTACAGTTGGGAATAATTCAGGCATTGTGAAGAAAAAAAAAAAGGTGGGGGGTTTAGTCCTTGGTTAACCACATTTCTAATTTTTTGAACCTGAATAATAATTGTGAAACTCAGTTTTTCCACCTGTATAATGGAGGTAATAATAGTTATCTCAGGGAGTTACTGCAAGGGCATGGTGAGTTTAGGTGTAGGGGAGGTTTTTGTAAAACATGATTCAAAGTAACATAAGGTAGAGCTTTGGGTTATGGCATCGTTTTGTATCTGGCTCTTGAACCTGCCAGCTGTGTTACCTTAGACAAGTTAACTCCTCTGTGCCTCAGTTCCTTCATCTATAAAAAAAAAAAATGACTACTGGAGATGCTATGAGATTTAGTAAAAAAAAAATCTGTGAATTTCTTAGAATAAGGCCTGTTCAATATAAATATTTGTTAAATAAATAATCATTTTTATAAATGTTTATTTATTTTGAGAGAGAAAGAGAAAGAGAGAAAGACAGCATAAGGGGGAGAGGAGCAGAGAGAGAGAAAGAGAGAGAGAATCCCAAGCAGGCTCCATTCTGCCAGCACTGAGCCTGATGTGGGGCTTGAATACCATGAACCGTGAAATCATGACCTGAGCCAAAATCAAGAGTCCGATGCCCAATCGACTGAGCCACCCAGGCACCCCAAATAAATAAATTAGTTTAAGATAGTACCTCACAGTACCTTGGTTACTGTGATGGTTAATTTTATGTGTCAACTTGACTGGGCCATGGGTTGCTCAGATACTGGTTCACTCAACATCCTGGGTGTTTGTTTGAAGGGGATTTTTTTGGATGAGTTTAACATTTATTTGTTTATTAACTTTTTTTATTTGAGTATAGCTGACATACAATGCTACATTAGTTTCAGGTGTACAACATAGTTCTTCAACTTTTCTACCAATAGATTAAGTAAAACAGATCACTCTCCCTAGTGTGGGTGGGCCTCATGCAAGAATTTGAAAAGTTGGAAGCCTGAATAGAACAAAAAGCTGACCATCATCTGAATAACAAAGAACTCCTCCTGCCTGACTGCCTTTGAGACAGAATTTGTTTCTTTTTCCGGTCTTTGAACCATAACCAGCAGTGGTTTTTCCTGGGTCTTGAGCCTGCCAGCATTTGGATGGGAACTATACCATCAACTCTCCTGTGTGTCCAGCTAGCCAATTGCAGATCTTAGGATTTGTCAACCTGCATAACCACATGAGCTAATTCTTTATAATAAATCTTTTATGTATATGTATATGTATATGTATATGTATATGTATATGTATATATGTCTAAATATAGCTACTTTATTGCTTCTGTTCCTCTGGAGAACCCTAATATAGTTGCATATGTGTCTCTGACAATCACAATGATAAAGATTTTTCTTTACATAGACTCTTACACTTGTTTATAAATGTGGAAAAATGAACACAAAGCTAAGCTAAATCAACTATACCCCAATAATAACAATATACTACTAATAAAAAGATGAGCTGAATACACATGGTAAGAAAATATGTATTAAAGTTACATTATATAATTCTTACAGAAATTTTGGAATTCAAATGACTCCAAAATAACTTTACAGTTGTTATAGGATCAAATAATTTTTTTAATGTCTATTTATTTTTGAGAGAGATAGCACAAGCAGGGGAGAGGCAGAGAGGGATAGGGAGACAGAGAATCTGAAGCAGGCTCCAGACTCCAAGCTGCAGAACAGAGCCCAATGTGAGGCTTGAACCCATGAACCACGAGATCATGACCTGAGTTGAAGTTGGACGTTTAACTGACTGAGCCACTCAGGTGGCCCAATTTAATAACTTAATTTTCTGGTTGTCATATAGTATCAGAGTAGATTTAAATTTATATAATCTTTTTGCAGTGTCTGCTTGATTTTTGTATCATCTCCAGAGAAGGCTGAATACATAATATTACTAGGTAAATGTTTCATTTTTTGGTACATTAATTGTGCTGCAGTTAGGTTTTAGTAATTTTTTTTACTATTTTCCTTTACATTAAAAAAATAAATGACTGAGAATTGTCACAATTTCAGTGCCAATGGGAGCAATTTTGTCAGATATAGAAAAACAATTCATTAATGATGTAATTCGTTTGAGCAGCAGCATTTCTGCTTTAGATGGAAGAAACTAATTACTAATACAGCTGATTTTTACTACTTTTGGTAGTTATGTTCTATAAAGTCCTCATTAACAATCGATCTGTAAATAGTGAACCATTGCTCCTAGAGGAAATGGAGGTTTATGTTCCTCTGAGCTTCTGGTCAGAGCATTTTCATCAATCAATTCATAACCTTGTTTTCTGTGTGTTTCTGTTTAAAGTCACCCACCTTTTTAGCTATATAGGATTGCTTCATTAACATTAAACTCACTACCAACAGCAGCACTCTAACTCCTGTCTGAACTGAGCTTCTCTGTAAAGGTATTACAGTTTTCTTGCTCTTAGGAACACTAGACAGCACTTCAGCCACTCCATGTGACAGACATTTTAAACAACAAAATCATTTACAAAAAGCACAAAATAGTGAAAAGTATGGCACTAAATAGACCACAAAAAGGATACTTGTTTGTCATGTGAGAGTTGAAACAAGAAAGCAGAGCAGTGACTTGTTTGAACTCAAATAGGTTTATGTGGATCAGGGGACTCAAGTTTTTCACTACTCTGTTAATGTCTGTGAAGGTGATGCAGACGTTTATTTGAGGGTTGAAGACAAATTTTAGCAAACGAACACATTTGCAAATGCATAATCCATGAGTAAAGAGGATCAATGGTATTTCTACATTTGAAGTATTCTCAGTACTTCAATATTTCAATTAGTAATTTGTTTTGTTAGCTACAGAGTTCTTGTTACATTCATAGAACATGAATTTGAGAGAAAATTATTTGAAAGTGTGCTCTCAAGTAAGAAAACTGAAAAATCTGTAACATAGTTCTAGTGGCACAGACACAGATGAATTTCAGTAGGAATAACACATTGCAAAAGTTGCAAGGAGAGTAATTTTGAACAGGTAAAATATAAATTAGATTTAAGACTATAAAGAGTTATGATTCTGAAAGTAAAATTTAGAGAATACCAAAACTTGGGCAAATTTTCATGCTTTAGTTAGAATATCTTTATCGGTTCAAAACAAATGGAATTTTATGTCCAAGAACATTTTCAACAAAAACCAGAAATCTAATTTTTCTAGTTCACTATATTAAATAGGCAAACTAAGGGCAGAAATCCATAAGCCTTTTTCATATGCAATTGAGGTGGTCACTTTGATGTCAGTTATAAAAACTGTAGCAACACTCCTCCTCAAGATTGGGTTGAAAAAGGGCTGGAGAACTATTACTAAATCATGTAACTTTATGTACAGTATCCTTGAAGTAGTAGGCATGGGAGGATGTTTGTACATTAATGACTGCTGAACTGAAAAAAATTGCCCATTATTGAGAAATAATTAATAGTAAGGGAAGAATATTATAAATTTCGTAATTAGACACACCTGGCTTCAAAATCCACCACTACTACTGTGAAGGTGAGTGTTTTCAAGTCCATTATTGAACTTCACTGAACCTCATTTTCCTCCCAAGTCGTTGGATGTAGAATAGAATGGTGATTATTGCTATTAGTTCTGGTAGCATATTACCTGACTTTGAATCCCAGTTCTACCATCTGGGAAACCATTATTGTTTTCTCAAAATGCACCTTTCTCGTCTGTTTAAAGGATGTGATGGTAGAATTGCCTTGCATCAGTATGGATTCAAATACAGAATCTGTTCTATCTTGGGTGAACAGATAAATTTATGCTAAAGACCTTTAGAAATATTGAAAAGGGTGAATAAATGGTCTATGCTTGTCTGAACAAAATGTAATTTACCAGTGGGCCACAGTTCCTACCATGAGGCTAAAGCACCCTGTGGTGCTACGTAATGGCAGGCAATTCACAGAGATGTCAGATGGTAGTTCACATTTTTGAGCCTGAAACAATGACATGTGTTGGACACCATGAAAACTATTATGTTAAGTTGTTTTGACCTATTTAATAAATAGAACATATGTGTTAAGGATTATACTGTATGAACATTAGATGGATTTTAGAGTTTAGATTCCTATGAGCACTGTGAAAAAAATACACAGACACACTAAGGCACTTTGAACCAAAAAAATGTAGAAACTTCTGTCAAACAGCTCACAGAAGCTTTGGGAAGAATGAATAGATGGGCTTTACGCTGAGCTTCCAAAATATTTCACAAAGTTCATGTTGTGTAAATGGGCCAGCTACCAGTAGAACTGCTGCTCCCCCCACCCCAAATTGGTAAATTGTTATTACAGCTATTGGCCTGAGAACCTAGTCACCTTGGCTAAATTCCATTTGCCTTGCCTCTCTCCCCAGTTGGTTCTAAATTTAAGTTTCACATGAATGCATCTGATTTGTAGGCACTAAATCACATTTATCTCACACTAATTAAAGTTATGTCAAATGAAAAATTTGAATCCTCACTTATACTGGTTCAACGGGCTTACTTCAAGTACTTAATAACCATGAGTCGCTATGGTTTTGGACAGTGCAGAAATAGGATTCTCTCATGACTGCAGACAATGCTGCTTGGTGAAACCATTAGCTGTGTCTGTCACAGTTTTATATGGATCCTTTCCTACTTCCTATCTTTTTTCCATTTTCTTCCTTTGTTCCACAGCTGGCGTCCGTCTTACTGGAATATTAACCTCCTTGTGACAAGACTTTTACAGAAACTTAAATTTCTATATTTCTGATTCCAATTGCTCAACAATCTATTTGTTCAGCCTTATATCTGATTCTTTCTGATTTTCTATTACAGCTATAGTTCAAGGTTTCTCAACTTCAGCACTATTGGTATTGTAGGCTGGCTAATTTTTGTTGTGTGTGTATGTGTGGGGGTGCTGTTCTTATATTATTAGGATGTTTAGAAGTACCGCTGGATCCCACTAGATCTACCCACTAGATCCTAGTAGCACCTACCCTAAGTTGTGATGACCCAAAATGTTCCCAGCCATTGCCAATGCCCTCTGGGGGTTGAAAAAAAAAAAGTGCTGAAATGGAAGGCCCATGCACACTGAGCCTAAGAAATTTTTCTTGGATCAATCATACCCTGAAAAAAAAAAATGCATATCCCAGTTACCAAGGAATAGCTTCTCCCCTATCACTTATCGCTAAATTATCTTTCTTTCCTCTCCTTGCTTCTCCTTTCCCCTTCTCTTTCTCCCTGATGAATTGTGGACATTTCTTATTTTTCTTTTCAGTTCTTTTTTTTAAGAAAAGACACAGTTTTAGGCTTATATTATTTGCAAAATTGTTGCTTTTGAATTACTGAAACCATGGTGTTCCACACATACATACACATGTGTGCGTGTGCAAAACTACCCCTTGGCTATAGGATCTCAGGAGTTTATTATTTTTAAAATAACTCCCTGTAAGTTTTACTGATACATATATTTTTCCTCTCCAGAACAACCACAGCCCAGAGTCTATAGCAATTTATCAAGATTGGGCAGGCAGTGGAGCCTAGCATTATGCTTGCTACCTTTCAGCACTAAAAAAATATATATAATGAGGAAATGAACAAAATTAATAAATACATAAACAGAAAATAATGCGAGGCCATCCAGAGGGGAATGTAGTCAGCATTTAGAAAAATCTGCAGTAGATGACTAGAAGGTGTCTTGGAACAGCGCCAAATGACTTGGTTATGGTAAAATGCTCTTCAACTTTGATTACACATTAGAATCACCTGGCAAACTTAGAAATGCTACTCAAACCTGGATTCACTTCCAAGATTCTGATTAAATATATCTGGGTGGAGTCCAGGAATGGATTTTTTTTTAAGCTTCTCAGGTAATTCTAAAATATATCCAGACCTTCTAAAATTTGCAATACAGAAAATCACAGGGTATGTGTGTATGCGGCGGGGTGCAGGCGGGAAGAGACAGAGCTCTGATTTTTGTGCTGTAGATTGGTTTCTAATTCAATAGGCTTGGAATACCTGCTTTGAAAATTATAGTTTTTTTCAACCCCTCTTATGATTATGTGTTGTCAGGTTTAAGAAGTACACTCTTAGCAGACAAATGCCATCTAGAATGAAAACTTGCCTCTGTGCCAGGTAATCCCAAAGCGGTCAGGAACTGGATATGTTTTGACTTATGGATGTAGAAATTTGAATGATAGTAAAGGGTGACCCTTGGATGTGATAAAAGTAGAGGAGACTCGTTTGGGGACCAGGACCAGGGCTAGAACCCAAAGCCAGAAAATAAGGTTGAATTAAGGAAACTAGTAATTGTGTATAGCAAAGGTTCTCAGTGATCATAACAGAGAGAGAAGTCAATGAGGTGGCTACGAAGAATAAGGAAAAAAATGAAAATAAGCATATTGCTAGAGGCAGTAGGGTGTATCTGAAGCCAAGCCTTGAACTATTTTGATTCATGGCATCACTTGCTAGTAATCAGATTAAGACCTAAGGCTGTAGATAGCTAAATGACTTCAGTTAGGATATTGGGAGTCGTCTAATAAAAGTTGATAGAGTAAGAAACCCTGAAATACTTTTCAGGTTTTGACTTTAATTTCTCATCTATTTTTCAATTTCCAAACAAGATAAAATTTGGGATTTTCTCAGGACCCAGATCACTTTTCATTTTGAAAATACCTTGCTTATAGTATTTTCATTTTTAATGTAAGATTGTTATTATTAGTTCAGGGAAAATTTCTAGATTAATTGAAATTATTCCACATATGAATAAATCATAAGGTATTACCATTTTGGAGCAGTTTTTATTTTAAGTATTTAAGTAGAAGCATTAAGAATCCATCACACTCCAAGTCAATTTTGTGTTTTTAATTCTCCAAAGTAGCAATAGATATTTTCTTCCTTGTAATTGGCTTTAGCTTTATGTATTAGACAGTGCATAAAAGATGAAGACAAAAAAATCGTAGAAAGGAGCACTTAACTTGCCCTTAATTAGTAGCTAGTTATTAACTAGTGTTTCCATTGAAAGACTTAAACAAATCACTGTTATTTATTTATTTTTTTTTAACATTTATTCATTTTTGAGAGACAGAGAGAGACGGAGCATGAGTAGGGGAGGGGCAGAGAGAGAAGGAGACACAAAATCTGAAGCAGGGTCCAGGCTCTGAACTGTCAGTACAGAGCCCAATGTGGGTCTTGAACTCATGGACTGTGAGGTCTAGACCCCTGCTGAAGTTGGATGCTTCACTGACTGAGCCACCTAGCGCTCCATAAATAAATCACTTTTTTTTTTTTTTTTTGCCACGTAATGAAGCAACCATCTTTATTTTAACTCAAGTTTACAATATGATATTTAACACTCTTACTTCAAGGATATATACTTAATATAATAGGACTTCCATGGATTCTAGAAACCATATACATTTAGATAAAGGGTTTGTTTTTTATTTTTGTTTTTGTTTTGATTACAGGTTGCTTAGATGAGCATTTTGTCAGAAGCCCAGAGTTCAAAATTCTAGTTTTGGTAATTTTTCCCTCTAATCTTTTTTTTTTTTTAATGTTTATTTGTTTATTTTGAGAGAGAGAGAGCACGGGAGAGCACACAAGCAGGGGAGGGGCAGAGAGAGGGAGAGAGAGGGAGGGAGAGAATCTCCAGCAAGTTCTGCCCTATGGACACAGTGCCCGGCTTAGTCATGACTTGATCCAAAACCAAGAGTCAGATGCTTAACTGACTGAGCCACCCAGGTGCCCCTCCCCCTAATCTTTGTTAGCCAAATATGTTTATCCAGACTCTCTGGTTGTTGAATCCACTCACCTTCTCCATATTCACAGCATTTGCTTTTCATCTTTTTCTGTCCATACTTCCTTAACTTACAGTATTGCACAAAGAAAATAGTGATTGCTCAAGCCGCACTCACTTGTGACTTATATGGCCTCGCTGCCATCTGATTAAAGCACACTCTATTCAGCTTGCCAAGAGAAAATATATTTGTGTTACTTGACAATTAGTATGAGAGTCCTGTTCTGTTACAAACTCAAGATGTATCCCTCCAGGTGTACATTCTTGTTTGAGGAAAGAACAAAAATAAAATAGTCAGCTATTATTAAAAAAAAAATCCAGCTGAAAGGGTTACAATGGTAGCCTTTAACAAAAATGCCTTTGGCCTTTACATTTGCTGTTTTCTGTGTCTGAAATTATCTATCAGCTTCTTTTCATGGCGGGGGTTCTCGTCATTCAGGAATCACTCTAAGAAGAACTTCTCAGTTTGTCCTTCTTTGAACACCTAATTTAAATTATATTGCCTTATGATGTTTTCTGCAAACTACTGACATTATCTCATTCTTGCACTTATTTGTTTATATTTTATTTTCTCCATCTACAACTCTGTTTCACCTTAATGAAGGACAAGGATTGGATATGTTTTGTTCACTGCAGTTTGCTAACCATCAAGAAAAATGCCTGACCTCATAAGAGGCGTGTGATTTGTTATTTACTGAACGAATGTGAGTAAGAGTCTATTACCTAAACTGCCCCAGTTTCAGTTCCCTCAAAATGGTGATAAAGAGAATGTCTTTATCACAGGATAGTTGTGAGGCTTCTACAAGATAGCATACCTAGGAAAAATGTTTATTATTATTAATGAGGCTTATGGCAGAGAATATAGTGAAGTGAAAGTTCTACGTGCTCATGGCTAAGAAGTGGCTTTTTATAGAATCATCAGTAAACAACGTCCACTAAGAGTGTTTTTCATCAGAATCACAAGGTCTACTTTTCTTTAGCCTTGACTTACTGAATCTCTGAGAATGGGCCAAAAAAACTCAGTATTTTTTAAAAGAGACATCTGGGCTATTTTTATGTACAGTAGAGTTTAGGAAGTACTATCTTGTGTACCTTAATGCCTGGACTAATGAATCTTCTAGGAATAAAATACAGTAAAATATAGTCTGTGAGTGTTCTGCAAGATGAACAAACATTCCTAATAAATTTTAACTTGATAAACGAGGGATGTCTTGCAATGTGAGTAGTACGTGACTCCGAATGCCCCATGATCACAACTGAGCCAATGTTTCTTGAAATTTGCTTTGATATGCAAGTGCTTTGGATCACAAGCATTTTTTTTGCAATGAATTATACTCGTGAACCAAGACTTACTGTACTTTTATACAGAATTCAGCTCTTTTAAATGGAAAAAGGTAACCTCATAAAGATGAGCTTTGAGGCTTATAACTTCTATTTGTTCTCTCTCAGATGAAAGTAAATCTAACTTAAAACATGTTGAAGTTTGTAAAAATCCCTTGTTTTGAAACTACTTTTTCTGAAACTTTCATTGCTTGCTCTTGCCTCAGGCAGCCGCAAGCCCCTTCTCCGCTCAGATCCAGAATGATGGTTACCTTTTTTAAGGATTCTCCCTATTAACATGGAAAGAAAACAAAACAAAAATCCTCTTGTTAGTCTTTTACACTTGACATTTTTTATTACTCTTTAAGAGAAATGCGCATCTGGGAGTTAACATACACATTTATGTCTCATATCTCTATAAAATAAATGGAAAGCTTGGTCTCAAATAAAAGGAACGCTGATAGACAAATCATTTGTTATGTGTGGGGGCTGGTGTAGGGAGTTCTTGTGAAATCAAATCAAGACTAAGCCTCAGGCAAATGGAATGTAACCGTTTTTGAGAGAATCTGGAGGGGTTTTGATTGTGTTAGGGGAAGGGAGGTGTAGGCAAGGATTGGAAGGCATGTGACATAAATGGTGATGGGCTAAAAAGGAGTAACTACTGGTGTTGAAGGCCTCTGCTTATTTTTCACATGAATTTCATCCTACGGGTAGAGTTTGTGTCACATTCCCCTCCCCAAAGCAGTAATTTGGGCAGAGTTTTGAAAGTATATTTTCCTTTTCCCCTCAATTTAACAATATTGCAGTACTATAATTCACTGTCTACCTGCATTGCATCGTTAGAACAAATCTCTAAGCCTCTTATATTATCATATCATTCCTGGTTATGATATCACTGAAATGCTGAAATCTGTGGACTTTATTAATAGAACCATTTGAGATGGAGTCACTGCAGTGCATTGTTTCTTTGTTACCAGGTGGCCAGCCCCTCTGACTGAGGTCTACTTGTGTTTTATTCTGAGCTCAGTGCTTATTCTATTTTTGAGGGAAAAAAATAAGATTGTTCGTTGCGTTAAAAGCAATATATATTAATTATAACATATGTGGCAACATAAATAATTACATTCAAAATTTTATTTAATAAGACTTGGATATGCAAACGTTAACTTTACAGCTTTGTATTATTTGTATCTTTTTGTGTGTCTGATCTGTGATGCATTTGATGCATAAAAATCACATATATTATTATCAGGACACCTGGTGGCTCAGTTGGTTAAGCATCTGACTCTTGCTTTCAGCTCAGGTCATGGTTTCACAGCCATGGGATCCAGCCCCATGTGGGCTCTGTGCTGGGTGTGGAGCTTGCTTAAGATTCTCTCTCTCCCTCTCCCTCTGTCCCTCCTCTATTTGCATTCATGCTCTCTATCTCTCTCAAAAAATCAATCAATCATATATATTACTATGTAAAAGTTAGTGATATCTGATAAATATTTTTATGGTCTTGTACTTTTTTAAAGTATTCTACCACACATTCTTTAATGCAATTATTACACACCTTTGTGAGTTCAGTAAGGAGAGGAAATGATCTGCTATCAAGGGAATACAGCCTAATAATTCCCAATTCAGATGTGTCCACCTCTCTCTCCTCAATTCACATAGTCCCTAATTGTTAGTTTTGAAATTTCATTTCTTTGGCAACATGTGGATTGTTTTTTGCCAATGTTTATATTCACAGAAGATATTTTATTTCAGTGTACAATTTTGATTAGTTAAGTTCAATAAGAAATACAAAGCACTGGTTCCTTCTCTGTGTGATGAAAGAGCTATTTTAATTTTTTTTTTTTTGCCTATAGTTTGTGTATATACATAGTTTTAGTTTCTTAAAACATAATTAATCTTTCTCATCCTCTAAATTGAATATCATCTTGGAAGATTGAATATATGCTAGTCATTAATAAAATCTCAGTATCTAAGCAGATTAATGAAACAATAAGCTAATCTTCTCTGGAGTAATTGCTATATTATTTAAATGTTATTTGGAAACAAATTCTCAAATTACATATATACTTATGCAATGTTTTTTTTTTTTTCAACGTTTATTTATTTTTGGGACAGAGAGAGACAGAGCATGAACGGGGGAGGGGCAGAGAGGGGAGACACAGAATCGGAAACAGGCTCCAGGCTCTGAGCCATCAGCCCAGAGCCCGACGCGGGGCTCGAACTCACGGACCGCGAGATCGTGACCTGGCTGAAGTCGGACGCTTAACCGACTGCGCCACCCAGGCGCCCCTTATGCAATGTTTTTCTAGGTATTTCAGGTTGTGTAGCATAATTGTCAAATGATCTTAAATTCTTCTTATGAGTTATATAATTGGAAATTATAATTTTTGCATAAACATGTGAGACTAACACAATAGAAAATTTAATTTAGTTAAATCATCTATTTAGTTTCCCATAGATAGACTTGAGAAATGGGCTTTTGAAAATGTTTGTAGGGGCGCCTGGGTGGCTCAGTTGGTTAAGCATCCGACTTCAGCCAGGTCACGATCTCGCGGTCCGTGAGTTCGAGCCCCGCGTCGGGCTCTGGGCTGATGGCTCAGAGCCTGGAGCCTGTTTCCGATTCTGTGTCTCCCCTCTCTGCCCCTCCCCCGTTCATGCTCTGTCTCTCTCTGTCTCAAAAATAAATAAAAACTTTTTTAAAAAAAGAAAATATGTTTGAGAAATCAACCACTAATTTTGAGGAATATCAAAAGAAATCAGTCTTCAGTGGCTAATATTTTAATATCATCTATATGGAATAACAAATATTTCATTAGTAGCAAGTCTCAGCAAGAACATACACATAAAAAGGTTATTTATGTAACAACTTTGGTGAGGTGGCACTCATACAAGAATTATGAAGTAAAAAGGTATCTCTAAGTAGCCACTAGGAAAAGCATAATCTGTATTAAAGTATGTTCAATTTAGGAAAGGTCTCTTCTCTGCCCTGCCTAGTTTTCTCCCAGTTCTGTGCTTGGGTAGGTTAGTTGGTTCTTCTGGTTTCAGAAGTTTATTTCTTCCTTTTTCACATTAAATTAAAGTTTGTTGCATTCTCTCTCCCTAATTTATATTTTATGATACTATTAATTGTGGATTATAGGTTGTATTGGTAGTTTTCTTTATTGATGCATGTGCATTTGGAAGATATGCTGAAACAAATGGATTTATCCAGTTTGTTCTTTACAAACCCTGCAATCTTTCTCTAATTCTCTCTTGAACCCAAACCAATTAGACTTTCATTCCCACCTCTTAAAAAATTCCATTTTCTATAGTATCAATGACTTTCAAATGGCTGAAGCCGATGATCAGTTGTTGTGTCTAATTTTTGGTCCTCCTTCCTCCCTGGAAGCTCCTTTTCCATCTCCTTTGGGTGGTTTCTTCTCACCTCTGACCTCTACTAATTGCAGTTTCTATTTCTACTCAGTTTTTAAGTGACGACATCTCCATAAATGTAAAAAATAATCAGTACACTTGCATTTTTAATATTTTTATTTGCAGCCTAGATCTTGTTTCTGAACTTTCGAGTTGTGCTTCAAAGTACCTATGTATTAGTGCCACTTGCAAATCTAATAGGCAAGCCACACTTAGCTTGTGCAAAATTAAACTCACAATTCTCAACCTAGCAACAAATTTTTCCTCTCAGGTTCTTTATCTTCATAAATGGCAACTCTATTTTTCTAACTACTTTTGACACATGTTAACCTTTATTTTTTAGAATAGTTTTAGGTTCACAGCAAAAGTGAGCAGAAAGTACAGTGTTCCCATACACTCACTTGTCCCCATACAGACACAACCTCCCCCACTATCACCGTCCTGCACCAGAGTGGTAGATTTGATATAATTGATGAATTTATACTGACACATCATTGTCACCCAAATTCCATGTTGTACATTCAAGTTCACTCTTGGTGTTGTGCGTCTATAGATTTTGACAATTGCTTCTTTCTATCATCTTATGTCTGGCCATTACACATTTCTTTAGCGTCTGTATTCCAAAAATATGCAAAACCTGAAGACTTCTTGCCACCTACATCAGAAATTATTGAAATGGCCTCTTACCTAGTCTGCCTCAACCCCATGAACCTGTGCTCCACAGAGCCTTAGTGTGGGCCTTTTAAGATCATTAAATCCATCCGTATTGGTTTTTCTGTCATCTTCCTCTTGCTCGTTTCTATTCACCTACACTGGCCTTCTCAATGTTACTAGAAACGTCGAACATGCACCCATATCAGGACCTCTGGCACTTGTTCTCCCCTTTGCTTGAACCTCTTTTTTTGTTTGTTTGTTTTTGTTTTTGTTTGATTATTAACCAAGCTTAAAACCCAACTTCTTCCTGGCCTATGTTCAAATTTCACTTTCTAAAAGATGAAATCCATGATGACACTATTTAAGTGAAATCCATGGTGACACTACTTGTCTTGCAGTATTATCACTATTAATGTATGCATGCATGTACGTACGTGTGTATCTATTTTACGTACGTATGTATCTATTTATCTAAGCTATCTTTGCTTAATTAGTTCTTCCACTACTAGAATATAATACCCAAAAAAACAAAGGAGTGTGTCAGCTTAATTCAGTGGGCTATCCAGTCTTTGAACAGTGCCTGGAATATAGAAAGCACATAAATAGTTTTGAAAACTGTTTCATGAATGAGCAAAGCCTGGGTGGCTCAGTCGGTTAAGCATCTGACTTTGGCTTGGGTCATGATCTTGCAGTTTTTGAGTCGAAACCCCAGATGGAGGTCTCTGCTGTCAGTGCAGAGCCTGCTTTGGATCCTCTGTCCACCTCTCTTTCTGCCGCTCCCTGCTCCTGCTCAATTTTTCAAAATTAATAAATATAGACATGAAAACTGTTTCATGAATGACATGAAAATCAAAATATCAAGGTTATTTTACGGAACTTGAAAAATTGTGAATTTGCTGTGAGAAGGTTAATGAGTAAAATACTAAAAGAAATCTCAAAAAAAAAAATGAGCCATGGGGCGCCTGGGTGGTTCTGTCAGTTAAGCAGCTGACTTTGGCCCATGACATGATCTCACAGTTCGAGAGTTCGAGCCCTGCATCGGGCTCTGTGCTGACAGCTCAGAGCCTGGAGCCTGCTTCAGATTCTGTGTCTCCCTCTCTCTGCCCCTCCCCCACTCATGCTCTGTCTCTCTCTGTGTCTCTCTCTCAAAAATAAACATTTAAAAAAAAAGGAAAAAGATGAGCCAGTTTTGAACAGATAATTTACAGACAAAGGCATGGAATGATGAATAAACCAATGAAAGGGGATGGTTAATATCATTACACATTAAAAATTTTAAGTTAAAAGCACAATGAGATGCCACTAAACGTATACTGGAATGGTTAAAATAACAGCAGATAGTATCAAATATTTGAAAGAATTTTAAGCAAACAAAACTCCCTTACTTGGTTGGTTGGCAGGTAAATTTGTATAATCACTTTGGAGAATTGCCTGATGGTTTCCTATACAGTTAAATATTCACTCATGTTTTCAACTCCTAAGTATTTAGCCAAAAGAAATAATGAAACATGTCTGCAACTTTACACAAAAATTTGTACACAAATATCCATAACATGCTTGCAGTGCTCCAGCTCAGGCAGGCAGCAAGATGCCTGTTCACAAAAGGATCACAACAGTGGCTCAGAATTCAGGAAATTGGGAAAGTCTGGATTTCATTAGCAGGAATATGGCAAGAGTACAGTTTAAGTCAAGAATTCAGAAATATATACAGAAGAAGAAGAAGAAGAAGAAGAAGAAAGAGGAGGAGGGGGGAGGAGGAGGAAGAAGAGAAGGAGAAGAAAAAGGAGGAGGAGGGGAACTGGTGTTAGGTAGGTTAGCTGAAGCATCTAAAACAGATCTTGTGAGGGGTGAGTCTAATGTGAGTTATTGAAAAGTTTGATTCAGAATGGAAATTGTGTTCCCTGGGATCACACCATAGACACAGGGGGCCCTGACAGTAAGAATCATCACAAAAGCTGGCATAATAAGAGGCCTAAATGTAAGAATTATCTGCATCACAAGATCATGTGTATACACATGTGGTACCTATAAAAAATGGCAAGTGATTTGGGCTGTTGAGAAGGACAAGCATAGAGACAATGAGAGGCATTTACGCTGGAAATACAACACGGCTAAGACACGGCTACCTCTACTCATGGAAGGTAAGCACATGAAAATGGTTAAAATACAGAATGGAAATTCTATAATAAAGTTATGAATCACCCTGGGAATATGGTTGGAAGCCATCTAACTGCATAAGGAACCAAAAGTTTCTACTGACCAGAAACATTGCCTTAAATTCCCACCATTGACATTAGGGTATGGGGAGGGGGTGGCAAACCCTTGTGTTTATTGAATTCCACACTTAACAATGAGGACATAATAATTTTATGTAGATGAACAACATAAAGATCATAAACAGCTATAGAAACATGAGTAGATTTACGAATTATATTCATCAGTTGTCATCAAACATTAAATAGAACATTTTAGGACTGAAATGAAGTTATGGTTTGGTGTTACAAGGGGGTACAGCTCCTTGGTATTGACCAGTTCTTCTCAAACTTCAACATACATGTAAACCACTAGGGAATTTATTAACCTGTAGATTCTGATTGAGTGGGTCTGGAGTAGAATCTGAGATTTTGCTTTCTCCAAAGCTCTGAGCTTATGCCAGTGTTTCTGGTCCTGAGCTGATATTTGAATACCTCAACAAACAGGATACTTTCATGGAATATCTGCAAGTTGAAAACAGGAGTTAGCATTCTCTGAAAGAAAAGAGTTGAAAAGAGAAATGTAGAATTTTCCTATTTTACAATTTTGACTGAATTAGATTTTGTTGAAACATCTGAGTGCCTCCTATTCTTCTGTTAAATGGATAACTGATAAGAAAAGCTTGGCTTAATACTTCGTTACTATGGATATGGTGCTGTTTCTCACATAAGTTTGTACTGTTGCTGCAAACATGGCACAGCCTCCAAATTTAAATGTAACATTCGCATTTATGAAAGTATCTTATGGAGCAAAAAGGGGAGTACCGAACATCTAACAACTGGGAATGTTCTCACATCTTTCCTTGACTCTCAAATCATGGGCATTCTTTTGTATAAGATAAAGTGCATGGCTCTTTTAAGAACTACTTTTTAGTGTTTATTTCTTTATTTTGACAGAGAGAGAGTGAACAAGGCAGGAGCAGAGAGAGAAGGATAGAGAATCATAAGCAGGCTCCACACTGTCAACACAGAGCCCGGGTTAGGGCTTGATCTCACAAACCGTGAGATCATAACCCGAGTTGAAATCGAGAGCCGGATGCTTAACCGACAGAGCCACTCAGGCGCCCCAATTAAAGAACGGTTTTAATCTCAAAGAGCAGACAAATCTTGTGATATTGAGATGAAGGTACACATTTTGACAAGTAGGAGAGAGTTTGTGAAACTCATTTGAGGGCTGACCATTGGTTACCAGTGTTCAAACCCCAAGAACTATTTGCAGTAAGTTATTTTGCTACCTGTTGAAGGGACAAAGCAAAGCAAACCATAAGGGGCCAACTCAATATGGTGGAACCAACTTTTTTCCTAACTAGTAACATATAGCAGTAGCTTTTAGGTTGGAGGAGGGGGCATTCCTTTCTGTGGCAACACTGAAGAATCTCCTCCATGTTTGCATTGAAGAGACCGTGAAAGCCTCTCTGAGTAATTATAATTTTTTTTTAATGTTTATTTATTTTTGAGACAGAGAGAGACAGAGCATGAACGGGGGAGGGTCAGAGAGAGAGAGACACAGAATCTGAAACAGGCTCCAGGCTCTGAGCTGTCAGCACAGAGCCTGACGCGGGGCTTGAACTCACGGACCGCGAGATCATGACCTGAGCCAAGTCGGCAGCTTAACCGACTGAGCCACCCAGGCACCCCTCTCTGAGTAATTATAGACGTAATGAAATGTCTGTAAGCCATGTAATTTTAGTAATTATATTTTTCACTTGGAAATTATGTTCAGTTATTTTACTATAGTAAATATTGCTATAAATAACTTATATTACAAATATATTGTTTATATGAATGACACTATAGCCACTGTAATTTTAGTCCATGTAATTAACTTAATGTTAGACAACATTCACTTCTGTTTCAGAAAAAGCAGTTAACATAATGTCAATTATCTTTCTTGAAAATGTATGGTGTGAATATGATTATATGTTTGTATATCTCTTCACTTTACATGGAACTTAATTTTTCATACATGAAATGGGAAAATAATCACTGACTAAATGAAGGACAAAAGGGAACATACTGCTGGTGAAATTACATTAAAAATCATAGTCATGAAATATGTATACTAAATAAAAGGCTAGTTCAAAACATGTGAAGAAAGTATATTACATTCAATTGAAAATCTTATTTTTCTGTTAAGAATTTGTTTCCTGTTATTGGACTGCTTCATGAGTGGTTATTTATTGACAACTTCATCTATTATAGATTTCCACCACATTGAATGTTTTTTGCTTTAGTGAAAATAGCAACTAACCTATTTATTTTTACTCTTACTCTAGAGCTGACTTTTAAAAAGCTATCTTATTTACAAATTAAAATTCATTTTCCTACTTGTGACTACACTAAAATGTGGTTTTATGTGACTAAATTTTGTCATGTCAAATACAATGTTTACTCATAAAATATGTTTTCTAGTGGTAATCATTAGATATTTTCCCATATGTATGAGTATCATGACTTTGAAAGTTATAGCTTCACTTTCTTTTTTAAATTAATTTTTTTTTTATTTTAGAGAGAGAGAGCATGAATGTGTGCATCAGCAGGGGAGGGGCAGAGGGAGAGGGAGAAAGAGAATCTTAAGCAGGCTCCATACCTAGCATGGAGCCTGATGCAGGACCCCAAACAGACTCTTTCCCATGACCCTGGGCTCATGACCTGAGCTAAAATCAAGAGTCAGGCACTCACCTGACTGAGCCACCCAAGTGCCCCTATAGTTTCACTGTTTTGGCAAATGCCTATAACACAGTGAACTCCTTATCATGGTATTTTATAGAAAAATGTATATAATTTCAGTGTAAAGATGATTGTGAGACTTTTATATGGATATTTCACATTTCTGCATGTTTTGTGAACAGAGATATTTACAGTTTTTGTTTTGGACTACCTTTCAAGGATATTTCAATAGCCTTGGAATATAGTCTCCATCCAGGACAGAGGAAAGATTTATTTGCTAACTAGTATAATAAAGACAATGTTTACCTCAGAAGGAAGGTGAAACAGATTTGCTTGGAGCCTCTTTTAAAGATTTGGTGTTTCTTAGGCTCAAGGTTCCTCTCTGTGATGTGAAGTCACCATGTATGCAATATATACCTTGACCCTCTTTTGTCACTCCTGTAGCCTGTGGGTGCAAGAAGAATTGATAGAAATGTGAAGTTTATCCTCATGTTGTGCTGTGAGTAATGAAATCCTTTGTCTTTGACCCAGGAGCATCCTGTCTTCTGCTAGCCTACAGAAACCGTGGCAACTTAATAGCTTGTAAGCAGGGTGGAGGCTTATGCCCTTAACGATTATTGAGACAAATTCACTTAAACTATTTCCTTATGGAAGTGTCTTCTAACTTCCTTCTTGGAGATTAAACAGGTTGATTTAGTGCTTCTCTAGCAACAGGGATATTATGACTTTACCTTTCTATGTATTCCAAAACTTCTTCATCAATCTAGTTTTTGCCCAGTCTACCATACCTGAAAAATAAATTGTTGAGCTTATTTCAAATCATCACACCACGAATCTTTAGAACCTTTATTTAGGATTGTGTTGATATATTATTAGTCTTAATGCAATGCCACTGAGAATGTAATGCTATAGTGTGACTGAGAAACTGAATTTTTAATTTTATTTTAATTTTGTTAACTTAAACATACATGTAAACAGCTGTCTGTGGCTGTTGGCTACCACGAAAGCTATGTTATGGTACATTGGGACAAGTTACAACAATTTGTTATTTTGATGGGGAAAAGCATACCAAACAAAATCTTTGGAAGTCAATTATTCAGGACTATCACTCTCTTTATTCTGCTTTTCTACTTATTTACTCTTTCATTTCTGGTAGTTTTAACACAGAACTATTCTTTTCATCTCCTCTCTCTCCCTTTTTTCACTTTATTTGGTATCTTGTGATACTCCAGTAAAAGGTCTATCCCCAGGATATGCCTGATTTCAGAATCCAAGAAGTTATCACATTACTTATTTTAACTCTTTCTTCTGTATGTCTTTCCTTAAATATCTAATCATCTTTGGTGCCAAAGCTCAGTTGTAAGTGGACACAACTTGCCAAAAGCGGAATTGCTATCACAAGATATGGCAAGGAATTGGCTTCTTCACTGCGGTCCTTCCAAATGTCTGCATCTGTAGGTATTTTGTCATAATGGTCAAGTCAGTTTCCCAGAACAAAATGGTTCAATCTCTTTCCAATGTTGTGAAACCTATAAGATAGCACAGTGAAAGATGACTCACAGAAAACCACGAAAGCCTCCTTTTCCTGTTTGCAGAGTTGTATGTCATCTCTCTTTCAGTCAGACACTTCATATCCATTTTCGGCTCTGCTTGGTGATCAAAAAATTCAGCACTTTTCTTAGTCGGCCTGTTCAGAAAGAAAAATTTTGCTCTTGGAATGAATGGTAGACTGTTGCTTCGATGTGTGAGGTGGAGGCTAGTGTCTGAGACTCTATGTTCTCATTATGCAAATGATTAAAAATTTTTCTACTTTCAGTGTCTCCAAGTAATACCCTGCTCCATTCCTGTTCCAAGTAATATCTTGTTTCTTTAATTTTAGGATTGTTTAACATGAAGTTCAAAAATCAAATAATTATAATACTTGTTGACCTCACCACCACCACCATATGTATAATCACATTAATGGTCTCAAATTCAACTCTTTCTGCCTGTGCAATTTAATGATCGGTTTTCTATTAGCCTTGATACCAAAATTTTATTGACAGCCTTTATTCTCTTTTCCTCTTTTTTCTGTATATCTTTGTCTTCATGGATTTATATTATTGTATTATTTTGCAGTCATCTTAGTGGTGTTTTGGGTGAAAGCAAAGCTTAATGTCTGTGTCTGAATCAACCATGTTTAAGTGAACTCCTTCTACTCTTTGTCACTAACAGCTTTTATCTTACATAAAAGTAACACTAAATTATAAGCAAACATTTAAAACATAGCACAATAGCAGGGCTTCTTGTGACCTCTTACCCAGGAAAGACACCCCAAACCCAGCATTTATGGATCACCAACCTAGCAGCAGAAGATAGTTCACATAGGCTGATTCTTCTCCCTTTCAAATAAGAATTCCTCTGGATCATCAGGTAAGCCTGGCACAACTGGGAAGGAGGACTGATTGGAAGTCCTGAGAGAAATAAGCAAGTAGGAGAGTCAGTCTCCTTCCCTACTTGGCCTGAGACTTTCACTATATTTCAGTAGAACTGAAGGAGAGATCCAGGTTCATAAAAATCTGGCCAGGCCCAATAAGCCTTTTTAATCTATCCCAGCGAGCCTGAGATTCTCCACCCAAACTCAGAGACACGTGAGCAAGCAGATGGAACTAGCAAAAGGGACACAACCACAACAAATGGCTCGGTCCAGGAAGCCTCTTTGTTCTCATAGGATCTAGACTCTTCTCTGTTCAGAGACACTAGTGCAGTGGAATGACACCAGTATTGGGTCCCACTACACCCTTCAACAAGAGACACAGGACGCCTGGTCTGGGAAAACTTCTTTCCTCTTCTAAGGCAGCATCAGCAGAGAACAGTGGGAACCCACAGAGTCAACAAAACTGAGCAAGCCAACACAGCCCTAAAAAGGCTCAGAGAACTAAACTACCATTTGAACCACAGCCCACAAAACTATGCCAAACCTAAACAGATAAAATGGTTTGGATCTGGAGTCTGTCTACATATTCAAGAAAATGTCCAGGATATAATAAACAAGTCACCTGTCATACTGAGAACCAAGAAAATCACAACTTGACAGAAGACTGACACCAACATTAGAGTGAATCTGATGTTGGGATTATCTGATAAGGGCTTTAAAGCACTCATCATAAAAATGCTTCAGCAATCAATTATAAATTCTCTTGAAACACTTCTTTAACTATATCTGTTTTACTGCCAAAAGTAGTACCATCCTGCTGTGACAACCAAACAAATACTAAAGTAAAGAAAAAGCTTTCTTGGAAATAACTAACATAGTTAATTAATCCCGAGAAAGTCTAATTAAGGAAAAAAGAGGAAATAAAATTATACATTTTTAGGATTGACCAAGGAGATGAAGCTACATATGTGGAAAAAATAAAAACAGTTCTAAAAAAGATTATATTAGAAAAAAAAAGTAGTTACTTGGATAATACAAAAACAATTAAATGGGCAAAGAGAAAGAATGGGTAATTCACATAAGAGCAAAATCAAAATACTTTTAAATGATTAGATGGTATTTGCCCTGATTACTATTCAGAGAAATGAAAAATAGTGATAATTAGTATATCTTTCAGATTAGAAAACCCTAACAAAGCTCCAAAAAATTAATACAATATAATGCTAGTAAAGATAAGGTAAACACTCTTATTAATTACTAGTGAGGGTGCAACAATATCCATTATATTGTGAAATATACGTATTTTTTACTATGAAAAAAGAAAATATTATCTTGAAACAAATGCAGACATAGAAAGTCTCAACAAACACATAGAAGTCACAATAAATAACCAAATGAAAATTATAAAATTTAAAATACACTACCATTTTTTAAAAAAATCATTGGATAGATTCAATAATAGGATAAGGAACAAAAAATAGAATATTGAACTGGAAGGAAGAAAAACAGTACTTTCCCAATGTTAACAATAAAGAAAACATAGACTGAAAAAAAAAGAACTTGCCTCAAGAAAATAGCAAAAGGTCCAGCATTTGGATGGTCAGAGTCCCAGAAAGAGAAAAGAAAAAGCACGGAGCTGAAAGAATATTTCAGGAAAATTATGGTTGAAAACTTCCCAAATATGGTGAGAGACAAAAACCTACAGATCCAAGAAGCCAAGCAACTTTCAAACAGGATAAACCTACACTCAAACACAAAATTGTAACTAAACTTCCAAAAAGTAAAGACAAAGGAAAAAGAAAACCTCCAAAGAAGCAAGAGAGAAATGATGCATTCCCTGTTAGGAAACAACAATTCAAAATCACAGGAGATACCTCAACTGAAACCATGGAATAGTATCTTTCAAAGACAGAAAAAGAAAATATTCACAGTGAATTCTCTATCTGGTGAAACTCTTTAGGAATTAAAGGGGAAAAACTAGTGGAAGGAAAACTCAAATAATTTTTTGAAAGAGATCTACCATTAAAAATTAGCTATAATTTCTTTGAAATAGAAAGAAAATAATAAAACAAGGAACCTTGGAACATCAGATAAGAAGAAGGAAGACCAGAAAGAGAGAGACATGGGTATATACAATAGATTATCCTGTTCTTCATTAGTTTTAGCATCATATTTGGTGATAGAAATAGAAATTATAGGGGCGCCTGGGTGGCGCAGTTGGTTAAGCGTCCGAGTTCAGCCAGGTCACGATCTCGCGGTCCGTGAGTTCGAGCCCCACATCAGGCTCTGGGCTGATGGCTCAGAGCCTGGAGCCTGTTTCCAATTCTGTGTCTCCCTCTCTCTCTGCCCCTCCCCCGTTCATGCTCTGTCTCTCTCTGTCCCAAAAATAAATAAATGTTGAAAAAAAAAATTAAAAAAAAAAAAAAGAAATAGAATTTATAGCACCATTTGATGGACAAGACAATGATATTTAAAAGTGGGGAAAAAAAGGAAACTAAATGCAAGAAACATTTCCACACTTCACATAGTAAAATGTTGATATCAGGAGACCTGTTAAAGTCATGTATGCATATTGTAACACCCAGAGCAACTACTATAACAACTCTTCAAAGAGATATACTCAAAAAAGTATAAATAAATCCACATGTAATCCTAAAAAATATTTGAGCAAGCTGAGAGAGTAATAAAAGTGAAACAGAAGAGTAAGAATCGGAGGAAACAAGTAGAAAGCCAATAATAAAGAGGCCGAATTACACATTAAGATAACAGTAACTACCTTAAATGTAAATGGTCTAAATACACCAATCAGAAGACATCAGTTGGCAGAGTGGACTAAAAATAAAATGATCGATTTAATTCTCCTTTTAAGAACCTCACTTCAAGCTTAAAGACATAGGTAAACTGAAAGTAAAAGGATGGAAAAAGATATACTATACAATCAATAAAAGTTCAGGAGTAGCTATATTAATACCTATAACGTAGAGCATTTTTTAACAGTTTTTATTTATGTATTTAATTAATTAATTAATTAATTTTGAGAGAGACAGAGACAGCACAAGCAGGGGAGGGGCAGAGAGAGATAGAGAGAGAGAGAGAGAATTCTAAGCAGGCTCTGCACTCTCAGCACAGAGCCCGATTCAGGGCTAGAACCCACAAAACTGTGAGATCATGACCTGAGCTGAAATCAAGAGTCAGACGCTTAACTGACTGAGCCACCCAAGTGCCCCGACCATTTTATAGTATTACCAGAAAGAAAGAAAAGAAAAATCATTGGAATTGGGGAAATATTTGAAAATATAGTGACCAAGAAGTTCCTAAAATGAAGATGAGAAACAGCTGTTGGAAATATATCATAGAATAGCAAACAGGATGAATACCTAAAAGTGATCTTAAAATGAAATTTAACAAAATCATGAACAAAAAAAAGAAGATTCTAAATATGTCTACATTTCATGAAATTTTAGAAAAACAAACGAAATAGAATATCATAAAAGCTTACAGAGAGAAAAAGCTGATAACCTCGAAACAAACAAGAATTGAATTATGATCAAATAACCCTCCAAGGACATTGATTGTAAGCAGGCAAAGGAGTAATATTTTATAGGTGTTGAAAAAAACTACTTATGTGTCCCAGTCTCAGAGTCAACACCAGCTTCATTGCTTGGTGCTTGCTAGAACTCAGAGGTATAAGAGAGCAGGTACATATTCCCTGATTTGCCGATAACTTTTGAATAAGTTGGTCTAAAGCTGATGTGAATGCACTGGATTCCATCTCCTACTGTTGTCTCTTTGTATGGGAGGCTGCTTGACATAAGATGACAGCCATTTAAAGCATTCACTGGGAAAAGTTGCCCAGCCTCTGGAAAGCATCAGAACCTATGGAAAGTAGATCTTCCTGTTTTTGGGAAGGAGTCATGAGTACCAAAAGAAGTTGTGATTGGGTATATCCTCTGTCCTTGCGGTGAAGACAAGGCCTAGATCCAGCCAGTTTCTGGCCAAGCAGCTTCCAAGATATTAGGGAACTAAGAATGTTTATCTCTTTATATAATTTGGATACTAACCCCTTATTAAATACATGGTTTGTAAATATCTTCTCCCATTCAGTAGGGGGCTTTTTAGTTTTGTTGATGGTTTCCTTTGCTGTGCAAAGGGATTTTTATTTATGCAACTCAACACCAAAACAAACAAACATACAAACAAAACAAACAAACAATCTGCTTAAAAAATGGACAGAGGACTTGAATAGACATTTTCCAAAGACGACATACAGATGGCCAACAAACACATGAAAAGATGCTTAACATCACTATAATCAGGGAAATGCAAATAAGACCCACAATGAAGTATTACCTTACCCCTGTCAGAATGACTCACATAAAAAAGATAAGCAATAGCAAATGTTGACAAAATGTGGAGAAAAATGAACACTGTGCACTGTTGGTGGGAATATAAATTGGTAGAGCCACTGTGGAAAACAGTATGGAGGTTCCTCAAGAAATTAAAAACAGAAATACCATTTGATTGAATAATTGCACTACTTCACCCAAAGAAAGCAAAAACACAAATTCAAAAAGCTTTGTGCACTCCTATGTTTATTGCAGCACTATTTACAATAGCTAAGATATGGAAACAACTTTAGTGTCCAATAGACAAATGGATAAGGAAGATGTGATGCACACACACACACACACACACACACACACACACACACACTGGAATATTGATTGCCTAGCCACAAAAGGGATAAGATCTTGCCATTTGCGACAACATAGATGGACATAGAGGGTATATTGCTAAGTGAAATAAGGCAGACTGAGAAAGACAAATACCATATGATTTCAGTCATGTGTGGAATCTAAAAAACAAAACAAATGAATAAGAAAGCAAACAAAAAACAGAATCAGACCTATAAATACAGAGAACAAACTGATGGTTGCCAGAGGGGAAGGGTGGTGGCCGGATGGGCAAAATGGGTAAAGGGGAGGGGGAGATACAGCCTCCAGTTATGGAATGAATAAGTTATGGGAATAAAATCACAGCATGGGAGATATAGTCAATGATGTTGTAATAGTGTCGTATGGTGGCCGATGGTAGTGACACTTGTGGTGAGCACAGCATAACATATAGAGAAGTTGAATCACTATGCTGTACACCTGAAACTAATGTAACATTGTGTGTCAACTACACTAAAAAAAAAGACTAATTATCTCCACAAATATTATGTACAACCAACCTGCCACTTGAAGATGAAAGTGAAACATTAACCATTCTAAAAAGCAATCTGACAGTATTTAGCAGAATTGGATATGTGTATTCCCTTTAATCCAGCAATCCCATGCCTTGTTTATATGTACCAGAAAATTTCTCTGGTTTGCATAATAGGTCCATAAGGGACCATGTAACATTTGTTTATTGACTATATTTGTGGTAGTTAAGAGTAGGAGGCAACCTATGCCTTCATCTCCAGGGTAATAAATAAATTAAATATTGTAGATAGAATTCTTTCCAATGCCATGTATTGAGAAACCACACATAATGTACCTAAAACAACAAATAAATATTAAAATATAGTTTTACAAATAAAAAGTAGGAAACAGACAAACAGAACACATAGCACACTTATTATAACTTTAAATTTGAGACAAATAAGAAAAGATTACTTTAACAGGACATGTCACTATCTAAGGACCTACATCAAAGCTTGGTGCCTGTTGTGGACTTTATGAAGCAACCCTTGGTGCCTATTGTGGATTTTATGAAGCATTAGATGTGACTGTGGAATGTAGATTAAGGAGAAAGATAAAATAAAATAAATTCAAGAAAGAGTATGATCTTCCAAACACAGATGATGATAATTTCCCACAAACTGAAGAGTTTCAAAAATTAAGGTCTGTGCAACTTCCACCTTCTCAATCAATCAGTGAAAA